>NW_006399843.1:1414453-1484437 GCF_000299155.1 Elephantulus edwardii
AGCTGTCCAGCTGTGGTATATTCAATTACTTTTATATGTCTTTTCAGGGATGATCAAATTCCTACTATATGCTTTGAGATAATAAATATTTATTATGCAAATAAGTGCTTATGACTCATTAAGGGGATTGGACAGCATGCTAATAATGGAAATAAAGTACATGGTACCATTGTGGGATTGGAATGATGTAAATAAGCCCTGATAAGGGGCTTGGTTGATTTTGCTATACCCTCAGCTTGTTTGCAGTGCTGGAGCCAAGTACGGAATATACCATGGACAGCCAAGAGAACAAACAGGTTTATCCCAGAGAGGGTAAAACCAAGCTGCTTCTTGGAGGCAAGGATTTTGAAGCTCAATTTCACATACTTTGGGCATGTGGTCAGGAGGGACCAGTCCCTGGAGAAGTACATCATGCTTGGAAGAGTGGAGGGATGGCACAGGAAAGGGAGACCCCAGACGAGATGGATTGACACAGCATCTGGGATAATGGGGATAGAATGTCAGAGACATTGAGACTGGTTCAGGATAGAGCAGAGTTCAGAGCTGATGTACATAGGGTCTCTATGAGTTTCAGGCAATTCGATGGCATATTACAGTAGCAACAATAAGCTTATTCATTAGTTTGATGGCTTGCACATTGTTGTGATGATGCACGTCACTGGTATTTCAAATATTATTGGGTTTACCTATAGAGAACAGATTTCACCAGAGCTTCAGTAGTAAGACAGAGCTGGAAGGGAGGCCTGGCTATATGCTTCTGAAAAAATGGTCAGTGAAAACTTTAGCAATAGCATTGTCTGATACAGTCTAAGATGTCCCTTAGGTCGTAAGGCATTCAAAATATTATTGGGGAAAACTTCCTCCTCAAAGCAGAGGCAGACAGAGATGCAGTATAATGTACTGGGCCTTCATTTGCCAATGTGGCATGACTAAACATGAGAAGAAACTTCCTTGAACATCTATTAATAAATAGAATGTGGAATATATGAAGTATGAACAGGGGGGAAATGGAAGTTGTCAAAAAGTAAAAGAGATTGCACAAAAATTGTTGCCTTAGGCGTTGTTGTATACCATCAAGTCAGAATTGACTCATGGCTGGCTCTGCAGTAGGTTTTCAGAGACAGTAAATCTCACAGGAGATTGTCCAGCTTTCTCCTTCAGAGTAGCTGGTAGATTCAAAGCCTGTGCCTTCTGAATGACTGTGCAGCTCCTTCTCAGTAGGCGGAAATGAACTGATGTTGGCCATTATGGATTGGATGAACATATAGTCCACTATGCTGGAAATGACAAGTTGAAGAGGAATAGCTGACATTCACCAGCAAAAAGAACATAACAAGGTCTATTCTAAAGCAAAAGTTTGTCAGACATAGAATAATATTGACAGGCCTACAGGGAGGACCAGGTAATACAACTACTATTCAAACTCACATGCCATCCACTAATGCCAAACATGAAGAAATGAAATATTTTTACCAACCTGGACAGTCTAAATGGATCAAATATGCACTTGTTGATAGAGCTGGCAAGCTTTGTAATATTACCCCAAGCAGAGCAAAGGTCAGCCCAATCCAAAAGGCCCAAGGTACCTGAGAAGCTGAGGACTGAAAGGCCATGAAGGCTTGAGAACAGCCTGCCACGGGCATGGTCAACAAGTTGTCTTGACAGAAAAACTATCTTCTTGTTCTTGTTATGTGCCATTGAGTGGAAAACAACTCATAGCTGACCCTCCAGCAAATTTTCAGATACTGTACATGGCAAGAGAGAAGATTCTTCATCTTTCTCCCTTTAAATTATATAAAGCAAAAGACAGTGGGGTAAGATCTTTATGAAAGGAAAATAACTATAAAGCTATAACTATGTGCTCAGAAATACCGTATTTCAAGTATATGAGCAAAGATTGATTACTTCCCTAATAACACCCTTATTGTTAGGTTCTGTCAAGTCATAGATGACTCATAGCGACCCTATGAATGAAAGACCTGAGCACTGTTTCTGGAGGCAAGCCATTTCAGAAGTAGATGCCACTCCTGCTTCCAAGCTTTTTTTAATCGGGGAGCTCCACCAAACACTGTCCACCATGGGTAACCATTATCACATTTGTCACAGTGTTTAACATCACAGCAACCACGAGTTACCTCTGTACAGTAATGTACAGACCACTATAACACTTAGAAGAATGTGTGGGGAAAAAACCACAATTTGAACCTGGCCCAAGTGCTGCAGACCCAAAAGCCCTTTGGGATTTTAAGCCACTACCTTCAAGCAGCCTTAAACCACAGCCAAGACTCAAGGATCTCTCTTGGGGGGAAAGAGCAGTCAGTACTGCACATCAAACACAATCCCAGAAAAGCACACAACCCCAAAAACTTCCAATTACTTGCCCATCCCGACTGCCATGCACGAAGCCACAGACACCCAGAGTGGAGTCATCCATTAGGACACCCTTAACTGTACATATTTTCTGTGAGTTATGGATGATCATTGCAATGAATTATCAAAGCCATCTGAAAAGCAGAGTGTTTTGGTGTCATAACTGATAAAATGGTTGAAGAGAGGAGGTATATCTGACCTTCACCTCACAGGCATCTGCCTTAGGATGTTTCTCTTGATTCTCCTTCCCCCTTGTGAAGGTAGAGGAGGCCAGATGCTACCACCACACCGTTTTGCAGTTGGTGACTTTTTTTTTTACATTTGGCACCAGAAGTGAGATTTGTTGCAGTGAAACTATGGAACAGAAGAATGAAGGGGCACAGGAATTGAGTCTTGTGATTTGGAAAAGATCCTTTGACTGGTGTTATCTGTGAACATGTTCAGCTGCAGCTGGCAAGGCATCTGGAGTGGCTTAGGGCCAAACAAGGTGATTGTAGATGTTTTAACAAGATGATTGATAAGAGGCCAAGATCTCCTGGTATCTACTCAGACAGAGGCCCAAGGCCATATGCATGTTAGTGGGAAGGTAGTCAAGATGGGGAAAAGAGAGGATAAGACTGGAATGTTTTTAAAAGGGTTATGTGTTATCTAGGGAATGCTGGCGACCTAATGGGTGCAGAGTTGCACTGCTAATCCAAAGACAGGAGGTTTGGATCCACTGGCTGCTTCATGGGAGACAGAGAGGAAATCTCCTCCTATGCAATTAAAGACCTCTGAAAACCCAACTGAGGGTCAGCTATCAGTTCTGACTCAATGGCACAGAACAACAACAAATATTACAGGCAGTCCCCAGTTAAAATATGTCTAGGAACTCCTACATGTCCTTTGAAAGGGTTCTATCCCAATGGAGTAAAACAGGAATAAACTTTAAAACTTTAAATTTGTGGATTAGGGCTTCTAGAATTCTTCCAAGCTTTTCTCTAATGAAGTTTATAGTCCTTGATTTTAGTCCTAGGTCCTTGGTTCACTTTGAGTTGTTTTTTTGTGTATAGAGTGAGATGTCAATCTTGCTTGAGTTTTCTGCAGATAGTTTCCCAATTATGCCAGCACCATTTGTTAAAAAGCCTGTCGTTTCCCCACTTAACTGATTTTATCTCTTTATCAATAATCAGTTGACCATAGGTAGATGGGCTGATTTCTGGTTCCTCAATTCTATTTCATTGATCTATATGTCTGTCATTGTACCAGTACCACGCTGTCTTGACCACCACGGCAGTATTGTAGGATTTGAAATCAGGAAGTGAGATGCCTCTTACCTTGTTTTCTATTTTTAAGGAGTGCTTTGCTTATTTGAGGTCTCTTTCCATTCCAAATGAAATTGGGGATTACCTTTTCCATCTCATTGAAGAATGAAATTTGTATTTGTATTGGGACTGCATTGAACGTGTAGATTGCCTTTGGTAGAATTGTCATTTTCACAACATTGCGTCTTCCTATTTAAGAGCAAGGTATATTCTTCCATTTCTCCAGGTCTCTTTTTGTTTCTTGTAGTAATGTAATTTTCTCTGAATCAATCCTTTATGTTTCTAGTTAGATTTACTCCCAAGTAATCTTGTGATAGGTATTCTTTTTCTTAGCTTCAGCTCTGTATTCTCTTTGTCACTGTAGAAAAATCTAATTGATTTTTGTATGTTGATCTTGTATTCTGCCACTTTGCTGAATTGGTCAACTATGTCCAGTAGTTTGCTTGCTGAGTCTTTAGGGTTTTCTAAGTATACTTTCATATTATCTGCATATAGAGATAATTTTACCTTCTCTTTCCCAGTTTTGATTCCTCTTATTTCCTTCTCTTGTCTTACTGCTATTGCTAAGACTTCCAAAACAATATTGAATGGGAGAGGTGATAGTGAACATCTTTGCCTAGTTCCTGTTCTCAAAGAGAATGCCTTGAATCTCTCTCTATTGAGACAATTTTGGCTCTCAGGTTTAAGTATATACTTTTTTTATTATTTTCATAGTCTTCCAAGCATTCTGAAAAACCTACAACCAATAGAGGATAAAATAGATGAATGAGACATTCTAAGAATAAAATCCCTATACGCATCAAAAAATTTCACCAACAGGGTAAAAGAAAAGCCACAGACTGGGAAAAAATATTGGGAATGACATGTCTGATAAGGAACTTGAATCTAGAATTTATAGAATACTCAAGTACCACAGCAAGATAAAGTTTAAACAACCTAATTGCAAAATGGGCACATGATATGAACAGACACTTCACCAAGGAATACATTCAGATGGCAAACAAATACATGAAGAAATGTTCAAAATTCCTAGCTCTAAGAGAGATGCAAATCAAAACAATAATGACATATCATCTCACCCCAGTAACAATAGCAAAATTCAACAGAGCAGCAAACAACAAATGCTGGTGAAGTTGTGGAAAAACTGGAATCCTTATTTATTATTGATGGGAGTGTAAAATGGTGCAACCATTATGGAAGGAAGTATGGCACTTTCTCAAAAAGTTGGAAATAGAAATATTATTTGACCCAGCAATTCCACTATTGGGAATAGACCCTAAAAAAACCCCAGAACTGCCACCCAAGCAGATATATGCACACCCATGTTTATTTCTGCAATGTTCACAATAGCAAAGGAATGGAAACTACCCAAGCGCCCATCAACAAACTAATGGATAGAGAAGCTGTATTATATTGATACAATAGAATACTATGCCGCACTGATAAACAAGGAACTCATGAAATATTATACAAAATGGGGGGGGGACCCTGGAGGACATTGTGCTGAGTGAAATATCTCAGTCACAAAATGACAAATACTGCATAATGCCACTGCTGTAAAACCAGACTGACACTGGGGTTAGGGGAAAACTAAGAAAAAAGGGGATAAATAATGCACACTGCATGGAAACAGATGAGGGAAAGAACTGCTTAAAGGGACTATATAATTAGGTATTATTTGTATGATAACAGTCCAGAATAAGAGCTGCATAGTAAAGTGGACTGCTGTGGGGGTGGGAATTATACAACAATGAAAGAACTTTTATTTTTTTTTTTCTTTTTCAAAGAGAAAAACAAACTGGGAAGGGGCAGGGAGAGAGAAAGAGAGAGTGAGAGAGAGAATGTTTTGCTTTTTGAACTTCCAATAAACAGTTTGCCTTAGGATACACACGAGGTAGGAAAGGTTGGTGCCAATTAGAAGAACCTCCTTCCAGGACTGGAAGTTAAAAGGAGCCAGCCAGTAGATAACCTGACTCACCTCCAGTAATCAACTGGGTCTACTCCATGAGTAGAAGTGGGGCAAGTGCAGCAATGGAAAGAAGGGCTGAGTCTGGACATGTTCCACTGGTGCCCACTGAGCTAGCCCAAGGGAGGCTGAAGATTAGGGAGAGAATGGACTGGGCAGGTTAAAGTACAAGGCAGTGTCCAGGCTCCCAAGTCTATGGATCATATCTACTGACCAAGCCTACAGAGATTAGGGGATAGACTGACCAGAACTCCAATGAAAGAACAGAAAGATGTTAGATACGTTCTAAAATGTCTGTTTTGTTTTGTTTGTTTGTTTTGTTGGTTTTCATGGATAAGTCTTCCTTGTTGAATTGTACTGATAACCCATCATGGTTCCCTGGCAGTTCAAACTCACCAGTGGTTCCCAGGAAAAAGATGGATAATTTCCTCCTGTGTGATTTGATTCTCAGCCTCAGAAATTCAGTGGAGGGGAAGCTGTGAGGCAATTCTGATTCAACAGCAATGAGTTTGAGTGTGCGTGTATGAGCGCAGATGTTCAATGTTCCATTTGGAACAAAAGATTCTTCAGATTGAAGAACATCCCTGTCTCCTCAGAATTCTGGTTTAATATGAACGGGCAATTTAGAAATTGTATAAAATGAATGGAGATAAAGATATGAAATAACTTTTCCAAATATTCTTACACTCACAATGAGAGGGAGTACCTCACTGAATAGTTTCCTTTTCTCTTTCTATGTTTAGGGAAGAGACAGTAGCAAAGATGGTCATGTGATCCATCTGTAAGTAAGGACTGTTAACAGAGTCAAGGATGATTATAAAAATTATTAATAAGAGACTTTAAAAAGGTCCCATCTCATGTGCTTGTGGGGAACTTCACAACCACAGGAAGAAGAGAAAAAAAATAAAGCTCATCCTTGGACCCAGGGATTTTTCAGAGTGCTTAAGAGCAATGGTATGAATCTAGAGACTAAGTTGTGCCTGATCCAGGCCATAGTCTTCACAATTACTTGCTATTCATCCAAGAGCTAGATAATGACCAAAGAGACAGATTAATTGGTGCATTTGAGTTCTGGTGCTGGAGAAGAGTAGTGAACATACCATGGACTGCCAACAGATGGGTCTTGGAGAGGGTAAAATCAGTCTGCTCCTTGGAGCAAGGATTTTGAAGTTCCATCTGGCATATTTTGTGTATGTTGCTAGGAGTGACAGCCCTTGGAGAAGGATATCATTCTTAGAAGTGAGGAGTCACAGCACAGGAGAGGAAGATCCTGAATGAGGTGGATTGACACAGTAACTGAGATGAGAGTAGGTATGTCAGAGAAACTGAGATTGGCACAGGGTAGAGCTAAGTTCAGAGCTATTGTGCATAGGGCCGTGATGAGTCATAGCTGACTAGACAGCACATAACAACAATAACATTGCACTGGAAAAGTCTGCAGAAGAGACCTCTCCAAATTATTAAGAAACAAGGTGATTTTTGAGGACTAACATGCATCTGATTCAGGCCATAGTTTTTCTGATCACTTGCTATGTATCTGAGAGCTGAACAATGAATAAGGATGAGAGAAAAATATTTTATGCCTTTGAGCTGTGGTTTTGGACAAGAGTACTGAATATCCCATGGAGTGCCAAAATAACAAACAAATATGTCTCAGAGAAAGTGTAGCCAGAGTGCTCCTTGAAGGCAAAGATGAGAAAGTTTCGTCTCACATACTTCAGACATGTTGCTCGGAGAAGCTATTCCTCGGAGAGTGACATCATGCTTGGAAAGGTGGAATGTTGGAGAAAGGGAGGACAACACTTAGCAAGATGGATTGGCACAGGGAATGCAGCAATGGGCTTGAGCGTGTCAGGAAGTGTGAGGATGCCTCAGAGCAGAACAAGGTACCGCTCTGATGTTCATGGGGTAGCTATGGGTCTTACTTGACAACACCTAACAGCATAGTCTGTGTGCCAGTTACTGAGTTTAGATGAATGGAAGTGGACTGGCACAATGACTGCAACAATGGGCTTGACCATGGCAGAGATAGTGATGATGGCACAGGATAAGGCAAGGTTCTCATCTATTTTTCTTAGCGTCACTATCAGTCATAGTTGATTTGATTGCACCTAAAAACAACATTGTAGGTGCTTGGATTCAAAGCAGACATCGTGACTCAAGGATCTTCATTTTAAACACCATGAGACTGCTGAATGATTGGAAAATATCTTAGCTGTAGAAGTAGGATTCAAGGATGGGAAATGATGTTGTTGCTGCTGTTAGGTGCTACTGAGTCAACTGTCACTCCTAGTGACCTTATTAACAACATAGCTGAACCCTGTCCCATCTTATGCCATCCCTAACACACTTGTGCCTATTGCAGCAATCACGGTAGCAATCCATCTCTCATTGAGGGTCTCCTCTTTCACTGACCCATCAATCTCCCTAACATGGTGTCCCTTTCCCCTCTAAAGGAGTCCCTCCTAACAATAAAACCAAGGTGTGTGAGACAATTTTTTACTATCTTTGCCTCAAAGGAACACCCTGGTGACATTTCTCCAAGACATATCTGTTTATTTCTTTGGCAATTCATTCAATATTCAATAATCTTCTCTAGCACCAAACTCAGAGTAATAAATTCTTCTGTCATCCTTATTCATTGTCCAAATCTCAGATGCATAACAAGTAACTGAAAACTCCATGGCTTAGATCAAGTGCACCTTAGTCTTACACTGACTCTGTTGCTCCCAAGTACCTTGAAGAGGTCTCTGATAGCAGATTTTCTCAATGCAACATATCTTTTGATGAATTATCCTTAAATATTTGAAAGAATGTATGTGGAAGGGGGATTAAACTTATGACTATATATATGGGCTCAATCGTGTTGGAGGTGATTAAGATGGTACAGAATAGTACAGAGTTCAGATCCATTGTTCACAGGGCACTAGAGTCATAATTGACTCAATAGCACTTAATCACTTAATGACAAACAACAACATATGGACAGTGCATAACAAAAACAATATATGGACTAATACAATTATAACTAGGAAAATTACTTCTTTTTAGCCCCACATAAAAAGATTTTTGTAAGAACAAAACATGAAACTCATGAAATATTATACAAAATGGGTGACCCTGGAGGACATTATGCTGAATGAAACATCTTAGTTACAAAAGGACAAATATTGCATAGTGCCATTGTTATAAAACGGGACTGACATCTGAGTTGAGAGGAAACTAAGAAGGAGGATGTAAATAATGTATACTGCGTTGAAGCAGATGAGGGAGAGAGTTGTTTAAAAGGGATATATGATTAAGTATTATTGTCATAACAGGAATCCAGAACGAAGTCTGCTTAGTGGAGTGGACGTGGGAGGAGGGATTGTATAACAAGGAAAGAGTCTTACTTTTCAAAGAGAAGAGCTAATTTGGGAGGGGTGGGGGGAGGTTGGGCAGGGAGAAAAGTACAACAAAGAATGAATGGAAATCCAAAGTCTCTGAAAGCATTCATTAAAATTAATAAATTTTAAAAAAAAAGAAAAGAAACGAGGTTCTTAAAGAAGAATCAGACTTTCTCAAAGGTGCTTAGTCATCTATTACTGGAAGCTAAATGCACTTGTTATTGATATTAGCTGGTAAGATTATGAGGACGGTATCATATAGAACAGGGTTCAGGTCAGTTGTCCAGAGGTTACTATGAATCATACTTGACTAGATGGAACCTAAAAACAGCAATTGATATTGTTGTTGTTTACTGCCTTCAAATTGAGCAGTACTCATAGTGACCCTATGAACAAAATCCTGAAGCCCCTCTACAAACATCGACATTTATCAAAGTTCATAGAGTTTGCGGAGGCGTGCTATTTAGGAAACGGATCCAGAGGATTTACATCATGAATGTGTAGTTGAATGATCTCAAGAAGGTTGTAGACAAAATCTCTTCCAAATCCAAGAGTGAGTCAGGGCTAAGAACCCAGATCCAAAGAACCAAATGTTTAAGATGTTTGATTTTAATGATGGCTACAGGCTCTGCTTAGGGAGCTCTGGTAGCCTAGTGGCAAGAAGCTGCGCTGCAATCCTGAAGGTGTGTGGTTTGAATCTACCAGCTGCTCCTGGGGAGAAGGATGAGCATCTCCTCCCATGTGATTAATTGCCTCTGAAAATCACTGGAGGGTCAGCTGTGAGTCAGTCCTAATTCAATGGGACACACCAACAACAGTCTCTGCTTAGCTCTAATAGCTTACTGGTAAGGGATTGTGCTTTACTTCCCATCCCATGTGATTTACTGCCTCTGAATACCTACTGAAAAGTAAACTATGGGTCAGTTCCAATGTAATAACAACAGTCTCTTCTTACCTCTCTTCTGGACACCTGGAGCCAGAATTTGCATTTGTATATTTTAAGACTCCACATTCTCCCTCTGGACTCTTCATGTAGGTACTCCACAACCTTCTCTCAAAGGTCAATTTAAACACTGCCTCCTCTAAAGATTCCCCACAATCTTCCCCACCTACCACCAGCCCAGGTAGTCCACATCACCTCATCCTTCCTGACTTCACCACTTCTCACACCTTAAAGGAGTATTTGTGCCCTTGTCAACCACCACCCTATAGCTGCGTCCAGCAGACTGTGGGTGCTTTGAGGACTGTGTCTTCATCTTGCATATTTTTATTATGTCTTTTATGAACCACACACCTTTCTGGAAACTGAGATAAATTCAGAGTCAAGCTTCCTTATCTTGTAGAACTGTAATTCTCTATGAAGGCCGACAATAAAGAAGTAGTTGTTTTTGTTGTATCCAAATACCTAATATGTTGTTGTTGATTATCGTGAATTGCAACTGGCTCATGGCTGATCCTCCAGCAGGTAGATTCTTTATCTTTCTCCCATGGATCAGCTCCACATGGAGATGGATTAGAACCCAGTGCCTTTGGGGTTGGCAGCATAATTCTTTACCATCTTTCCTAAGCCTAGTATGTTGTTGTTGTTTGTTGTTGTTGTTGTTGTTGTTGTTGTTGTTAGGTGTCACTGAATTGAGTACAACTTGTAGTAACTCTATGAACAACAGATCTGAACCCTGTCCTGTGTCATACTCATCGTCCTGGACGCTCTTGAGCTCATACCTGCAGTGACTATATCAATCCATCTAATCAAGAATCTTTGCCTCTTTCACTGACTCTTCATCTTTCCAAATATGATGCCCATTTCTAAGGAATAGCCTTTCCTGGCAATATGCTCAAAGTATGTGAGACAAAACTTCACCATTCTTACTTCAAAGAAGTATTCTGGCTGCACTTTTTCCAATACATATTTGTTTGTCCTTTTATTAGTTCATGGGATATTCAGTATACTTCTCCAACATCACAATTCAAAGACATCAATTCTTCTTCTGTCATCCTTATTCATTGTACATCACTCCAAAGCACAGTAAGTGATTGAAATGATAATGGTTTCAATAAGGCACACCATAGACTTCAAACTGACATCATTGTTCCTCGATAATTTGAAGAGGTAACTCGCAGCAAACTTGGCAAATGCAAAAGTCTCTTGATCTCCTGACTGCTGGTTCCCAGGGTGTTGGTTGAGGATTCACGTACGATGGCATAATTTACAATTTCAAATGGGGATGATACACATGGATCTCACCTGATGGTCTACACAGCAATCAGATTGATTACATTTGTGGAAAGAATCACTGGAGAAGCTCATAACAGCTGTGAAAACTAGGCCAGGTGCTGACTGTGGAACAGAACATGTGCACAAAGTGAAGGTAAAAGAATTTTTTTTCAAAAATTCCACAAGAACCAAAATTTGATCTTGAGTCCATCCTACTTGAATTTAAAAACATCTCAAGAACAGGAGTGAGGCCTTAAACACTAATGAACAAAGACCAGATAAGCTGCAGGAGGATGTTGAGAATATCTTCCATGAAGAATGCAGAAAGTAATTACAAAGACCAAGGAGGAAGAAAAGGCCCAGATGGATGTCAGATAAGACTTTGAATATTGCAGTGTGGTGCTACAAAACCAAAGCAAAGAGAAGAAATCAAGAAGTTAAGAAGCTGAACAGAAGATTTTAAAGAACAGATCAGAAAGACCAAGCAAAATATAATAAAATGTGCAAAGAGCTAGAATTAGAAAATCAAAAGGAATGAACTCTCTCAGCATTTCTTAAAGTTAAGTAGATGAAGGAAAAAATGAAACCTTGAGTTGCAATAATATGCTATGGACAGAATATTGAATGATCCAGGAAGCATCGAAAGAAGATGGAAAGAGTACACAGAGTCACTATACCAGAAAGAACTGGCTGACAGAGAAGAATTTCAAGAAACAACAGATGATCAAGAGGCAATGGTGATTCAGGTGGAAGTTCAAACTCTTCTGAAGGAATAGGCAAAAAACAAGGTCTCAGAAATTCATGGAATATCAATTGACATATTTCAACAAACAGATGTGACCATGGACCTGCTCACCAGGTTGAACAAAGAAATCTGGAGGGAAACTACCTTGCCAAGTAACTGGAAGAGATCCATATTTATTCCCATTTAAAAAAAAAAGATGATCCAACAGAGTGTGGATATTATGGATCTTGGCTAAAATCAGAGAATATCAGAGGAATGCCTTTCTGTGTTTCATTCACTATGCAAAGGCATTTGACTGTGTGAATCAGAGGAAGCCGTAGCTGACACTGAGAAGAATGGAAATCCCAGAACACTTGATCGTACTTATACGAATCTCTACTTGGACCAGGAGGCAGTCCTTAGAACAGAGCAAAAAACACTGCATGGTTCAAAATCAGAAAGGGTGTACACCAAGGATGTATCCTATATCCATACCTTTTCAATCTATATGCAGAGTAGATTATCCAGAAGGCTGGATTCTATGAAGAGGAATGTGACATCAGGATTGGAAATAGACTGACTCATCAACAACCTGCATTATGCAGATAACACAACCCTGCTTGGTGAAACTGAGGAGGACCTTAAGTGCTTGCTGCAGAAGGTAAAAACCTGCAGCCTTTAATATGGATTGAAGCTCAACATCAAGAAGACAAAGATTGTCACCAATGGGCCAATTGGCAGCATTATGATAGATGGTGAAGACACTGAGATTGTTAACAGCTTTAGTTTTCTTGGCTCTACAATCAACAGTCTTGGTACCTGCAGCCAGGAAATCAAAAGACAGATTACATTGGGAAGTTGCCTATCAGGGATCTCTCCAGAGTACTGAAGAGCAATGATGTCAGTCTGGAGATTAAGATGCACCTGGTCCAGGCCATAGTCTTTACAATTGCTTGCTATGCATCAGAGAGATGGAAAGTGGCTAAGGATGATAGATAATTGATGCCTTGGAACTGTGGTGCTGGAAAAGAGTGCTGAATATACCATGTACTGCCAGGAGAAAAAACAGGCTTGTCCTAGAGAGGGTAAAACCAGGTTCTGAGGCTTCGTCTGACATACTTTGGGCATGTTACAAGAAGGGACCAGACCTTGGAGAGGGACATAATGTTTGGAAGGGTAGAGAGACAGGGAAAGAGAGGAAGACCACGAAAGAAATGGATTGCTTCAGTGACTGTGATAATGGTGTATTAGAGACAGTAAACTTGGCACAGGATAGAGCAGTTTCAGGGCTATCGTACATAAGGTCACTATGAGTCGCAAGTGACTCAATGGAACATAACAACATCACTAATATTACACATAAGTCAAATCCTTCTGAAGATGATACAAAAATAACTGGAACATCAACAGGGAACTACCAGAAATACAAACTGGGTTTAGAAGAGGCTGTAGCACTAGGAACATCATAGCTAAAGCCAGATGGATCTTGGCTGAAAGCAGAGAGTACCAGAAGAACGTCTGTGTTTTCATTGACTATGCAAAAGTATTTTACTCTGTAGATCACAACACATTGTAGCTAACCTTGAGAAGAATTGGAATCACAGAACGCTTGATTGTGCTCATGCAAAACCTATATATATTTAGACCAGGAAACAGTAGTCAGAACATAGCATGGAAATACTGCATAGTTCAAAATCAGGAAAAGAGTGCTTCACGGATGTGTCCTGTCTCCATACCTTTTCAACCTATATGCATGCAGAACAGACCATTTGGGAGGCTGGACTTTATGAAGAAGAATGTGACATCATGATTGGAGGAAGATTCATCAACAACCTATATTGTGGAAATGATACAACCTTGCTTGTTGACACTGAGGAGAGCCTGAAGTGTTTACTGCAGAAGAGTTGTGATGCTGGAAAAGTGGTATGATGAACATACCAGTGCCAAGAGAACAAATAGTTCTATCCTGGAGAAGGTGAAGCCAAGTAGGTATTTGGAAGCAAGGATTTTGAAGCTCCATCTGCCAATACTTTGGACATGTTGCCAGCATGGACCAGTCCTTGGAGACAGACCTCATGCTTGGAAGGTTGGAGGGCCAGTGCAAGACCGAAAGACCCTGTATGAGATGAATTGACACAGTTACTGGGGTAATGTTAGTAGTTGTGTTGGAGATAGATGTCTCAGGATAGGGCAGGTTGTAGAACTAATGTGCATGGAGGTATCTAGGAGTCATAGTCAACTCAATAGTTAATAATAAAAACAGTATGATGTTGCCTATTGGGCCAGTTATGAAGATTTTGTCTTCTTGATGTTGAGATGCAATCCATATTGAAGGCTGTAGTCTTTGATTTTCTGCACCAAATGTTTCAAGTACTCCTCTTTTTCAGATTGTGTTGTTTACCGTGGCAGAGGTAGTAAATCCCGGGACAGGAGACTGCCTGTCCTTCTCCCGCGGAGCACCTGGTGGATTCGAACCATGTGCCTTTGGGTTGACAGCACAGCTCCTTACCACTTAGCCAGCAGAGCTCATCATCAAAAGTCTTTATATAGTTAATAAAACACAGTTAGATGTTCTTCCGATATTTTCTGCTTTCAGCCAGGACCCATCAAACATCAGCAATGACATCCCTGTTGCCACAGTCTCTTCTAAACCTAGCTTAAACCTCTGGAATTTCTCTATTAATGTACTGTTGTGGCCAGTTTGGAATGATCTACAGCAATGTATTGCTTGCATGTGATAGTAATGATATTGTTCAATAATTTCTACATTCTATATTTCTAGAAAATGAGAACAAGTATCTCTTCCAGTCAGTCAGCCAAACAACTGTGTCCAAATTTCCTGGCATAGATTGGTGAGCACTTCCAGGGCTGACCAACATATTTCATATTAGTTGAAATATGTCAACTGGTATCGCATCAACTCCTGGTGGTTTTTGCTGTTGTTGTGTGCCATCGAGTCACAACCTACCCATAGCAGATCCTCTGGCAGGATTTCAGAGGCAGTTAATTGTATGAGAGGAGATTGCTCATTCTTCTCCCGCGGAGCAGCTGATGGATTAGAACTGCAGGCCTTTGAGATTGCAGCTTCTAGGCCACTAAAAGGCTTCCAAAAGATGCTTAAAGTGTCAATTTGCAGAGTTCTAGGTTTTAATATGGTATGTAAGTATAATTTTGGAAGTTATATGTATATGTGCATTTTTTCTACATTTTCAAATTTCTGGGGAAATAAACCACAAATCCTTTATAGTGGTTTCCCTTTTATAAGAAACAGTGAGACGCACAAGTCTTTCAGGTGTGAAAACTAAAACCATAACTACTTACTAGGCATAGTACGGTGCTTAATTTTTAAAAGTACACATAACTTTTTAAACAAGTACATGTAGCTTTTAATTTTGAAAAGTATACGTAACTTTTTTTTTAAAAAAAAAAGCACAGGTAGCTTTTACAATTAGATGTAAACATTAAAAAGAATATCCAGTGACAATCTTAGATCTCTGCTGCGTTTTTGACAGTCTAAGTAATTATCCTCAAAACGGATAAGATTTTTTTTAAGAAAAATTATTATCATAGAGGATATGTGCCTTCACTCAACAGAAGTAATGATCAAAGGCTGAGCCCTTTGCTTACACGCTCTCTCTCCAGCAGAGCTGAAAGGAACCTCAGGGGCACTGAGCACTTCACCGCATCTAACCACGCTCTGCTTGCTTCACTTGAAACACCCCTTCACCACCACATCCATTCACTTTCAAGGCAGAGTCCCTGCCTAAGGTCCAGAGGGCTACAGCACTAGAAAAGGGGTGGGGGAGGAAGAACTTCCTCCTTTTCCTCTGAAGCACATGCCACACACTGGCAAGATAAACTGGCAACGCAAAGGAACATGGTTCAAATCCACCAGCTACTCTCAGGAGAAGGCTGCGTACTCTCTTCCTGTGTGATTTAAGGCCTCTGAAAACCCACTAGAGGGTCAGCTATGGGTCGCTTCCAACTTGATGGTGCACAACAACAGCATATATTGATGTATGTTGTTGTTATAAATGGTTGAGTCAGAACCGACTCATAGCAAACATTTCAGCAGGTTTTCAGTGGCAATAATCATCAGAAAATGGACTGTCCATCTTTCATGGAGCAGATGGTAGATTTGAACCATCTGCCTTTGAGTTGGTAGCACAACTCCTTACCATTAAGCCACCAGAGCTCCCTGTATAGATGTATGTTGTTGTTGTTGTTAAGTGCCGTCAAGTCGCAGGCGACTCATAGCGACCCTATGAAGGAGAGTCCTCGACGCTTGGGTGCCTTTCATCCTCACTCCAGGTTCATAGGGTTTTGGGCTTGAAGCCGCTGCTGCCTTCAACCCAAGGCCAAGCATGGCTTTCCTGGCTCCTGGAGGCAGAGTCGCCTTTCTCCAGAGACTGCCACAACACAACACAACACAACACAACACAACACAACACAACTCCCACGTACACAGCATCATGTTCTCTGGCCAAAGGATCACAGCCACCCTGGGTGGGGCAAACCTGGACCATCGCCAGGTATAGATGTATAGTTAGATTAATATGCATGTATTTCTATAATATATGTTTTATTGGGGGTTCTGTGGCTTAATGGGTAAGGATCTGTGCTGCCAACTCAAAGGCAGGTTACTGGAAACCACCAGCTTCTCCACAGGAGAAATATGAGCTGTCTCCTCCCATGTGGTTTACAGCCTCTGAAAACCCTCTTGGAGGGTCAGCTATGAATCAATTCCAACTCAATATTGATTAATTTTAGGAGCTCTGGTGGCCTAGAGGCAAGAAGCTGCACTGCAGTCCTGGAGGCATGCAATTCGAGGCCACCAGCTGTTCCAAGGAAGAAGGATGGGCAATCTCCTCCCATGTGATTAACTGCCTCTGAAAACCCGTCACAGGGTCAGCAACAACAACAACAACAACATTGATGAATTTTTAGTTATAAAGAGATAGATATATGTTTTGATGATTAAAGCAAACAATTCCTAATGGGGGCGGGGGGAGAATCTTCATTCCAGCTAGGGCTTTCTGGCACATTTACTATGATCTGAAAGTTTGATGTCATAGTGGTAAGGAACTGTGCTGCCAACCCGAAGGCCCAAGGTTCAAATCCACCAGCAGCTCCAAGGGAGAAAGATGGGTAATCTCCCATGTGGTAGCCAGCCTCTGAGACCCCCGGGGGGTTAGCTACAAGTCTGAGACCCCCCCGGGGGGATAGCTATAAGTCAGTTCCTATCTAGTAACACAGCAACACACTACTAGTAAAACTGCGTTCCCTGGGGTTTAAATTGCTTCTCTAGGTTGGTCTCCCTCTTCAATGCAGCCCACCAGTAATATTTCTGAATACCAGCAAATGAAGCTTACAAACTGTGTGCACGACTCTTTTTTTAAGTTATTTCAATCTTAGAACTAAATAAGCAAAACTCCTCGCCTCTCTGTCTTCCAGGGCAGTGCAGGTTCTTCTCAGTCTCCGTTCGTCCAGATGCCAGGTAAGTAGCTTCATTCAACCATTCATTTATTCCCATTGGATTTTATATCAGGCATTTGGGCTTTTCTTCTTTTTTTTTTTTTTTAATTGTTGTGGTTTTTTTTGTTTTATTTTTGTTCTTTTTGTGTGTACCGTCAAATCAGATCTGACTGGTACAGGGTGGGCTTTTCTTCTTCATTTTGCTCAGTCACGAAAAATGTGGAGAGGAAAAATGCTGTATGATACACATTTTTTGTTCTTTAATAAACATGTCAAATGGAAAAACAACAAAAATTATTGTAAAAGTGAAAATTAACCTTTTCCAGTCAGTCATTCTGGGAGCCCTTTTGATCCTTTGCTGAGCAGAAGCCTATTGGACAAAAACAATAGCACTGGGCCCTTGGTATGACTTCAAAATATTTACAACTGTGACCCCATGATCTGGTAGAAAGTTCACACTCCTGCTTAGAATGAAGGGGAAGGAGAACTGAGGGCAAGAGTGACTACTGTCATTTCTCAGAGTCCACTCTGTGCTGGAGACTTCATATGTTATACTAATTTCAAGATATGCATGTCATTAAATACTGTAATAGCATGAACATGGCATTTTAAAACAATTTAATAGAATGTTGATATCACACACACACACACACACACACACACACACACCCCAGTACCTCCTAGACTTCAAACTCAGATGTGACACAGGCCTTCTCAATAGTTTTCCCAACTTCAGGTAGACAAGCAAAGGAATAAAATGGTGTAAGAGTCACGTAACTGAATGTGTCTGTATTATGCTCCCTACATTTCATTTTAAAGTGCTCTGGTGGCCCAGTCTGTAGGAAGTTGTGCTACTAACCCAGTCTCAGTCTTTCTAGAGGTTTGAATCCACCAGCAAGCAGCAGCTTGGGAGGGAGACAGACAGTCTCTTTTTACTCAAAATCTCCTTGGAAATCTGCTGGAGGGTCAGCTGTGAGTCAATTCTGACTCCCAAAGTAGGGAGGAAGGGAGGAAGGGAAGAAGGGAGGGAGGAGGGTAGGGATGGAGTGGAGATGATGCTTGTTGTTATGTGTTGTTGAGTGGCTTTGTGATTCATAGCGACCTGATGCACATTAGCCCCAACCCTGCTAGCTTCATTGTCTCTGACACACCTACCCGCATTACCCCAGTCACTGAGTCAATCCATCTCACCCACGGTCTTCCTTTCTTGTGCTGTCCCTCCACCCTTCCAAACATGATGTCCCTCTCCAAGGACTGGTCCCTCCTGGCAACTTGCCTAAAGTATGTCAGACAGAACTTCAAAATCCTTGCCTCCAATGAGCCTGGTTTCACCCTCTCCAGAATGAAGCTGTTTGTTCTCTTAGCAGTCCATGGTATATTCAATACTCTTCTTGAGCACTACAACTCAAAGATATTGATTTGCCTCCTAATATCTTAGTCATTGTCTAGCTCTCTGCTATATAGCAAATAACTGTGAAGACCATGGCCTAGGCCAGGTGCACCTTAGTCTCTAGACTGGCATCATTGCTCTTCAGTACTCTGGAGAAGTTCCTAATAGCAGATATCCCAAAGCAATTCATATTTTGATTTCCTAACTGCTGGTATCAATAGTGTTGAGTGTGGAGCCAAGCAAGCTGAAGCTGTTTACAATCTCAGTCCCTTTGCTATCAGGATGCTGCCAGTCAGCCCAGTGGTGAGAATCTTTGTTTTCTTGATGTTGAGCTTCAACCCATATTGAAAGCTGTAGTCATTGTTCTCAGCAAATGCTTCAGGTCTTCCTCAGTTTTGACAAGCAAGATTGTGTCATCTGCATAAGGTAGGTTGTTGATGAGTCTTCCTCCAATCCTGGAGCCACATTCCTCCTCATACAGACCAGCCTCCTGGATGACCTGTTCCTCATAAAGATTTAAAAGGTATGGAGATAGGATGCATCCCTGCTGTACACCTTTCCAGATTTTGAACCATGTAGTGTTTTCATGCTCTGTTCTGATGATTGCCTCCCATTCCAAGTATAGGTTTCACATAAGTAAAATCAAAGGTTCTGGATTCCCACTTTTCTCAGAGAGATGGTATAGTGCATTGCATTTGGGGCTGCTAATTCAAAGGGAGCTCTGGTGGCCTAGTGGTAAGAAGTTGCACTGTAATCCTATAGGCACAAAGTTCAAATCCACCAGCTGCTCTGTGGGAGGATGAGCAATCTCCTCCCATGTGATTTACAGCTTCTAAAAACCTACTGGAGGGCCAGCAATGGGTCAGTTCTGACTCAATGGCACACAGCTCAAAGCTTGGCAGTTCTCTTCTTCCAGTAGTTCTATAGGAGACAAATAGCCTCCTGCCCTTTTGTACAGATTTATATCCTCAGAAATCTGGAGGAGGGCTGCATGTGGAGGCTTCTATGATGCCAACTTGACTAGAAAGTAGCACGTTATTACTGTGTTTGCTGTCATTCTGATCAGCCCTGCCCTGTTCCTCATCACAGGGGGAAAGACTTCAACTTCTCTTTCCCTCTTCTCTTCCTTTTTTTATTCTTTTTAAGGAGAAAAATGCCTACTTAAGAATATAGAGTATTGTGTTTTGTTTTGAGGTGGTTTTTATTTCTCCTTTATAGTCTTTATTTTGAATTGAACATCTAGATTCTGGAAGTCCTGTTTACAAAGTTGATGTTTTGTTCTCAACTTCAACTATGTCCATGGACCTGAATACTTGACACAAAACAGAGTCTAATTTATTGACTGCCATTTACACTTGCACAGATTACCCCCACCCTACCTCAAGGTTGTATGCTAACATTGAAAACTTTAACTACAAGCAAATTAGACATTTTGTGTTGCTGTTAGGTGCTATCGACTACCACTCACAGGGACCCTGTGAGCAGGTCAGAACCATGCCCTGCCCCAGGCCATCCTCACATGCTCCAGATCCTCATCACAGCCGTTGTGCCTATCCATTTGTCAAGGGATTTCCTCTCCTTCATTGACCTTCCACCTTTCTTAGCACGTGGTCTTTTTCCAAGGATCAGAACCTCCTGATAATTTGCCGAAAAGTGTGTAAGACAAAATTCAATCTTCCTTGCCTCCAAGGAACAGCCTGGCTGCACTTCCTACGAGAAAGATTTGTTCTTTTGGCAATCCATGGGATAGTCAATACTTTTTGCTGATATTGGAATTCAAAGGTATCAATTCTTCAGTCTTCAATAGATATTAGGGGCAAACAATTTTAAGATGATCATGGAGTGAGTAGAATCAAGCTTTAGATGTCCATGGGGAATTTGGAGTTCTTCCTTTAATAAACATATTTGCATGTAGCTGTTGAGAACAATATTATGCTATTCACACTTAATATCATTGCCAGTCGGAACCAACTCATAGCTGACAGCGCTAAGGGTTTCCAAGGCTATAAATCACATGGGAAGAGATTGTCCATCTTTCTCCTGGGAAATTCAAAGTGCCAGAGAGTCTTGGCTGTCAGGTTAACAGTGCAACTTCCTACATACCTACCACCAGAGCTTCCTATTATGCTAATTGTCATTGTTGTTATTGATTGCTGTTGAGTCGAGTATGACTCATAGCGATCCTATGATCCTATGAAGCCTTTCTATAACTATTGTCGTTTTCCAAAATTTATAGAGTTTCCAGAGGCATGTGATTTAGGAAGTGGATGCCACTCTTGCTCCTAAGATTTACCAAAAAATGTGTGACACAAGCCTTGTCGCTGTAACCTTGCAGGGCATTTGGAAAGAAGCTTATGTATTTAGAGTGAAACAGTGGTGAGTTAAGTCTGAACTGCTACATTGTGTAGTGAGGACTAAAGTCCTGGGTTTATAGAGTGTCTGGCTGAGTTATATAACACAGGAAAGATGTTTTGGTGAGTTTCTCTTCGCCAGAGAGAAGCCCAGGCAGGCAGGGGCGCAGGCAGGCAGAGACAAAGCTTACAGTGGTCCTTGGTGTTTGAAGCCAAAATGTCAGGAAGAAGAGTACTTTCTTCTTCCTGAGGTCCTTCTGTGGCCTCAAGGTGTTGTTCTCAGCCAAATAGGAAACATCTGCCACTAGGAGGTATGCTTTTTTATTACTGGAGAAGAATGGGCAAGCCACCAATTAATTATATAGACTTAGAGCCTATGCCTCCAAACTAGTCATAAACAATAATTTGTTTCCTGTCATAACAAAATGTTGGGGTTAGAAGGTGGGCAGGGAGAAAAATGCAACAATGAATGAATGGAAATCCAAAGTCTCTGTAAAAGTTCACTAAAATTAATAAGAAAAAATATATAAATTTTTTAAAAAAGGCAAACATCATCTCTTCTGGAATCTTTGCACTACCTTACCCTAAATAATATTCAACTCAGTTTGAGCTTTCCCCCATTTCCATTAAAGGACACTTTCAATAACACCAAGAGCTGGCTTCCTAAAACGTTGATCTTGTGAGCTGGGTACAGGACTCACTATAGCCACAAGAGGGCAGCAAATAACACAAGACTCTTAAAAACAGCTAGGACACCTTCTGTACTTCTCTAATTTGACTGCACAGAAGCCATATCATTCAAAAGCAAGCCCCTTACAGAATGCCTGCCAGTAGCAAGACACACTAAAGGTCAGTATGCACAATGGAACTGAAGACACTACAGTCTGCCTCTGCCTTAAAGCAACATTATAGGTATTCCCTTATGCACTGAAACCGTATTTCAGTAAAAAAAAAAAAAAGTCTTCTGGAAAGTTCTGCAGCCCAGTTTTTAATGATTCTGTACATATAGTGGTATAACTATAAAAAAGATAGGATATTTCATTAGATCACATGCTAAGACAAGATCATTCTCTTTCTTAAATCCAACTCCTTCCTAACAGTGTCAGACACAAAAGAGTTCGTTCACAACGTATGTCTGTCTGTCAAGTGAAATGGTCACTCAGCCTTCTGAAAGAAATTCTTCCCTAAGGCTGGAGTACGTAACAAATCCTGGGTCAGAAAGGTTAAAGGGGGTACTAGAATATGGTATGCAATTCAAGTCACTTATCTACTTAAATGTTACCCTTGGTATCAGGCATGCATGGGTAACCTCTGTTTTCCCACGGGGAGAAACCGGCTGTAACAGCTATGTCCTCTGCTAGCTCATTGGGTTCCCACCCCCTCTCATTTGTTTTTCTTTTGGCAACAGGCTCTCCGGTGATGTCGGGTTACTATGGTGTCAGGAGATCGTTCTTATCTGACTCCGACTTCCACAACACTAAGCCATTTCCTGGGGACGTCTACACCTCCGGTGTGGCTAAGCCCTTTGCCTGCGAGTCCTCCCCGGGACAGAGCTTCCCAGGGCTGCTGGATCCCTACTTCCCGGAGCCCTATGGCGACTACCGCCCCGCAGCGCTCCCGCCCAGTGCAGGCTCAGTGCTGGGGGCCTCGCCTCTGCCCCCGCTCCTGCCGCCGCCCTTCCCCAGCGACTCCACACCCTTTGTCTTTGTGAGTATGGGGACAGGTCCATTTCCAGGGCCAGTGCTAAGGCCTGGGCCTGCTTAGGGAGGGTCCACACACTTGGTAACCAGATTGAAGCCAAGTCTTGACGTCCCTTCCACCCCAAACCAGCAGCCTGCAGTCGTCCCTCCGTCCTATGCTGGACCACCAGCCCTTGCAGCATGCAGGAGGGAAAGGGTCCCCCTCAGAGCTCTATCAGTTAGAACCAGAGACATAAGGCCTTGGTTTTCAATTACTGGCTGATCTAGCGTAGCTGGCAATAGAAACAGTTGGTTGGCTACTTATTCCCACCTCCCACACGCCTCAGATCATAACCCTGTAGGTAGGGTGGGCAGGGAACACCCACCCAAACATGCAGCAAATAAAGCTATTAAGTCTGGATTTAGATCTATTTTGTTAATATCTTACTGATTTTGAAAGATGGTCCCTACTCCCACCAGTGCTTAAGGAAAGAGCATAATGTTCCAACGAAGACCTGTGGGCGGGACTCTTCCCCCATCCCTTCCCCATCTCTTGCCCTCTCACTCCTACCTCCCACTTTCTCACAGCCCTTTCACCCCATGGAACTCCAAAGGGATCCGCTCATAAAAATCCAGAGACTGGTCAAACTCTTCATAAGGAGTCTTTGAAAGTTTTTAACCACAAAGAAATGAATCTTTAATCATGATCTTTTATACATAGAGTGGGGATTCACATTACCCAGTAACTGACTCTTTTGGCCTAGTGGATAAGGAGTTGTGAGTCCCACTTAAACGCAGGTAGTTTGAATCCAGCAGCTCTATAGGAGAGGATGGCTACCTCCTCCTATGCTGTTTCCACTGGAGGGTCAGCCATGAGTCTTCTGACTCCATGGCACAGAGTTTGAGTTTTGAGTTTTAACTCTGTTTAAGGGAGCTCTGGTGGCCTAGTCTGTCACGAGTTGCACTCCTGATCCAAAGGCCTCTCTGGCAGTCATAATCCACAAGCTGGTTCCACAGAGAGAGATGAGCAGTCTCCTCTGGTGTCATTAACAGTATTGCAAACTCAATGGAAAGTCAGCTATAAGTCTGATCCAACTCAATTGCAATGAGAGACTGAGACTGTTCCAGGAGCTTTTATGCACTTAATCCTGACAATGAAGGATGTAGTTAATAAAGTTCCATTTCACAGAAGTACATAGTGAAGTGCCTTGATATCAAGAAGATAGTAAGTGGGATGGCCATAAATTAAAGCTGGATTTGTCCAGCAACAGAACCTATGAGCTTCCTCCCTCTTTTCGCTCACTGGGGACAAGTGAGCCTTTCCAGCTGATTTAGAAGCTCACTAGGTTGAAGGAGACCTGCTGCTCTCAGCAGTGAGCTGGGAGATGACCTTCCCCCATGTGGAAATGGCCCAGAGCATCGTCTGGAACAAAGGATAATACACAATATGTTGTTGTTGTTGTTGTTTGGTGCCGTCAAGTCGTAGACGACTCATAGCGACCCTATGAACAAAAGGCCTGAGCATTGTTCATAGGGTTTCCAGAGGCAAGCCATTTTGGAAGTGGATGCCACTCCTGTTTCCGAGCTTGTTTTAGTCAGGAAGCTCCAGCAAACACTGTCCACCATGGGTGACTATTACCACGTTTGGCACATCAGTGTCACAGTGGTCAGCATCACAGCAACCACGAGTTACCTTTGTACAACAATGCACAGACCAGTGCTATACCACCTAGAAGAATGTTTGACAAGAAAACAATTTGAACCCAGCCTGAGGGCCGCAGATTAAAATCACCCACCTTCAGCTAGGTAGCATAACTTTTTTGTCCACTAGGCCAACGTAGCTCTCTCTCTGTCATCGTTGTTATTGTTGTGTCATTGAGTCATAGATGACATAGTGCATTCTAAATACTTAAGTTCTTTAGAAATGTTTGTTTTATTGTTCCCATATTAGCATCTCACTTATGCAACATTGTTGAGGGAACACGAGACTCAAACTCATTCTTGTCAAATTGGAACCGACTCATAGCTGACGCTCCCAGTTTCTGAGGCTGTCAATCTTATCAATCTCGTGGGGGGAGATCAGCCATCTTTCTCCTTCAGAGCTCCTGGTGTATGTAAACCAGTCACTGTCAAGTCGGTTCCAGCTGGTGGTAACAGTATGTGTGTGAACTGCATGCACTTTTGGGGTTCTCGGTGGCTGTGTGTTTTGGTAGCAGATCACCAGACCTTTCTTCCTAGGAATTTGTAGGTAGCCTGGAGCCTCCAAGGTTTGGGTTAGCAGCTAGGACACTGACAATTTGCATCACCCAGGGATTCCCTGGTTGAGTCAGAACCAACCCATAACTGGTGCCTCAGTGGGTTGTCAGAGACATTAAATCACACACCATGCCTTTCAAATGGTAGCACAGCTTCTTACAGCTAGGCCCCCAGTGACCCCACTGTTGGTGTTAGGTTGTATCAGGTTGATTCTGACCCATTCTGACCCCTTGTTTAGAATAAAATGTTCTGTAGGGTTTTCAGTGCCTGATGTTATTTTTTACATTAAATCACCTGGCCCTACTTCCCAGGAGCGGCTGGATAAATTTCCGTTTCCAACCCTCTCAGTTAACAGTTTACAACATCTGACTCACCCCACAGTTTGCAAAGCTCAAACACTGCCAGCAACTGAGAACCACCTCATGGCTGATCCTCCACTGGGTTTCCAAGGCTATAAATCACAAGGGAGGAAATTGCCCATTTTGTTCCCTGAGAGCTGCTGGTGAATCCAGGCCACCAGGGAGACAGTGCTTCCAGAGATCCCTTTAATGATAACTCACGTCTTTGAGTCTCAATCATCTAACCAGTATTCAAAGGCTGTAAAATTGCATTGGGGGAGATTGCCTATGTTTCTTGCTGGGGGCAGCTGGTGGATTCAAACTGCTTACCTCTAAGTTGTTAAGGCAACTCCTTACCACTAAGCCACCAGGAAATACAGTTTTAGAGTAGGATACAACTAAAGCTTTCCCTGCAGCTGTGAAAATCCAGGGTGGGAAGACGGTGTGCTAACTAGGTTTGGATGCAGAGAGATGGTACAAGTCTACTTCCTCTGGAAGTCATGGGAGAGGGAATGTTTCCAGAGAGTGACCCCTGCGAATAATGCCAGCCATCTTTCTGTTTTCTGCAGAGGGACACATGGGAGCAGACAGTGCCTGATGGTCTCAGCCAGCAGGACCCAGCACCTGGGGACCCCCTGCAGCCCTTGGCACCCAACACCAGTTGCCTCTCCCAACTGGAATCAGGGAGCAGCGCTCAGCACCGGAGCTCAAGCTGGGGGTCCACCTTGGCTGGGGCTCAGTCCTACTCGCTGCATGGCCTGGAGGAGCTGCACCACACGCCAGGGTACCCCACCCCGCCCCCCTATCCCTTTGCCCCTTTCATGACGGTGACGAATGACCTAGCCCCCAAAGTGGTGCCACTGTCTGCTGACGAGGGGGCAGATGCCCCTTCCCTGCACGACCCTTCCCCGTGGACCAAAGAAGATGGGGGCATGGCCTGGGGGGCATATGAATGTCGCCGAGCCTACTGAGGGGCCGATGAGAGGACTTCTACTCTGCTTTCCTTCACACTAGGATCTGGATTCCCCAGATGGTTTGAGGTGTGTTGGCACTTTGAGAACTGGATTTTCAGGAAATACCATAAAGCCACCCTTTCTTAGGCGATGATGGCATTTATTTGTAACCCCACAGCTAGCCCCTTGAAATACAGCATGCTGTTATTACTGTCATGGACCATATTCTAGAAACCACTTACCATGAAGGGATTTGAGGAGTCTTTAATTACCATTACATTTGAAATTGTCTGTTCTCCCCCACGCACCTGCCTTTCCACCTGAAATCACTTAAAAAAAATATGTGAAGATCATAATATAAACTTACGTTTCTGTCTGCTCTTTCTGACTTATGAACTATGTGCGTTCTTTCATGAAGAGAGTGTATATAATGCCAGCTGGGGTAAAACCAAGCTCGTGTTATCCTGTGTGACTCTAAAGTGTTGTGTCCACACCGTCAAGAAATCAACATGGTGTCACAGAGAAACACGTTATTGTCATGATAGTAGAACACAGCTAGGAGACTATGACTTTGTTAACTTGTAAATTTAGCTCTGTCTTAAAGCCAGGATGCCCCCAAAGGAATCCAATCCTGAAACAATAAAGACTGAATTTTTCTTTGATCAATGGCTAACTCCCATAGAGTTGATTTTAAAGCACAGGGACCCTCCAGGAGGTTTCAGGGCTGTGAATTTGAATGGAAGGAGACTGTCTATCTTTCTCCCTCAGAGGCACTGGAGGATTCAAATCACCCTAGGTACTCGGCCTTTTGGTTAGCAGCTCAACATACATGCTTCCTACTCCCCCACTAGAACTCTTGACTAGTGGTGATTGTCGTTGTTAGGTGCCATTGAGTTGACTGCCTCGCAGTGACCCAATGAATAACAGATCCACACCTTGCCCCGTCCTGGACCAGGCACACTACCCCTTGATGTTCTTGAGCACACTGTGACAGTGACATCAATTCATCCTGTCGAGGGTCTTCCTCTCCTTCACTGACCCTCCACCTTCCCTAGCGTGATGCCCTTATCCAAAGACTGGCTCTTCTAGAAACATGGCCAAAGTATATGAGACAGTGTTTCACTATCCTTGCCTCTGAAGGGCATCCTGGTTGCACTTTCTCCAAGACAGATTTATTTATTCTTCTGAAAATCCATAGGAAGTTCAGCAGCCTTCTCCATCACAACCCTAGGGTATAAATTCTTCTCTGCCACTGTTACTCTTTACTCCTCTTTCACATCCATAGGAAATAATTGAAAATGTCATGGGTTGGTTCAGGTGCACCTTAGTTTTTAAACTCACATCCTTATTCTTTAACATTTCTGTAAGTTCCCTGTCAGTAGGTTTTCCCAACGCAACATGTCTTCTGATTTCTTGATGAGTCTTGCCCTGAGTGCTTCTTGTATATGTATGACCAATGTTAGTCTTAATAAAACTAAGTATTGTCTCTCTAGTGGCATAAACATGTAGTGATTACAAGGGAAGAATATAAGTGGTGTTTTGTGGTCAAGCAGAAATGCAAGACACAGAACTAGACTATTGACAGGGAGAAACAGAGAACAGACGAGCAAAGGGGCTTGGAGAACACTTCGTCAGGCAGATGGGCAGCATCCCTGACTATCGTCCTTGCTGGTAGTCCCTTGGCCACGAGTGGACAGCTCTTGTTATCATTACCGCTGTTGAGCTGATTCTCACTCAAATGACGTCATGTGTGTCCGCAGTGTTTCCAAAGTTGTGACTTTTCTGAAGCCAGTTGTCAAACTTGTCTTCTGAGTTACCCCGGGTAGGTTTGTAATGCTAGACTTTCATCAAGTAGTTGATTGTGTAACCATGTGTGTCACCTTTACAGGGACTCCTTTAAAGCTCTTACACACACACAGCGTGCAAACACTGAGTTGAAGCTGACTCATAGCTGACTCTCCAGTGGGTGTTTGGAGGCTGTGAAAAGCACAGGAGGAAATCTCCCATCCTTGTGGAGAGTTGCTGCTGAATTCAAACTGCCAGAGTTAGCAGTGCAAATCTCTCTGAACTATGCTACCAGAGCCCCCTCTTAGAATGTATAAATAAATGAGAAAAATGATTTGTGAAGCAGTAACCTATCTTTTGAAAGTTTTAGTGCTATATGTTCCTTTGCCAAATATAATTATGTTCCAAGAGTAATTCCCATCAAAGTGTGTCCAGACTACAGGTTCACCTACACCTTGCCTCCTGTCTTCCCACTGCCTTTTTATTTGCTCTGTCTTTCTGAATGCCTCTAAAATCTCCTGATCTGCTTCTTTCCCTCCACCTCCTTCACTCTTTTCTGTATTTATCATGATGTTATTTATTGGCCCAGTTATGAGGCGAGGTCCACCACTCCCCTGGCAGTTTGTCACACTATCCTGGATTGCTGTGATATTGCAAGCTATGCTACCAGTATTTTTTGTAATGAGCAGGTTCCCCCATGGTGGACAACTTTCAGTGGAACATCTAGATTAAGACTAGGAAGAAAGGCCTGGCAATCTACATATTTTTAAAAATTGGTTCACAAAAACCTTACTCCAGTTAGATAGTTCAGAAATTCAAGTAAGGGGATTAATTTACACTTGTAAACGACTCGGTGCAATTTAACAACAACATAGAGTCAGTTGGCCTAATGGACAGAAAGTGATGCTACCGAGCCAAAGGTGGGTGATTTTAATCTGCATCCCTCAGACCTGCTTTTTTTTTTGTCATTCAGCTGAGTTTCAGACCTGCTTTTAATTGTTTTTGGTCAAATCTTCTTCTAGATGGTATAACACTGGTCTGTCGATTTGCTGTATAGAGGTAACTCGTGGTTGCTGTGATGCTAAACATTGTGACCCTGATGTGCCAAATGCGATATTGATCACCCATGGTGGACAGTGTTTGGTGGAGCTCCCCGATTAAAACAAGCTTGGAAGCAGGAGTGGCATCCACTTCTGAAGTAGCTTGCCTCTGGAAACCCTATGAACTTGGAGAAATGAAGAAAAGTTATACAAATGTTCAGGTCTTTCATTTAACAACAACAAGTGAATAATTAGAATTCCTCTGCTCCAGAATTCCCAGGTATTTCTAGTTAAGCACACTTTAGATTTATGGAAGGGCAGCTGAATGTGTGGCTAGTGAGCCCTTCAGTACAGCGCACCCCCAGCTCCCTCCTGGGAGAGCGTTCATGAGGTATGGAAGAAGAACACATGCTTGTCGTGGGCCTCGGCTTCTGGACCCTGCTCTCCCAGATCTCCCATCCTAAGGCCTCATTCCTATCATCTCCATTTTCATCCTCTAATCTGATTTGCTTAATATTTGATTTTCAATGAATGGGAGAAATGTCCACTAAGGGAAAGAAAGGGGAAATCAAATCTACTAGTTGGTGTTGAATCAATCTCAGTTCATGGTCATCTGATGCGTATCAAAGTAAAATAGTGCTCCACGGGATTTTCAGCAACTGGTTTTGGAAAATAGTTCTCCAGGCTGTTCTTTAGGAGCATCTTTAGGTAGACTAGAACCACCAACCTTCAACCTTTCACCTTTGCTCCACCCTAGAGAAAGGAGCTGCTCTTTACTGAGCCCAATGTGACTTGGCACTGTCACTCTGGTTCCCAACCTCCTGGCAGAGCCATCCGCCACCCATGTTCCCTCATAGCTGGAGAGCAGGCCCTCTCATCACAAAGAGGTGTGAACCCACCTCTGGATTCAGAAGTCTTCAGTGATATCTCAAAATTTATAATAATCACAGTCACTACTTAGATTTGTTATGAAGTAACATACAACACAACAGTGGTTGTGTAAATCATGAATATGTGTCCAAATAACTGACTTTTGATTGGAATGCCAGGTGCCAGATATGCATACTTCTCTCAGTTAACCGCGATGCACTCACAAATGTGCTCATCTCCTAATAAGCTGAGTAGATGGTGACTCCCAGACAGGCAGAGCTGAGCAGTCTGATTTTGGAACACAGGTGAGCTCAGGGAGGGCAGGTGACATTCTTCACAGGGTGCCCCTGTCTCTTTTCATAGAGAAAAAAAGAAACATAAACAGATATTTTTGTTTTTTAATCTAAATAGGAGAAGGAGGGTAGTAATAATTACAAATGTTACATTTCTGTTAAAGAATACTATGTACCTTAAACATATATTTCTACATTACATATGAAGACTCTGGTGGCCTAGTGGGTAAGGGATAGCACTGTCAACTAAAAGGCAGGCAGTTCCAATCCACCAACTACTCCAAAGGAGGAAGATGAAGAATATCCTCCTTTACAACCTCTGAAAACCTTCTTGAGTCACTTCTGACTCAACAGCACACAACAACAACATGTCACATATATTTTGATTCTCAGTCATGTTTGTAGGAAGTTATAATACTTCAAATCCGAGAAATAAAAGTATGACTTGGGAGTCACTTACATCTTCCAGCGCCGTCTCCCATCCAACCAGCTCCTTGCACACTGATTCTGACACTTGGCAACTTCATTTGTGTCAGAGTTGAATTGTGCTGCACGGAGTTTTCAGCCCACGACTTTCAGAAGTGGATCCCCAGGACTTTCTCGTGATCCACCCCATGTGGACTTGAACCTTCAACTTCTCAGTTAGCGGTCAACCAGGTTAACCATTTGTGCCATCCCTTGGGAGACCAGCACTCCTTTGTTTTCTATCCTACCCTTTCTCCCCTGTCCTAAAGCCGCTATAGTCTAACCCACAGTCTTCTTAGGAAAGCCAAAGAAAATTAAGAGTTTGTGTTCAAAAAATCCACCTCTGTCAGGCCATAGGATAAATTTAAGATTTAAAGTGAGCAGAGATAGTGATGCCAAATTCAAGATAGCTTTGAAAGCTGGCTGGATGATAACGTAAGGGAAATTTGCCCATGCAAAACTGCGGTACAGATAATCGTCACCAAAATTGATGTTAAACAGACAGACCAAGCTGTTGAAAGTGTTTGTGCTTCTATTACAATGTTATTCAAACTCCAAAGAAGGAGAGGCAAAAAGGCCACATTTTTGCCTTCTTTATTTAATGAATGCTTTTAAACGGTCATTGTGACATGCTACAGCTCAGTTAAATAATACAACACGATGGGCTTTTGTGGGGGGAAAGAATATAAAGAACTATGTAAAGAAGTCCCACAAAGGAAAAAGGATTACTAACCCCCAAGGGTTTCAGACACACACACACACACACACACACACATACACACACTCATAACTCAGTGAAATCTTTCATTGTATTCCATTTTCAAATACAAACAAGGATTCATAAGAAACCAATAACATCCTAAAGAACCAGAATAATAATGTCTAAGGTTTATTCATTTCACATTGTAGTGGCTTTTGCCAAAAACCAAAATTATACTCTTTACTTTAGGTTGTATCAGTGGCTTCTATGTAAAGTATTATCTATATTCAAAGCAATATTATAAAGCAATCAAGAATTTGTAAAATACTGGTCAACATGAATGAATCTAGAACAAATTATGCTGCGTAACATACATAGGTGACAAAAGGACAATTATGGTATATTGTTGATTGTTGTTGAGTCGAGCTTGACACATAGCCACCCTTTGAACAAAATACCTGAATTCTTTCTATAACTATTGTTGTTTCTCAAAGTTCATAGAGTTTCCAGAGGCATCTTGTTTAGGAAATGGATGCCACTCCTGCTTCCAAATATGTATGTATGTGTGTATGTGAGTATACACACTGATATCCTAAGAAGTAATTTTTCTCCCTCATCATTTGCTGTGAGGCTGAACACTGTGACACTAATGTGTCAAATGCGTTAATGGTTGGTTACCCAATGCAGACAGTGTGGGCTGGAGCTCCCCAATTAAAACAAGCTTGGAAGCAGGAGTGGCATCCACTTCCATAATAGCTTGCCTCCAGAAACCCTACGAACCTGGAGAGAGGATGAAAGGCACCCAAGCATTGAGGACTCTCCTTCCTAGGGTCACTTTGAGTCGCCTGCAACTCAACAGCACATAACAACATAACATCATTTTCAAAGTGCTTTTTAAAAACTACTACATATTATTCATTTATAAGACCACTAATATAAAAAGCTAAGGAACGGTTTACACACAAATCAAATCAGTTTTGGAGGGCTAATAGGGATGAGAAGGGAGGAAGAGGAGAACAAAACAATATTTACTAGGGATTTGATTAGACATTGTGTTAGGGAGCTCTGGTGGCCTAGTGGTAAGAATCTGCACTGCAGTCCTGAAGGTGTGGTTCAAATCTGCCAGCTGCTCTGCTGTAGGATGGGCAGTCCCCTCCTGTGTGATTTAAGCTAATGAAAACCTGCTGGAGAGTCAGCTATGAGTCGCTTCCAACTCAATGATGCACAACAATTAGTTCTATTCTTTTTCTTTCTCCCCGCCCTCCATTGCCACTGAGTGGGAACCAACTCATAGCTAACCCTCAAGAAAATTTTCACAGGCTGTAAAATGAACAGGAAGAGATTGCCTATATTTTTCCCTTGGAGCAGCTGATGGATTTGAACCTCCTGCCTTTGGGTTGGCAGCACAACTCCTTATACTCTAAGCCATTAGAATTCCTTTTAATTACATCGTTATTGTTTTTGATTGCCTTCAAGTCGAGCACAACTCATAGTGACCCCAACAAAAGGCTTGAAACCCCTCTCTAACTATCAACATTTTTCAAAGTTCATAGAGTTTCCAGAGGCATGTTATTTAGGAAGTGGATGCCACTCATGCTTCCAAACCTGTCATAGTATGTTAATTGTTTTATGTGCTATTGAGTCGCTTGTGATGTATAGCGACCCTTTGTACAGCAACTCTGAATCTTTCCCTGTTCTGAAACAGTCTCACTAACTCTGATACAGCAACCCCCTCTCTCCTCAATTACTATATCAATCCATCTCATCCTGGGTCTCCCTCTCCTGTTCTGTCCATCCACCCTTCCGACAATGATGTCCTTCTCCAAGAGCTGATCTCTCCTGGTCACATGCCCAAAGTAAGTGAGGTAGAGCTTCAAAATCCTAGCCTCCAAAGATAGACTTGGCTTCACCTTCTCCAAGACACACCTATTTGTTTTCTTGGCAGTGCATGGTATGTTCAAGACTCTTCTCCAGCACCATAACTCAAAGGCATCTATTCTTCTGTCAACCATAGTCATCGTCCAACTCTCTGAAGCATAACATTAATCAATTGTAATTAATGTTATATAAACCAAAATGTCTATGAATGATTAAAAGAAAAATGTAGTATGATTTGTAAAATCATACTCAAATAAAAAAGAAAAGCATCTGACTCTATACTACTCATCTCACACACCAATTTCTGTAACTAATGGCTATTGTTGTTGTGCGCTGTCTAGGACCGACCCTGACTCACAGAGATGCTGTATGACAGAGAACTGTCCCATATGGTTCCTTTGGTGGTCATTTTTATGGCAGGAGCCCTGATGGTGTAGTGGATTAATTCAGGGGCTGCTAACTCAAAGGCAAGTAGTTTGAATGCACCAACTGCTCTGAGGAAGAAATATGGACAATATCCTCCTCTGTGATTCACAGCCTCTGTGAACTCACTGGAGGGTCAACTATGAGTTGGTTCTGACTAGGCTACAATGAGTTTTTTCATTTAAATCATGTCAGCAGTTGGAATCTGCCAGCAGATACACAGAAAAAGGCCCAGTCAATCTGCTTCCATAAAGATTTATAGCCTTGAAAACCTCATATAGGACAACAGTTCGCCTCTGTCCTATAAGGTCACTAAGAGTCATCATCGATTGGACTATATAATAGTAATTGATTGGTGGAAACTGTACAGGAGCAAATCACCAGGTCTTCCTCCTGCAACCCTTCCATGAGCTGATGAGCACTTAACAAACTGCGCCACCAGTGTTCCTTAACTACAGTCTCTGGAAAAGTGCAAAACCATGCGTTCCGGCTAACGACTGATTCTCTTGGCTAAAGACAGTCCTCATGAGAAGGACTTATGATAGACTCACCTGTGTCCTCAGCATCTGGAGGTATCCCAGCATACCAAGACACCCCCCCCCAAAGATGAGAAATCATTAAGGCCCTAGCTCAGGGATTGACAGCTCTGTGACTAGTTTATGTGAAAATCCTCACCATCCTTGGTATTTAATATTAGCCTGTGTTTCTGAACATTCTAACAACAGGTGAATATTGGGCTTCAGCAGAAATATATCTATGAAGATTGATTTTGTATTTGTTAATGTCTTCTAGAAAGAATAAATGCTGAAGGAAGGATTGATGTATCACAGAGAAAAATGTTATATGTTAATTTAGTTATCTACTTGTACTATATTATTAGGAGGTCTTTTAAAAAAAATTACCCTTTTTCATTTCTGATGCAATACATATCAATAGGTAAAAGCCATATCAATAAGTTTTGTTTGGTTTCCCAATCACCTCTAAGGTGTCCAAGGCCCCAAAGCACAGCGAGTGTGTGCCCCAGGCAGGCTCTCTCAAAGGGTCTGTGATCCTCAGCCTGCTGGCATACGGGCTCTAGCCAGAAGCTGCAGCCCCTCCCCCTGTCTAATGATGCCACACACACGAGAAACTTACATAGTGTTGGCAGTGGAAGCACTCATATAGAGAAAGCAACTAACTTCTTTAAAGATAACATTGACCTAAGAAGCCATCCAGAAATCAAAGCCCAAAGTAACCCTGATCTCCAAAACCCCACGCACCCCTGAGTTGAGGCTCATTGCATTGGAGTCCACTTTTCTTGGTTTCAATTTATGGTAGCACGCCAGTCTAGAATCTGTGGCTCCTCTCCCTGATCAGCCCGGCCCCCAGTTGTTCCACCCAGCCTTTTCTCTTGCTGCTAAATCAACGACAAGCTTAGGTAGATGAGCTAGTCCTGAGATAAATTAAGTCAAACCATCAATCTTCTTTCTAGTGGGAGAGGTGTAATAGGTGGGCAGTCAAGTGAAGTGCTGTTGTTGTTATTGTTGTGTGCTGTTGAGTCGGAACCGGCCCACAGCTGACTTTTCGGTGGGTTTTCAGAGGCAGTTAATCACTGGGAGGAGATTCCCATCCTTCCCCAGTGGTGCAGCTGGTGGCCTCAAATCATGTGCCCCTGGATTGTAGCCCAGCTTCTTGCCACGAGGTCACCAGAACTAGATGTTTGGTATTTTCGGTCATCCAAGCAGATCTGACCTGTAATCCACAAAGATGAGGCTAAAGGTCACAGCCTCATCTGACTCTAAGCTGACTCTCCAGTTGAGTTTCTGAAGCTGTAAATCACACGGAAAAAGATTGGTCATCTTTCTCACAAGGTGCTGTTGGAGGATTCGAACCACCATAGAGGCGCAATCTTTACGTTTACAGTGCAACTTCCTATGGCCTTCACCACCAGAGCTCCCTAGGGACGAAGCTAAGCAATTAATAACAAAATCTGTACAGTTGTAAACATTACATTATATTTGATCTCCAATTAAAAAATATCCTTTAACCACAACCCCCAATAAAATACTTAACATTTGAAAAATGAAAGAGAAAAGCAAAGATTTGCACAAGTTACAAATTTAAAGGGGGGAAACGTAGAAAAGCAATTATTACCTTAAAATTAGCTTTTTTTTTGTATTAAGAAAATTGATAGATGTCTCTGCTAACCTTTTCCCTAGTCAAGTGGCTTTAGAGGACTCTTCCAAAAGTTTTAATCTTCAGTAAGTTTTAATCTTTAATAATCATAAATGAAAGGTCACTCCAAATGTATTAATAGTTTATTTCTTAACTTTCGTCATATACTCATTGGTTTTCATTACAGAGTTTATTATCTGTTTAATGCTTTAAATATTGCAAAACCAAAAAAAAGAAATAGTTACAGGAAAGAGGTACTTTTAGAGTAGAGTATGATGATGATAAAGATGATATTTTCTTTATTTATATACCTAATTATTAAACATGATCCTCATGAAAACATCCTAATGACAAGTTAAAGCTCTGAATGTATCTTAAGTATCTTAGTAACATATCGATCACAAATTTTTGAGAGCCTTTCATTTCATAGTGGTTCCTGGTGATTTTCATATGAACCAAGCATTCACCCCAACGCCCAATAATACTTGTTTCCGCCACCCATTCATTCAAGCTTTGGAACTTGATATTTCTCACATGGTTTGGTAACTGTGTTCCAATGTCAAAATAAAACCCCCAAACTTTGCATTAATAAAGAATTTAGAGCTTGTATTCAAATGCAGAGAGAGTAAACGACAGCTTTTCCTTATATTGAAAGTCTTTATTACTTACACATGGATGTATAATACAGTCTCTTTCTTTCTGACTTTGAGAGAAAACAATAATGTCGTACAGTATAATTGACATACAAATTCCATACAAATACATGACTGCCATAAAACGTCAGTTATAATATTGTTTGAAACGTTAAAAGTTTCCCATACGCATCATTCTAGGTGCTCAATTTCAAGGTCAGTGACAAGTTAAAAGGCTTCAGAGCTCAGTACAAGGATGGTCAGAGATCTGAAAATCGTGACATGCGATGAATGAAGAAACTATAGATGTTCAGCCTCAAGAAGAGGTCTTATAGAGGAAGAGGTGGATGGCAGCACTGGGCAAGGGGCCTGACAGTTACTATTCAACATATACTGGTGTGAATGAGCCAACGAACCTGTTATTGTCACCACTGTGTGCTGTTGAGTTGGAAGTGACTCAGCTGATGCTCCAGTGGGTTTTCTGAGACAGTAGATCACATGGGAGGAGACTGCTTTTTGGTTGGGAGTGCAGCTCCTCACCACCAGAAGAACTGCAAACGTAGACATATAAGAAGTATCCAGTGCTGCTTATGGCAGAATAGTGACATTTATCTTTGAATCCCTGGTGCTTGATGTCATGGTTGGTAACACAGTTGGTGCTACAGAAATACTTAATTGGATTTTGCTTCAATTGACCATTTTCTTTAAAGCAATCCAGTAAGAGAGCCAGATACTCACACACTGTGAGCTCTCCTTGACTCAGCACACATTCCCGTGTGGACCAGGAGCTCAGCCAAGCAATGGGGTCAGAGCTAGATCATCACCAGCAAAAGTGCTGGAATGAGACTCCAAGTCTCTATCAATCCTTCAAAGATCCATCCCAACATCCAAACAACCAGATCCTGCATTAAATTTGCAAGCAAGGGAGCCCCTTATAGCCTGAGACCTCAAAACATTTTTCTGTCTTTTCGTAAAATCTCAGAGATTTCAGGTCAGACATCCTAAATGTGGCAGTGGATGGTCTCACCCATCAAAGAGAATTCTCAGTCTGAAAGGCACCATGAGAAATAGCATATGCACTTTTCACTCTCACTTGTAGCCAGCCTTCTCCTCCCTCTCTGGTACCTTTACAGAAAACTCTCAAGTCAATATAAGCAAATGTTGTTGTTCTGTGTCATTGAGTCACCTGTGACTCATAGCAACCCTATGAGGGTTACATTAGCTCTAGGTACATTAAGGTACTCAATACTAATGCACTGGGGTACATTAGCTCTGAAGCCTGCCCTGTCCTGAGCCAGTCTCACTGACTCTGACATGCCTACCCTCATTTCCTCAGTTACTGTATTAATCCATTTCATCCAAGGTCTCCTCTCTTGCACTGATCCCCTACCCTTCCAAGCATGATGTCCTTCTCCAAGGATTGGTCCCTCCTGGCCACGTGCCCAAAGTGTGTGAGACAGAGCTTCAAAATCCTAAGCTCCAAGGAGAGATTTGGTTTCACCCTCTCCAAGAGAAATTCGTTTTCATAGAGGTTCATGGTATGTACAAAACTCTTCTCGAGCACCACAACTCAAAAGCACTGATTCTTCTTCTGTCACCCTTAGTCATTGTCCAGCTCTCTGATGCCTTGCATCAAACAACACACTCCAACTTACATTTGCACAGCATTCAAAAATGTGCTGCAAGATCACACAGGTAGTACTTTTTCCAATGTGAGTTGCAGTAATTAGTGGCTGTCAGCCTGTCTCACTGGGGCTATATGCTTAAGGAAGTGAAACACTGCCTGCTCCAGCACCATCACCACAATGGGCTGCAGGCTGAGCATTTGTGACCCCATGGCATTTTCATTGGCTGATTTGGGGAAGTAGATAATTGGATCTTTTTTCCTAGTCTCTTAGTTGGGGCCATGCTGGGACCTCTTCAACATCACAGCAACACAAGACTCCACTGGTAGTTGGGTGGTAGCTTCACATGAGAAACACTGGCTTCACGTAAGGTACACTGGCTGGGAATAGGCCCACATCTCCTACAGAAAGAGTGAGAGTTATACAGCTGAAATGCCATTATACCCCACAACTCATCAAATGTCTTAAATTAACCTTGTGAATGCCAGCCAACACAGATGTTTAACAAATTAAATTGATTGGAAAGAACAGAATAAAAAATATAGTACTACACATACATTTTTAAAAATTCTGATCTATTTACAAAGTTTGAATACATTGTTTTTCACAAAAGATCCTTCCAATTTCCTTCACTCTGCCCACACCCATCTAATCGTGCAACCCTATGATTAACACCCTCCCCTCAACCCTCACCCCTCCTATCACTGGCAATAAGAGAGATGCAAATCAACCCCACAATGAGATACCATCTCACTCCAGTAGCAGTGGCAAAGTTTAACAGGCCAGCAAGCAATAAATGTTGGAGAGCTTGTGGTGAGATAGGAATTCTTTTACATTGTTGGTGTGATTGTACAATGGTACAACCACTCTGAAAGGCAGTTTGGTGTTTCCTCAAAAATTCGAACATAGAAATTCCAAATAACCCAGCTATTCCAATGCTTGGAATATGCCCCAAGAAAATGAGAACTGAAACACAAATGGAAACTTGTACACCAATGTTCATAGCAGCATTATGCACCACCACAAGATCATGGAGACAGCCAAGATGTCCAACCACAAATGAATGGATTGAGCAGTTGTGGTATATTCATACAATGGAATACTACACAGCATGTAGGAGCAGTGATTTTATAAATTACCTAACCTGGGAGGGACAGGAGAGCATATGTTGAGTGAACTGAGTCCTACAGAATAAATACCTTATAAATTCATAATTGTAGAATGAGTATAAGGATCCAGGGCAGAGGGGAGGGTGAAAATACACAAACATTTCTATGTGTTATTTTATGAAAAGTTTAATAAAAATACATATTAAATGTATTTTATAGTGCATAACCATGCAAAATGAACTTTTTATTTTGAATTGAAGTAAAAAAGGTTGGCAGTCCCTCTTTAAAAAGACAAGGTTGGGAAGGAAAAGCTCAACAATTGTTGAGAGTAAAGGCTTTGGAGTGAGACTCATCCAAGTTTTGATCTCTGTCTGCCACTGATGTCCTCAATAATTCTGGGCAGGTTGCTTAACTCTTGAAACTTATTTCATCTGTGAAATGAATATACTGTATAGTACGATACTTGACTTGCAGGTCAAAATCAAACCAGAAATACTCAAACTCATTGCCATTGAGTTGGAACCAACTCATAGTTGACCCTCCAGCAGGTGCTCAGGGGCTGTAAAGCACACAGGTAAAGATTGCCCATCTTTCTTCAGCAGAGCAGCTGGTGGATTAGAACCTTCTGTCTTTGGGGTGACAGTGCAACTCTTTAGCCACTTGTTATTGTTAGGACCACCAAGTTGAGTACAACTCATAGCAAGCCTATGAATAATAGATTTGAACCCTATTCTATACTGTGCTATCCTCTTACTTCCTGACACACTAGAGTCCACTGCAGCAGTCACCGTGTCAAACCATCTGGTTGAGTGTCTCTTTCTCCTTTGCCAACCTTCCATCCTTCCCAGCATCATGCCCCTCTCCAAAAGCACCAATATGTCCCAAAGTATGTGAGGCAAAGCCTCATCATTCTTGCCTCCAAAGAGCACTCAGGCTGCACCATCTCCAAGAAATACCTGTTCATTCTCTTGGCTGTCCATGGGATGTTCAGTGCTCTTCTTCAACACCACAGCTCAAAAGTGTCAATTCTTTTTCTGTCACCCTTATTCCCTGTCCAGCTTTCAGATGCATAGCAAGTAATTAGAAAGAGTATGGCCTCAATCAGATGCACCTTAGTCCTCAAACTGACATCATTATTCCTCAGTAATTTGGAAAGGTCCTTAACTCTCTGTGCGTAAAGTGAAAACTCTATGAACACTTTACCCACTAGGCCACCAGCACCCTATGCAGCTAGCACTTCATCCATGACACTTCAGAGCTTTTATAAAAGCCTCAAGGAAGGCACATACAATCCAAGGGATGTATGAGGTTATCAGCATTGACCTAGTTGCTCCTTCCTCAGCACAAGATCCATTACAAAAGATTCTCTTACTTCCCCCCAAAACCATGGAGTTCAACTCTTTAGTATGCATACTGACAATCTGAAACTATAGAGACAGCAAGAGCCAAAACTCTCTTCATGCTGGGCTAAAACCTTATTTGTCAAATAGGACTCAGATCTCAGGAGGTCTAGTTATATAAAAGTTACTTGCTAGCAACAAGTGGCTGTCCATTCCAGAGACAAAGGTCACATGGAAGCCCCAAGACTGCTACCTTTGCTCATGAAGACACCCCAGGAGGGAAAAACAGTTCTTTGATGCTTCCATAAATACCAGGACTTCATAGGTGTTCACCTCTCACCCAACTCTGCCTATCTTCACAGAGTACTCAAGTCAGCACCAATCACAATGATATTGCCAAGGTATTGGCTGGCCCCCATCCTTATCTACCTTCAGATGAAAAATAGTAGGAAAGAGATGAAGCCTGAAAGAATGAGTCAGCACAGGGGAGAACAGACATGTCCAGGGAGTCACAGCACAGACCAGAAATGGAGAGAAGAGCAACAGGAAGAATGATGCAGTGTCTGGAAAGAAATAATGAAAACAAAGGGAGAAATAAAAGTGAAATCATTGAAACAAAGGCAGAGAATAAACAAAAAGGAAAACGAAGCTAATTGTTAAAAACAAAGAGGAAAAAATAAGAGTAGAGCAAAAATGTGGTGGAAATCAAGAGGAGAAATTATGGAGATACACACAGAGTCATCAAATTGATTTCCAAGTATAGTGATTTCATAGACAGAAGAGAAGTGCCCTGCAAGGTTTCCAAGGCTGAAAATCTATATGGAGACAGACTGATTGATCTTTTCCCCACTTGGTATGGCTGGTGGAATTGAAACACTAACCTTGAGGTTATTGGCCAACCATTATAACCACTGCATGACCAGTGTTCCCTAATTACATAGTGGTCTCTGGATGGGGATGTTCAGAGTGGCTTTTCTCAGTGTCTAGAAGGAGCAGTGCCCAGGCAATGAGAGGCACTGTGGGTTTCCTCACTCCCTGTGTCCTTCTTGGTCCTCAGGCCTGACTTCCATCAGGGAAACCTCCTGGGATGCACACTCAGGAGTCTTCAGAGGTTGGCAGACTGTAACTGACCCAGGGCCTACCTACCACCTCCTGCCCTCTGCTACGTCAGGTGTTCCCAGACCTCTCTCTCTGCATCAAAGACATGGTTTCAGCAGCTGAGCAGTCCCTATCCAATCCAGGGGCCCATCTTGTCATTTGAGTGTCCCCTATCCCTATCTCTATATCCTTCTCCCTGCATTAAACACAATTAAGGGCTTAGATATTTCTCTGCAGTTGACTACACATTTGTACTTTGAGAGAACTCAGGAAACAAAGAGCAGAGGCCCAGACCTATCACCTGGCTGGGCATCATGCGAAGATTTGGACTTATTTGCACAGGGCACTCCACCCTGCTTCTCCTCCTGCTGCCCTCAGAGATGAGATTTGGCCTGGGCGCTCCCTCTCTGACCACGCCTGTCTCCCCAGGCTTCTCAACCACCAGGAAGCAGCACAGCAAGGAGCTGGAGATGACATAGCAGGCCTCTGTGAGAAGTCAGGCCCAGACCCAGGGGTACCTGACAGACTGCAGTCTAGCAAATCCTCCTGCCTTTCACCCCACAGGGAGAAGTATTCAGCACAAATCCATGTATGATCTTCTTTCCGCTAAAATGGGCTTGTCACCATTTCTCAACATTTATTCTAAACGGGGGGGAAAACAAGGCAGGGCTGGCTCTAGAGGGAGAAAGAGGAGAGAAGGTGAGGAATTGCCACAGTGAAGAACCCCTAACAGCCAGAGTGGAGGGCAAGGCCTAACAGGCAGAGTCTGTGCTCACCCAGTATTTGGGGACCTGGCAGAAAGCAGACTGAAAATGGGAGGGACGGCTGCACGTGGCCAGGTGGGGCCAGAAGGAGACCAAAAAGAGGAGCAAAGGCCTCCACTGGGCCTCGGCCTACAACCTAGGCCCAGAATCACTCCTGGCCATGCTCCACCCCCTGGCTGCCATGTTCTTTCCCCAAAACCTGGGGGTTTCCCTCAAAATGGAGAGTGGGGATGAAGTAAGAAATCTGGCCAACCAGGCTGACTCAGGTGGTCATGGAGGACAATCTAAGACACTCGGGGCTCTGGGAGTTGTCTCTGAGGCAGAAATATAGAGCATCTTTGGGTACACCTGCTCTGTCTGTGGGCAGGTGGGCAAAATGCTTGAAATACAACAAAAGCAAGGGTCAGGACCCAAAGGGGTCACACTCTCTGTTTCTCTGGACTCTCTGTGGGGTGCCTGTGTGCAGGATTTCTGCAAAAGATAGTCCATTTTGTTAAGCCTTTGAATATTCAAATTGAAAGTATCGCGCAATCATTGATTGTCAAATCATGGGTTTCTGGAGGTTTTAAATACTTGGCATGAGGGGGAAAAAACTCAAACCTATACCCGAAGGTATAAAACATTAATTCTGTTTGTCTCCTGCTCCAGGGGCCCGTGTGCAGCCGGATGCTTTGGAAAACTTTAAAAATGTTGCATCTCTTGCTTCTCTCCCTGCACAGGAGCCCTCCTAGGCGCTGAAGCCCTGTAGCTGCAGCATCCAGCCACCGACCCAGCTTCAGCTGACCACGATGTCGGGTAACTGGACTGCTTCTCCGGGGGTAGGGTCCTGGGCCAGGGGCGTTTTGATCCCGGTGAATGTGCACAGCTTCTCCTGCATAGAACAGAGAGGCACAAAGTCAGGCCTTACAAGTCTGGACCCGGGATCCCGAGAGGGCTGCGCAAGGACTGGTCCCTCTAGGCGCCTTCTCCCAGGACAGAGGCCCAAAGGCCGGGCTGGCCGCCGCTCCGGACGTTGCTGTCCGCGTACCCCCATCTCCCGCCCGCCCTCCCACTTTCCCCATTTGTGTCTCTGGGACTTCCCGGACCGACTCTGTGCTCGGAAGCGGCGGCGGGGGGAGCTAGAGGTTCACGCTGAGCATGGGGCGCAGTGAGGACGCGCGTGCCTCTCAGCGCTAAGCTGGGGTGGCCCTTACGTGGACCCCGAGAAACCCCACCGCTTGCGGAGCCCCGAAAGGGACGAGGGCGTTGTGGGGAAACTAGGTTGCCAAGAAGGCCCCGCGCTGAGGCCCTGCGGGCCAGCACAGGATTCCCTGGGTCTGGGGAAGGTGTAACGCAGACTCGCTTCCTGGGGAGACCCTCCAGCTTCCGGGAGCAGGACCGGGGGGCTCTCAGCTGTCCAGCTGCGGTCCCCACTGTGACCAGGCGAGGCGCTGGCGGACTGGACACTGTCGTGTGGGACCCAGGCAGAAACATGGGGCCGCTGGAGCTGAGGGGCTGGCTCCTCCCCGCGCTGTCCGCTGAGCGCGCCACTGTAGGGCTGCAGTCCCGGCTGCGGACCTATTGGGGACCTGCGGGCACCCCAGAAAACTTTCGCGGCCAGATGTGGCCTAGTAGCTGGGTCAGACCTACTCACTGCGGCTCAGGGGTGCCCAGGGGCCGCGGCGTGCCCGCTCCAAGCACTGGGCTGCCGACCCTCCGGCGCGCGCTCGGCGGCTCCCGGGCCCCGCAGTCCCAGCCGCCCGGCCCCACTGCCCCGTCTGCGGCCCCTCCCGGAGGGCGGGCTCCGGCGGAGCGCGCGATCCCCGAGCCTCGAGCCGCGCTCCCGGGAGTTCGCGAGCGGCGGACCAGCCCCTGAGCCTCCTCCGAGCGCTGGGGCGGCGCGCGGCCGGCAGGGAGGGGTGGGGATAGACGAGCCCGAGGGGAGAGCGGGGGACGGAGGAGGAGGAACAGTTGGAGCCCAGGCGACGAAGGGCGAGGGAGCCCGCAGAGTGAAAACATGCTTGTGAGGGAGGTCCCGGAGCTTGAAATCTGTGCTAGGGTCATTCTGGCAAGTTCCTTACGGGACGATCAATGGCCTGGCTGGGGCTCGCCAAACATTCCCTGTCTGCTGATGTCCCCAGGCTTGGCTTCCAAACCAAGGGCATACAGAGGGTCAGAGCCTCCAGAGAGGCCACACCTGGCCGGGCCGGGCAAAAGAGTCCCAGAGGTGTGGGCTAGCTTCCATAGATCGGGAGAGCTCCCTCACTGCAGCCGTGGGCCCCTCCCCACGGCGATGACTGGGCCTATAACCCCAAGATCCCCTCGCTTGGTTAGCTAAAGTGGTGAGCACCCCCTGGGTTTGTCGCCACATTTCTGAGCAGAAAACCTGTGTGTGTGCTGTTGGTCTAGGAACCGAGTCACTAGAAGTAGAAGGTCCAAAGATTTCCGTGGTTTGTTTCCATCCGGGCTCTTAGACCTGCCCACCGTCTCCTTATCTTTTCAAGTTTGAGAGCTTTGGCTTCTTTCCAGTTCCCTTTGCATTCTACAAGCCCAGAATCCTGGCCACAGGTGCCATATATTATGTAAAGAGAACCCCATTTCCTAGTCTGACAATCCCCCAAACCTTGGACTTTACCACTCACTCAATTGCCTTTCCCCAGAAAAACCAAAGGTGTATCAAGGTGTCCGTGTGAAGATCACAGTGAAGGAGTTGCTGCAGCAGCGAAGGGCACACCAGGCTGCCTCAGGGGGAACTGTAAGCATAAACCTTCACTTACTCCCTAGTCAGTCAGGCCTCCCTTAACCCTGTGTCTGGAAAGGGGTAGAGACTACTCAGACCCCACTAAGCATCTCTAGACCTGACCCTCCTCAGGTGGTCTGTCCCAAGCCTAGCTTCATCTCAGTTTACCACCAGCAGCCACATAAAACAGTTGAGAGTATAGACTTCAAAGATGTCTCTTCCTCGCTCCTTAGATTTAAATATAAAGAGCTCCCTGCAGGGCAAGGAACAGCCAGGAGGTTAAGTGTATTGTTATTTTATCCTGGAAAAAAAAACTGTGCATATGCTGTCACATACCTACAAGAAAAACATTCCCAGGCATTCATTTCATTTCAGGCAGTCTATCAAGGATAGCACTTTTCATTCTTCAGGAGCTCAGCAACTGAGGCCCTTTACCTGTAAATCACCCATCATTTAAAGTTCTGAGCAGAGAGACATCACATCAATGCTGCTTGGGATACAGACCACTTCCTGAAGATGGAAGAAGGCCTTCCTAGGTTAGCACAAGATTGATCTGTCCCATCTTCAGGGAATCTTAATATTTTTTTATTCTCTTAAAGCAGATAAGTATTGTCGAGGGCATAATAGCAGCTTCAGAAACAAGTAAGCCAGATGAGCTGCCCCCTAGACAGCCGAATGTTCTTGACCAAACAGTTCCTTTTGAGTTAGTTTGGATGTCCTAGAGCTGGAGCCTGAATTGCCTGTGTTAGGATTGGTCATGTCCACAGCCTGCTGGCATCTCTCCCACAATGTGCTTTGTGCCTTCTACTGCTTGTATGTGATGTACAACTTCCATTTCTGCATGATATGGGGCCTTGTGGGAGGAGGTCCATGATCTATGAATCCAAGTTCTAGCTCTAGACAGGTTGGGTTCAGATCTCAGTCTCTCCATTCTGTGTGTCCTCGTGCAAAACACACGACCTGTCTATCTTGGCTCTTCATCTTGAAATTAGGAATAAAGAATAGGACTGTGTGAAGATTGGGTGAGTTCTTGAGAATTAATCACTTAGAAGGGTGCTTTCCACATTGCAAGTGCTAGAAAAAAAAAAGTAAGCTGTTGAAATTGCTTGTGCAAAGCAGCTAAGACAAAATTCCAGCTGAATATTAAAAGCCACCTATTCAGGCAATGTTCATTAGCACCCTTTGCTCAGATTAGAGTGTGGAGGTAAGAGCTTTCTGAGGGGTGTAGCCCCTAAGACATTGCTTTTGCCTTTACTAAAGAGATGAGGAGCATCTCTATACACAGAATTTAACCCAGTAAAACTTCCTTACCTTTGCAGAAGGCTTTGCAGGGGTTCTTCCTTTAAAGCACATATACTTTTGCCCATCTATGATTTCATTTCTTTCTTATACAGCCAGGTGGGGTAAGTTGATAAGGGATCTGTGTATTTCTCTTACAGCTAAAGATTAAAAAGTCTTGATGTGACTAAAAGGCAGAGCTAAAAGTAAAACCAAGATCTTCTTATTCTCAAGAAAACTATTTCCACCTGTTGGCTTTGCAAATAATTTCTCTTTCTTCAGTCCCTCAACTCAGAGGTGGTAATAAAAATTGATAAAACCAGGCACATGCTTCTGGTTAAGCTATTGGTGCCAAAATGCAATCTCTCATTAAGGAGTTCAGACGAACATGGGAGAATAGAGCTCCAGGAGCACCTGTATAGGCCCTTTGGCCATGCCCGTTTGATTTCTGTCATCTCTGACCACAGTCCCCCCAGGAGCCAGCTGCAGGAGCTAAAGGGAGGTAGGGGACTTCTCCAGTGGACTGTCTGGCAAGTTTCTGTGAGCTCTCAGGCTATTTGACTTAATTCTGTTTTTCCACATTTCCACTGGAGAAATAATAAAGCTAGGCTGTCTGAAACAGCGTTTTTGCAGGTTCAGGCAGAACAGAGGCCAGCTGCACTTGGCTTCTGGGAGTTTACACTGGGCATGTTGTGCAGACATATGGAAGACACACGTATTATTTAAATCCAAGAGCCAGATGTGTAGTCCTTTACAAAGGAGCTGGAGCTCTAGAAAAGCTGTGAGAGGGTATTCCGTCAGCAAAGATAGAAGATGTTGGTGTTAGTTGCCATTAAGTTGACTCCAATTCATAGGAGACTGTGAGTGCAGAGTATATAAATGGTTCCTTAGGATTTTTAAAGTGACCTTTCAGAAGTAGGTTACCAGACCTGTCTTCCAAGGCACCTCTGGGTGAATTCAAATTGCCCTCCTTTGGACTAGTTTTCCCATCATTTAATTGCACCACCTAGGAGAAATCAAACCAAAAAAGGGCAGCAGGTATTAGGGAATCATTCATGCCTTCTCCTTGGTATCCACTTTCTGATTTACCAGAGATGTTCTCACTTTGTTCACTTGTTGTAGAGACACCTTGCCAGATGTTAAGAAGGCAATTAATTGGATCAGACAGTATTATGCAGGAAGAGGTTTATCTTAATGTGTTGTAAAGTCAGAGCAGTATCCATAATTTTACATTTTAAGAAGGCAACTATGAATGGGAGGTATAGATTGAGATCAGATGTTCAGCAGTGCCAGGAGAAGAAAGTGTGTGCCAAGCTTGTACGTTTGATTACAGAAATGTATTTGAGCCAGATCAGTTTGCAGACTCGGCTTGCATGCCAGGCACACACACACTTTTTGCCCTCAGGTAAAGGGAAACTCGAATAAGTACTTATCAAAAGATAAAATTTACCTTTATGTTTCTGGGTGTTTTTGTTTTAAACTTAGAAAAACAAAAAAACAAAACAAAAGACCAGCCTTGATGTGTTCTTATAAATCGTACACTGTGGATGTTTGTGCTGTTTGAAATCTTAAAGAACTGCCCCTCTTTGTATTCTTGGAGCAAAGTAGAAAGTGAACCCATGACTAGAGAGATATTATCAGTAGGATATTGTAAACATATTTCAGGGAGATAACACAGGCAGGCAGACAAATAGGCCGAGATCCGGGGGAGGATGGGGTTAATGAGAACTCTGCAGTGAGGCAGATTTTAAAAAAAAACCCAACACTCCACTCCTTCCAAGTCCTTTAGCTCAAGCTGCAGCCAAATATTTGCATAAAGAGCTGGTAACTGATTCCAGCTTCCTGGTTCATGACATTACAGCATGGATCATTTTCAAAACTACCACCACCTCCTGTTTCAGCAGCGGCTGATGGTGCAGCTCTCCAAGTGACTCCGTGTATGGGAGTGAGTATACCCTGTAACCCAAGACAGAGGTGTAGTGGGGAGCTCAGCTTCTCTGCATACAATCTCAGAGCCATTCGGGTCCCTTTAAACTTTAAAGCCACCAACCAACTATAAACATACCACAAAGCACATCTATATTACTCTGTTAATGCAATTCTCAATCCAACTATAAAATGCAGGCTGCATTAATTTTCATAGTTAGAAAGAGCTGTTGTATAAACCCCAAGGATTCAGAGAGAGGAGTGGAAAAAGAAACTTAGATAGAAAATAGTTATGGTTTTTTGTTGTGTTTTGTTTAATTAAACAGAGCACCAAACCCAGAAATAAGGAGTTGAAATCCCCTTAGTAGAATATAGATATTCTACTTACTGATTAGATTTGAAGGAAATATTTTCCATTTTAATTTTTCTATGTTAATAGTCAGATCTTCAGAATTAACAAAGTTAGGGATAGTTTCCTTTGGGAAAAGCAAATTCCTAATGTTAATCCAGATAGTATATGCAGACTTTTGAGGAACATGATTGACTAAGCCATAGACAGATTAAGTAATTGTCTTTATTCATTTTAAGTGAAATCATTTACTAGAAAGCCGCTTAGCTGATTTTGCTCAAACTGTTGAGTTCTATACTATCCCATGCGTTCTATACTGTTCTGTGCATTCATTTGTATAAAAAATAACAGCCATTTAAAATTTAAATTGGGATGTCTGAGTTAGGGGACAAAAATACCCCAAACCGACAATAAAATTAATTTAGATAAAATGCATCTTTGATTGTATGGCATGATTGGTAGTTCTCTTAGAAGAAAGAATATGACTTTACCTCAGAGCAGAAGGAAGCATAGTCCATCTGCAATGTCCTAGCTCCCCCATGATGGGACTGTGGCTTCACTTGGTGTGATGGTTCTCCTCTTACTTTGGCAGCCCTCCGGAAGCAGCACTGTCCACATTGCAGCCTCAGCCGCACCATCTTCTGCAGGTCAGTCCAGCCAGCATTACAGTTCGCTCAAAAGCAATTCCAGAAGTCCATCTCGAAAGCCTGTTCTGTGCTTGATTGAGGTTAAGATCAGCACCACCATTTAATTGGAATCCAACCAATCAGAAGATGAAAAAGGCACAGTGGCTCCAGATGCAAGCCTGGCTAGGAGACGCATGCATGTGTGTCCTCCTGCCTGAACTGTGTCTATTCTGTCCAGAGTTTGTTCCTCACGTTCACTCCAGTTCCCTTTTGCCAGTTGACTAGACCAACAAATTAGAATTGTTTTTAAACACTTATCTTTTTGGTGGATTAGTAGATGGAATACAGAACATCCTGAGGCACCAGAATAATGCCTCTGCTCGTATTCATTAAGTTTCCAGCCGACAGGGGCTTCCCTCCCCTTCCTCCCTCTCATCCCAGAAAGCCGTTCAAACAAGTGTAAGCTTTCTCAGCACATAGGAATAACCAATATATAAACACTCCTACTTGTGTCACTGAAAAGCTGAGAGTTTCAGGAGGTCAGATATAAGGAAACTTGTGTGTGGTAGTGTTCTGTGAGTGTGTCATTTCAACTCACCTTAAAGGAGTCTTAAGACTCAGAAAACTTCAGTGTCCTGTACTGCCTTTGATGGACACACCCTCAACCTATCATTTTACTACATTTATGGGTAATAATCACACACTGGACCTGGTTGTCATAAAATTGGAAAGGCATAATGTTTTCAGAATTACTCTTATTTGGTGTTTCACAGGTTATTGGAACTAAATTACCCTGTAAGCATATTTAGGAAGAAAGCATTGCAGCTTTATGCCACATCAAGTAAATAGTACTCATTTATTCCCTCTGTTCCTAATTTCCATTGTTAAAATTTATATTGTCATTGAGATCATTTGTTTAAAACCCTCTCCTCAAAATTAAATTTATTTCTTAAGTATGAAAAGTGTATGACTAGAGTAACTTTAAATCAAGACAATTACTTCTCATATGTCAGAAGTTTTCATAAAGTCTCACTGTTTTCTTAAAGTCTAAATAATGTCAAAGGGGTTTGTTTATTTAAAGTAAACTATACATCAGGGTTAGATGCTGATGCTTTATAGCCCCGGAAGGTTGAAGCTTTGAACATTTTTGACAAGTAGTTGAATTATTCTTATATCCACTGCTCCCTTCTCCCAGCCATTTTCACAGCCAAGGTAGGGACTTGTGCTGCCAACCCAAAGGCAGACAGCTTGAGTCCACTAGCAGCTCTTAGAGAGAATGACGTGTTGTCTTTTCCCATATGATTTACAGCCTCTGAAAAACCACTGAAGGTCAGCTATGAGTCAGTTCTGACTCAGCAATAAGAGAACCAAATTTATTTCACTAGAACTTGAATTAGCAGAAACAACTACAGATTCTAAATTGCCTATCAACTTGCTCTTCTGGAACCCTTGAGCCAGCCTCCTTTTTCCTGGAGGTAATCTTCAGAATATAGAATAAATTTCCATTACAATCTTTAAGTATAGTTTTTAAACAAAAGTCTCTCTTTGTCACTTCTCCCCTAGGGCTGTATTTTGAGCCTGAACCGATTCCTTCCACACCCAGTTACTTTCAACCCCGAGAATTTTCGAGTTGTTTTTCTTGTGATGAAAACCCAAGCTGCCTCGACCAAATCTTAGATTCCTACCTTCAGATGGAGACACACCCTGAACCTTCCTTCAATTCCTTGCAAAGCACGCCACGCTACTTCCCAGACAGCTTCCAGCCTGCTCCTTTCTGCTTGAACCAGAGCCTGGTAATTCATATCATCTCTTTACAAAACTCAGTTGTTGCCTACTATGAACTAGTAAGGGAAAGGACCTAACATCATCTCTGGAAAAAATCATGTCAATTTTCTCAACAGGAAGTCAACAGAGGAAACTAGCAGAGAGCCAATGGAAGTAGAGATGGCCACACACTGTGGAACTCAATCTTTTAAATACATGGGAATTAGGGTTTCCCAAGGAAGTTAACTCATTGCCGTTGGGTCAGAACTGGCTCTCTGGTGGGTTTTCAGAAGCTGTGAATGACAAAGATTTCCTATCTTTCTACATCCACCATGGAGCAGCTGGTGGATTTGAACTGTCCATCTTTGTCTATCCCTAACTGCTAGGCCAGCAGAACTCCCTTGAGAAGGTCAGTATGTGGCAATAAAAAGAGATTTCCTAGCAATATTGATTTAAGAATTCCTGAACTGTGACATTAAGATACCTATTAATTATAAATTAATTCTCAAAGTGGCCCTTATGAAACCCAGCAAAGGTTGATTGATAGATACTTGAATCTTGAAAACAGAGTGTGTCAGCACCAACCTCTCATTCTGATTAGAAGAATTTGATTCTGTTGTCACTGACTTGGTCCTCTGCCTATTTCTTTTGATCTGCCCTAGACATAAGGATTCTTTTAGGGCTGGAAATGGTTAGTTAAAATTAAGCTGTAATGCTTGAAATAATTTGGATTAATGTCTGTACTTGATGGTCCTCAAATGTTTGAAAATGAGTTATCCTTTAAAATGTAATAAGGTTTCAATTAGTAGATGCTAGCTGTCTCAGGTGGGAATGATTCAGGTGATGGTTTTTTTTCAGTCAGCTGCCACACACTACACATCTGAGAGCTAAACAATGAATAAGGATGCCAGAAGAAGAATCTTTTGAGTTGTGATGCTGGAGAAGAGTACTGAGTATTTTATGGGTTCTTTAAAAACCAAACAGATACATCTGGAGGGAAAATGCAGCCATAGTGCTCCTTGGAGGCAAAGATATGATGAAGCTTCATTTCACCTACCTTGGATATATAGCCAGAAGAGGCTATTCCTTGGAAAGGGACACCATGTTTGAAAAGGTCAGCAAAAGAAAGACCCCGCTTAACAGGATGGGCTGACAGGTGCCTGGAGTGATCAGCTCAAGTGTGTCAGATATGAAGAAGATGACACAGGATCAGGCAGGGTGCAGGTCTGTTGATTATATAGGGCTCTGTGCATTGTAATCAAATCGATGGCACATAACCACAAACAACAAGTTGCCTCAGGGGAGCTCTGATGACCTAGTGTTAAGGAGTTTTTCTGCCAATCTACAGGCACATTTCTAATCCACTAACTGCTCAATGGGAGAAAAAGGGGCAGTCTCCTCCCTTGCAATTTATAGAATTTGAAAACCCTCTGGAGGGTCCATGAGTTGGTTCCAACTCGATGGCACATAACAACAACACATTGCTTCAGGAGGCAGTTCAAATCCACCAGCTGCCCACGGGAGAAAGATGGACAGTCTCCTTCCCTGCAATTTACAGACTTTGAAAAATCTACTGGAGGGCCAGTTGTGGTTTGATTCCAACTCAGTGGCAAAGAGTTGAGTTTGAGTTGAGTTGTCTCAAGTACTTTGTAGAGAGTGACCATATCACTTTTATACCTTAAAAGGTAAGGTTTGAGGGGATTTGGGTTTGTTTTGATTTTTTTTTTTTTAGAAATGGACGTACTTTTGGGTTCTGATTTGTCAGAAATCTGTGTTGATATTCGGAGATAGAAGATAATGCCACACAAGTCATCCATTCTTTTCCAGCCTCCAACTTTGACTTTCCTGGTAGCAATTATCTGTTACCACTGAGTCAATTCTGACTCATGTTGACCATCAGGCTTCCTAGGCTGTAAATCTTAATGGGAGGAGAGGGACTTAGTTTAACCCTCCAGAGTGGCTAATGGGTTATATCAGTTATCAACATGCTTAAGAAAAAGCAAGGATCCTTGGTGACATAGTGGATTTTGTGTTGGACTGCTAACCAGGATGTCAGCAGTTCGAATCCAGCTTGGAGAACTCAGTGGAGGGTTGACAACAGTGGACAGGTGAAAGAAAGGGAAAACAGAAAACAATTTTCTTCTGAGGAAACTTTGGTGGTGATTAAAAGTCTTTGCATCTTAGAGCATCCCGGCCATGGGGCCATGAAGTACGTGGCTTTCTCCCTTCCCATGATCCTCTCACCCTCCACAGTCAGGTTGTGGAGAAACATCCAGTTTAACACCTGCAGCTTACATTGCACCCCACAGCAGGTTTTGATGTGCAGGTGACTTGAAGCACAAAGGGAATTTGTGGTTTAAGAACAAAGCATCCTCTAAAGTATGGTTATAACAAAGGAAGCCAGTGAAGCAAGGTAATTTATTGTTGAGGAAAAAAATAGGTAAATAGAGAAATGGTGTCTTGAAATCATGTAGTCAGCAACTAAAATTACTTCTTCAGACTTGGACTGAAATTCCCAGTGCCTCCTTTTTTTGAGGGGAGCTAATTGTCTTTCACCAAATTAGTAAATCCACACACTATCGAGTTCCTTTGATCCTCAGTAATGAAGTTCTTTGTTCTTTGATTTTTCCTCTCTAGACCCCAGTGTCACCTTCAGATTTCTCTACTCTCTCCGGTTCCTTAGACTACAGCTACTCACCAGCTCAGCTGCCTTTCTATGCTGCAGAGAATTACAGTTCTCCACCACCACTGGACACCAGAAACTGTGACTATCCTTCAGAAGACCTCTCCTGCCACCCCTTGCCCTCACACACCCAGTACAACAGCTTCTCCTCGGCCCCGGCCCCAGCGTGTTACTGCGCGTCCTGCGAGGCCGAGCACTGGGACACTATCCGGGCGGCAGAGTACTTTCCTCCTCCCGGCCATGACTACCTGGATTTTGCTTCTTCGACAGCAGTACCCAGCGATTTCTACAAAAGGGAAGCAAACTGTGACGTCGGCTATAGTTAATCGAGATGATGTGGATTTGGAACGTGATAGACATTGTCACTGCCTCTTTGTGCTACTTCTAAATGATATCTTCCAATATGCATCCCACTTAACGAAGTGTCACAGGTGTGATCAGCATGCCACCATCTTCAATGTTCTGAAACTAATGTCGACAGTAACAGGAAACCCTCCGCCTGGTCCCAGTGTCGCTCCAACTCTGTAGGCTTACATTCAGCGTTTTTATAGGGAACTCCCAGTTGTTATAGCTTTCTCTTTCATGAACAAATCCTTGTATGCTGTGTTTTTTTTAACTAATAAATAATTTTGTATTTCTAAATTTGGCTCTTGTTTCCTTTTACTAGTATTACTTGCTGGTAATGGTTCCCAGTTGGCTTGAGTATTATCCGTTCATTCTGGAAATCATGATTTCTTAATCCAGTGGCTTAATTTTATTTATTCAAGAGTCTGAAATTATATTAATGCCAGGTAGTATCCGCTCCAGAGAACTACAGTGGTACCCATAGGACAGAGGGTTGACAGAGCCCAGAAGGTAGAAAAGACAAAACCTGCCTCTGCTCAAAGGAGAGAGTACATCTTGGATCAACATCAGAGAAACACATTTATAAATAATTACTTTCTCATATCTTACACTAGTTGACGAGGTGTTAGTATGAGCAAAAGGCATGCTTTACCTACAGCACTGTTAAACTATGGATCATTCTGTATCATTTCTAATGGACTGTTTTGTAAACTTGCGAATACTTGATCTCCCTTTTCTGGAGAGGCGCCATTCAGTTGACGTGATGCATCCTGGAGTTTAGAACTCACTGCTACCTTTCTGACTTTTCACTTTGGGCTGATAAATATGAATCAGCCATGTTTGCAGATTGGTTCATGGAGTTAACCCTGTTGCTTTCAAATAAATTTCAGAGTTTACTTCCCCTGAGTAGTCTATTTGAACTGCCTTTCTAGGGGAAGAACAGCTCCTTAAAGAGCCTGTGCTAGACTCCAGGGAGCTCTGGAGGCGTGGTCTCCTCGGAGTTACACTGCTAACCCAAGTGTGGTGCCTCACTAGTGGTTTCAGTCCACCAGTGGCTCCAAAGAAGAAAATGGACAGTTCCCTTCTGTGTGATTTACAGCCTCAGAAACCCAATGGAAGACCTCAATGGCAATGGGTCAAGTGGTATTGGAGTCTACTGTTGCAAGTAAAATGGAGCTTAGACAACCAGTTATTTTATTTTAATCTGCAACCCTCAAACCTGTTTTTCATTGTTGTTTAAATTTTCTTCTAGGTCATATAGCCCTGGTGTGTCCACTTGCCGTACAGGGGTAACTCGTGGTTGCTGTGAAGCTGAACACTGTGACACTGATGTGTCAAATACAAGAACGGTTACCCATGGCAGATAGTGTTTGGTGGAGTTCCCTGGTTGAAACAAGAAGCAGGAGTGGCATCCACTTCTGTAATAGCTTGCCTCTGGAAATCCTATGAACCTGGAGAAAGGATAAACAAGTGTTGAAGACTTTTGTTCATATGGTCGCTATGAGTCAAAGACACTCAATAACAATAAGTATATAAAATACAAGACTTAATCTCAAAAGGGAATTTTTTCATGCCCCATGGTTCAGCAACAATGGCAGCAATTCTGGTTCCCTTACCAGTGGTGACCATCTTCTGTGCTTTCTTTTTTGTGCAAGAATTGTGCTAAGGTATCTCATTTAAGCGATCTCATTTAATCATCACAATACTATTGGTAGCAAATGAGGAGCTGAAGGCTCAGAGTCGTTCAGGAACGTATCTGCTGCCATACAACCAAGAAGCATCAGGGCAGAACACTGTTTATTGCCAACTCTAGTGGTGGAAAAACTTGAGCCATTGTGGTGTCCTGGGTTTACTGTCCTAAGTGAGTTTCCTAAGCCATTGCCTTTGACTTTCACCACATAACTGGGCAGGAAATGCAAATAGAGTGTGTATTATAACCATAAAGGGATAGGATAGTTTTAAATTGAGCAGGTTTAATGACAAATTGGGAATCTCATTCTCAGCAAGGAAGAAATAAAGAATGCAGTGTTCATCCTTTGGGGACAGAGATTCCTGTCCTGGTCCCACAGGGCAGCAGCAGCGGCCACAGGAGAACCGGAGACCTGCATGAGACAGAACTGATGCAGAGCTGTTGCCCCAGGGAGCAAAAGCTCAGGTTTTTTCCCAAGATGATGGAGAACTGAGAGAAGGGGCAGGGAGATGCCATAATTGGCAGGGTAGCTTTGTTGGCCTAGTGGCAATCCTGAAGGCACAATGTTCAAGGCCACTAGCTGCTCTGCAGGAGAAGGCTGGGCAATCTCTTCCTGTGTGATTAACTGCCTCTGAAAACCCGTTGGAGGGTCTGCTATGGGTTGGTTCCAGCACACAACAACAATAACAAGAGTGACAGGGTGACTGCCACAATGGGCTCTAGAGTTTCAGGAGGTGTGAGAATGGCACAGAATAGGACAGAGTTCAGATCTGTTGTTCATAGGGTTGATGTGAGTCATACTTGAGACTCGACAGCACCTAACAACAACAACAAGAGAACACTCTAACACTGACCTAATCTAGAAGGTTTAAGGTCAAAGTGTCTGCAAGCCATGTGAGACGCTTTCCTGACTAAAGAATTGCATCCTGTTTCCAACATGAGTTGTAATTTGTTAACATCCTACATAAACTCCATTGCCATAACTCTGAGTATGGTTCTGTGAGATCTGCATAGCCATTGCAACAAAATGTGGAACCAGAAGTAAGGCAGTGAAGGACCTGGGAGGGACAGTTTGTGTTAGTGTGGTAGCCCGCAGCATGCAGGAGCAATGATTTTGTAAATTACTACCTAACTTAGGAGGGACTGAAGAGCATTATGCTAAGTGAACTAACTCAGTCCCATAAAGACAGCTACTGTATAAAACCATTACTATAGAACATGTATGAGGATCCAAGGGGTAGAATGGGAACAGCAGAAGTGTGAGGCTGGATGGAGGTGGGGTGGGGTGAGGTGAAGGAGCTTAATCATAGGGTCACACAATTTGGTGGGTGGGTAAAAAAAATGGGAAAGATTCAGTGTGAAAAACAATGTATATGAACTTTGTAAGTACGCCAGCATAAAATAAAAATTTTATTTAACAATAAGAGTGTGGTAGACATGTCTAACTTCATGGAAATCAGTTTTACACTATGAATATTGCTGATAGGGACAGTCTCAACTGTGGAGTTAGTAGAGGTCAAAAATCACAATCCCAAGCTACCTCCACAATTTGTGGCTGGTGAACCATCAGACCCCAATACCTGAATGCATACAATAGTGTGTCACCATCACAACTAAGACCTCCTCCCAAAATCAGCCTGCCTGCAGCAAACATGCCCAGGGTAAGAGCATCCAGAGCCCCACTTGAGGAAACCAAGGGGAAGAAGCTGCCACCTCGGTGTAGTGCACTTCGTCCTGCCAGGAGATGCATATGCTTTCAAAATGACACCATCTGATTTTACTCTCCCCAGGGCTTCAGTGAAGGTTTGGGCAAACAAGACAAGTTGCAGCCTGCCTCAGAAAGGGCTGTGCCAGGAAAACAAAACAATGGCTGCCTTTCTGAAATGCCAATAAAACGAAATTTTTAATAGCTTCCAACTCAATTGAAACTGGCCTCTTGTCAACAAATGTCTATTCACACATGAACCAAAACTCCCACGTGACCTCTGCTCCCCCTGAGCAGCTGTCCCCAGAGGACAAAGCAGAGAACCCAAGATGTCCAGCGGTTATACCAAAACACCCTTTCCTTTGATGCCAAACTTTTACTTCTGCCTTTGGTGGTCTTATCTTGTACTTACAAAACGTCTGCATCAGTTATAAATCTCAGAGAGTATTTTTCTATCCTTTTGTTTCTAGTCTTTTCTTCACGTACCTTTGAGTTCTTGCCTAAATCTGATAGTTAAACAATTCATAAAGGAATGTGAGAGGAGGGTAAATATGCACTACATTGTCTAATTGTACGTTAAAGCCATCCCAGAAATCTGAACTGGCAGATCACCTGGCACATTACTGAGTGAGTAGAACCTGCTCACCCCATCTCTTAGCTCTCACAGCTCACATGCAATGTTCTGTTGTAAACAAGTGAACAAAACTCCATTACCTTCAGATCTGTTCTAATGGGTGGCAACCCTCCACTGGGCTACTGAACCTTAAGTCTAAATTTACAGGAACAGATTTTCTCATCTTTCTCTGGTGGAATAGCCCTTGGGTTCTAATTGCTGACCTTTCAATTAGAAACTCAATTTATTCAATTTAGCCGCAGGTAAAAAGCATCAACCTGTAGCACTAAGGTGATCTTATTTTTTTCTTTTTTCCAGAGACAATTTAGGTTTCCTCAAAACTGGAGTAAAATGCAGATGCTTATACTTTAGTGTGAGATTGTGTGATTGAGTAAATTGGTAGGATCCAGCCATGCCATGTTTTAAATCTGGAGACCTTCTGGCTACACTGGAAAAGCAACACTAAGTTTGAGTCTGAATTGCCCACTTACAGGAGATAATCAATTAATATCTTCTGGCAACTCCATGTGTATGAGAGTTGATCTGAACTCCATAGGGCTCTCAACGGCTGATTATTTGGAATTAGACTGCTGGGCCTTTCTTGCAAGGATTCTCTGGGTAGATTCAAATGATAAACCTTTCAGTTAGCATCCTAGCCCCTTAAATATTTGCACCACCTAGAGGGTCCTTGGAGGAGCTAGCTTAAAGGAGTATTAATAAATAACACGGACTAAGGCCGTCATATGGACCAGTGCTGTGGGCACTATCTCATGCAATCCCCCAACAACTACATATGATAAATGTTGTTCTCCTTTTTACAAATGATGAAACTGAGACTTCAAATTGAAATTATCAAGTGATAACTGATACAGTTATCTTTCACTACCCCAGTATACTTCCCAAGTATTCTTTCTAGAACTCAAACTCATTGCTGTTGAGTTGGAACTGATTCATAGTTGAACCTCTAGCAGGTTTTCTAAGGTTGTCTATCACACAGGAGAAGACTGCCCAGATTTCTCCCTCAGACCATCTGGTGGATTAAACCACTAGAGAGGCTCCCCCTTTGAGTGTTGGCACCCCTCCCTACCAACCACACAACAGGGGTTCCCTGTTTAGTACTCCTAGAGGAACTATCAATTCGGAATTTGATCCTTTGTCTAAAACATCACATGTATATTTCTAACAAGTTCCTGATCACACAGAAGCTTTAGTAAAATTAGAAATGGAAATTTCAGTGAATGAATAATTTTGTTATGCAGAACCACAAAAGAGAGAAATAAGACACAGATTAACTGGGTGCTCTGTGCAAGGCTGAGTCCATGCCTTTAAAATGCACAGTCAAATGTTAAAGGCTGGTGTGATTTAAAGAATACAAAACTGTGAGCATTTCAGTTAGAATAGACTGCTTTCCAAACTCTTGAGAAGCTTAAGTTAAAAGGAAAACCTTACAGCTAAAAAAGATAATGAGACAAAGCTGAAGATGGCAAACATTTGGAAATTATTACATGAAGCAATGGCCCAGAGCAGTAACATTTTGGCAGCCAGCCTAAGCTGCAGGTGGGCGTCCAGCGAGCCAGGCGTAGAGAGATAAGGGCAATTGAAATGATTCAATATGGGCCGATAGCCTTTTGATAGAAAAATCTTTGGAAAATCATTATTCTGTCTAGGGAAAAAAGTAGGTTAAATCAAGGACTCATCAAAGCCAATGAAATCTTGAATACTATAGATTAAAATGAACAAGGACGCATCAACAATTCTAAATCTTCAAAGCTGTATAACATACAGTTCAACCCGCTGGCAGAGCAGCTCCAGGAAAGTAATGTACTGAGCCCCCACCTCCACGGCCAAGCCCCAGACCACTGAGTCAGTCTCTGGAGTGAAATTTGAGCATTCATTTACTTTCTGCTTTATTTGCTTTTTTACTTTATTTCACACACTTTGGACTTATTATTGGGATGCTCCAGTCCCTGAAGAAAGACATCATGCTTAGTAAAGCAGAGAATCAGCATAAAAAGAGGAAGACCCTCAACAGGATGGATTGACAGGGTGACTGTAACAATTGGCTCAACACAGCAGAGGCTGTACAATGGTGCTAAACCATGCTGTATTTTCTGCTATACAGAGTTACTGTGGATCAGGGTGTTTGATGACATTTAACAACAATGGGTCTTTTCACTCTACTTTGAAATTACAGGAGATGTCATTTGGGAATTAGATCTCAAAGTCTTAGGGACTACATTTTTGTGTGGTCAGTAGGTGGCCATACAGTGGAAAGTGGTTCTGTGCTTTAAAAGGCAAGGTAATTAACACTGTGTCTTATGTTCCAAGAGTCCTCTAGGCAAAACACAGGAGACGGAGGATGAATAAATTTGAAAGTAGGTGAGATTTAAATGACAACAAAGCACCAGACTCACTAAGGGCAGACATTCATGTCTATTATGCTGGACTTTAGAACAATTCTTTTGCTTTAATGTGAATACAGAACATGGTGACATGGTGCTTGACTTTGGGAAAGCTGGGAGAGAGAGAGAGAGGAGGGAGAGAGGGAGGAAGAGGGAGATGGAGAGGGAGAGGGAGAGAGACTGTAGTTACCAGCTTGGAAATGAGGTTTATCCCTCTAACTTTGGTGGCAAAGCTCATTAGGGTCTTGCTTACTGGAGCCAATGCCTCCTCTCCTGTATCTCAGATTTCAGGAAGAGCTCAGCACTGGGTTACAGAAGTCCTAGGCATTGCCCTGCCAAAGGGATGAGAAAGTCCTAGAGCAGGATCAATTTGTGGACAGGCCACCACTTTTCCTTCCAGTCAGCTCTGATGCCTGGCAACCATGACTATGTCCACATACCTTTTCAATGATCTGCAGAAGAGATCCTTCAGGAAGCAGGGCTTTATGAGGAGTGTGGTATCAACAACCTACGATATGCAGATGACACAACCTTATTTGCTGAAACTGAAAAAGACCTGAAGTGCTTGCTGCAGGACTATTCTACAAGGACTATAGTCTTCAATATGGACTGAAGCTCAACATCAAGAAGACAAAGATTCTCACCACTGGGCCAATTGGCAGCTTCATGATAGATAGAGGTTGACATGAGAGAGATTGTTAGCAATTATATGTTAGCTTGCTTGGCTCTATAATCAAGACTCTTAACACAAACAGTCAGGAAATCAGAAGATGAATTGCATTATGAAAATCTTCTGTCATGGATCTCTCCAGAGCAACGATGTCAGTCTGGAAACAAAGGTGCACCTAATCCAGGTCTTCTCAATTACTTGTTATGTTTCAGAGAGCTGAACAGTGATTAAGGATGACAGAAGAAGAATCAATGTCTTCGAGTTGTGGTGTTGGAGAAGAGTCTTGGATATACCAGGACTGCCAAGAAAACAAATCAGACTGTCTTGGTGAGGGTGAAATCAAGTATCTCCTTGGAGGCTAGGATTTTATAGCTCCGTCTCACGTACTTTGAGCACATAACCAGGAAAGACTGATCCTTGGAGAAGGACATCATGCTCGGAAGGACAGAGGGACAGCGCAGGGGAGAAAAACCCTGGATGAGATGGATTAATGCAGTAATTGAGACAATGGAGGTTGGTGTGTCAGAATTAGTGAGACTAGCTGGGGACAGGGAAGGGTTCAGAAATGCTGTACATAGGGGTCGCTAAATGTCACAGGTGACTCAACAGCACATACCAACAACAACGTACCATATTGGATTTTTAAAAAATTATTATTATTTAAGCCTCTTATTTAGAGTCAACTAGACCTCAGGGAGTGCCTTTGTACTTAAAAGTTGATTGTTATTATATTTTGGAGGAACATTCGTCTAACTAATACAGCACTCTTCTGTCAAGATGCTGACTGAGGTAACCTGGGGTTGTGACGCTGAACCTTGTGCCATTGAGGTGTCAAATGCCATAATGGTTACCCATGGTGGGCAGTGTTTGGTGGAGCTCCAAGTTTAAGACAGATTTGGAAGCAGGAGTGGCATTCACTTCCTAAACCACATGCCTCTGAAAACTCTATGAATTTTGATAAATGAAGATAGTTCTAGAAGGACTTCCAGCCTTTTGTTCATAGAGTCACTGTGAGTCATCCTTGACTCGATGGCAATCAACAATAACAACAATATGTCCCATAGGGTTTTCAGTGGCTGATTTTCCAAATACATTATCATGCTTTCCTCCAAGAGCACCTCTGAGTGGATTCAAACCTCCAAACTTTCAGTTAATAGACAAGAACATTAAACATTTGCACTACAGATGGTCAAGGAGGAACTCTTCCTGTAACAAGGGCTGTTGTTGTTATGTACCCTTGAGTCAGAATCTAGCCATACCTGATTCTCCAGTAGGTTTTTATGGGCAATAAGTTGCACAGGAGATTGTCCATCTTTATTCAGCAGAGCAGGTGGTAGATTCAAACCACATGCCTTGGCAGGGCAGCTCCTTACCACTAAGCCGACAGAGCTCCCTATAACAAAGATAAGTCAGAGCTAAACTAGCTAACTGGAAGCAGGAGTGGCATCCATTTCCTAAACAACGTGCCTCTGGAAACTCTATGAACTTTGATAAATGAATAAATGAGAAATAGTTTTAGAAAGGCTTCAGGCCTTTTGTTCGGTTACTGTGAGTCATGTTCGATTTGATGGCAATCAACAACAACAACAATTAGCTAACGCAGCTAAACTATCATGACCTAAGTAGGGCTCCCTCAGGCTTTTAATCTGGGAGGATTTTCACTTGGAGACTGTGTACTCTCCTATTTATTGTTCTATTTGAATTCTTCCTCTTCCATATTTTAATCCTGATGGTTAATTCAACTGGAGAAGCCCTAGTGACCCCACAGGAGAAAAACTGAGCAATCTGTCTCCATAAAATTATAGCCGAGAAAACAACGAGCAGTGGAACTAGAGAGCAGTCCTACTCTGTCACCCAAGGGCACTGTGAATTAGAATCAATTTGACAATACCTGACAACCCCCAACCCCAAACACTTGGTGGTTTGTTGTCTGGTACATCACAGACCTCTGAGAGGAAGCATAGACAGTAAGGTGAAGGGATCTGAAAGGGAAGCATGACTTGCCCCCGTTTACTACTCTCTCCTAAGAACCATACAGGGCTGGCAGCATCTTCTAGGACTGCTTCCGTCCCCAGTCCATAGTCCAGAACTTACAGGAAGTTCTCTGCAGCCAGTGAGAGATGGTCCCTGGGGGAGATGACACTCACAGTGTCACCTTAAGGGCAAGAGACTGGAGAGAAACTGGAGCTTGAGTCCCTCAAACACGGGGCAACATGAGGACAAAAAAAAAGTGTTTTTATTGAGAAAGCTTGTTACCTCTACAGGTTGAACAAATATTTAAATGGTTTCAAGAAATGTTTAGATCCATTTGACTGATAATGTTTTAGTACTGGAAAGGCACCTAGAGAACCACATTAGTCACCCAGAGGAAGATTTAAAAAATGCTGATGTCCAAGCCCCAGACCAGTGAATCACAATCTCTGGGACGGGATTTGAATATTGGGATTTTTAAACTCTTTCTCTTGTAATTATAGTAAGTTATATAATACATAGTAATAAATAATAATAATAATAATAATAATAATAATAATAATAATGCATAGCATGTATACCATGCATCCTTTACCCCAGCTTTCACCAATGCTGATAGCTTGTATAAGCACAGTGCAATATTGGAACCAGGGAGTGGCATTGCTCTTAATAAGACTGCAGATATTACTTGGTTTGTACCATCTCTGACACACATTTATTTACGTATGGAGGTGTGCACACGGTCTTATGTGCTATGCATTTGTATTTTTGCTACTATAAAGATCTTAAACCCCAGACAGTATTGAAAACCAGTGGTCTAGTCCAACCACATTCATTTCACAGATAAAAATATTGAGTCCTGAACGGCACACTTGCCCAAGGACCCAGTCACTTTCTGCAGAGAAGGCAGGAGACAAGTTCGGCCCTGTGCTCTTTGCTTTATGCATGTCAGCAATGTGCAATTGATAGAGTTGGCTTCTCTGCGGGCAGGTAGAAAGGATGTGTAGCTAAACTTCTAGGTCATTGTACAGCAGATACACAAAACATAACTCTTCATAGAGTTATGCATACGATTATTGAAAGAAGTTTTGAAAAAATAAGTAAAAGACATCATCTCTTACCAGTAGTGAATATCCTTCCATATTCACAATTCTTATCAGAAAAGACTTCTAGCCTGAAGAAATCTCAGGTTAAGTATCACGTGGGAATTCTCGTGTTTTTCTCCTTTCTCTCTGTGTGACTCCTTTAGCTCGTTTCATGTTACAAAGGAGCTGCCAGTGGCTGGGAACACTTGGTCAAAAGATGCCTTGCTATGTTCTCTCAGGGGAGTATTGCTCCTGTTTCCACCTAAGCCACTGAGCCACTGAGTAAGGCAGGGGATGATCAGTGACTATCAGAGGGATTTGATGCCTTCATTTTAAGTGTTTTTTGACCAGATAAGCAATAATAATGTTCCCTCTTGCTCCTGTAGTCTATTCCTCACACAGTGAACCTTGAAAGCAATCTTCTGTAGAATAGGGCACAACTGGCTGAGTGTGTAGAAGAACCCAGACTGTTCTTGGGCTGAGCACCTTACCAGTTTTTTGAAAATTTGGTGCATACTACCTCTCTCCTGAAGTAGGAAAACACAGCAAGGGCCCTATGTAATTTTAACTAGACTGGGTTCAGGAGTGTGCAGTGGATTAAAGGTGGCCAGATACATGTATCAGGTCAGATCCCTGCAGTTCTCACATTGAGCCAGCTCCTGGGACCTGCTTTCAGCTCATTGACTTGACATTGTCAGCCCAGCAGCTATGACCATCTGAATTGAGTTTGAGGAGTTTGGCAGAACTAGGAAACTGATAGCACAGTCTGGAAGAAGTTGCACAGCTACCCCAAATGTGGCACCTCTCTGGCAGTTCTAGCCCATCAGCGACTCTATGGGAGAAACACGGGTAATCTCCCTTCATTCAATTCATGGGCTTCTGAAAACACACTGGAGGGCCAGCTATGAGTCAGTTCTGATTCAATAACGGGGAGTGAGAAGAGGGGTAGGGACTGAGGGGGCGGGAGGGAGAGAGCGCTGAGTGACCAGACTCAAGGGAGGACATTGCCCATCTTTCTCCCTTGACAGCCCATCCTGACATAGCAGTGGAGTTCTACGCAGACTACACCATCAGATCTCCCTGATTTTTTTTTTAGTTTAGATAAAATGTTTTATAAACCCCTGGTGATACTGTTATGCCCAACGGATTAAGAGACACAGGCTGCCAGATTTTAAGTGACATCATTCATTCACTGTGCAGCGGGCAGTCCAGCAACACAGAGGCTTCCCCAATTTCCTAGCTTCAGCTAGGTGCTTTTATATTCTTCCTCTCCTTTAGAAGCTGGGTTGAGCTCAGGCTACAGTATCTTGCTGTTGACATATTTCTAAGGGTACAGTGACGTACCCTTCTCTCCTAGAGGAGCCAAAGCGATGCTACCAAGCCAAAGGTGGGTGACTCTAATCCACGGCCCCAAGGCCTGTTTTTCATTATTTTTGTTCAAACAGTCTTCTAGGTTCTATAGCCCTGGTGAGTCCACTTGCCATACAGAGGTATCTTGTGGTCGCTGTGAAGCTGAACACTGTGACACAGATGTGTCAAATGCGATAACTCTTATCCATGGTGGACAGTGTTTAGTGGCACTCCCTGGTTGAAACAAGCTTGAAAGCAGGAGTGGCACCCACTTCCGTAAATAGCTTGCCTCTGGAAACCCTATGAACCTGGAGAAAGGATGAAAGTCACGCAAGTGTCAAGGACTTTCATTCATAGGGTCGCTATGAGTCAGCTACAACTTGATGGCACTTAACAACAACAGTGACGTAGTCATGGGTATAGTTCAAAATGTCTACCTCTTGGGTTTATCAAGGGTACAGTGTAAAGTGTTTACATAAACAGTAGAAACTACCATCTTGGGAAACAGGTCAAGAGAAAACTTTAGGGTTTGGGGCAGAAATTTTCCACATACAGGGTTTGGTTATTCAAATGGAGTGAGCACTACATAAAATGGAGTCAATTTGTCTTCTCAGTATAAGCTGTTAATGCAGTCAACTGCTAAGAAAAAGTTTGGAGTTCAGAGTACACCCAGAGGTGCCCAGAATTAAAACAAGTCCATCTACCTCTCCAAAAGCCATTGCAAGGCCTTAGGATTACAGTTTTATCCTAAAGCATGAGGTCATCAGGAATTGGAATCAATAGCAAGACTGCAGACAGCTATAGTATCTTTCTTCAGTTGCTTCAAAATGCTCTTTCAGGAGTACTCACTCCCAGTCAGCCTTAATGACTCTGAACATGAAAAGGCTGGAGTCTTCTCTCCCTGTCCAGAGTTTTCAGGGGGTAGAAGGGAAGATCAAAGCAAAGGTGGACTTGACTACCTCTGAGGTGTCACCTGAACCAGAGTTCAGACTCTGAAGTCATTAAGGAGTGCCTGAAGGAAGGCCCTGCTTGGCGAGCAGTCCCCGGCGCCACCCCCGGGCCTGGCGCCCTGCCTCTTCCCGGCTGGGCTTGGAGTTGGATGATTATTAACGGAGGAGCCCACCTGTGGAGGACATTCCTGAGCCTCTGGCCTGGTTAGCCACGTGGAGCCTGAGCGTGGCGTTCCCTCTTACTCCCAGGTGGGAGCATTGCTGCCATTGTGCTTCTCCAGCAGGAAGGGAGAATGTGCTTTCCAAACTGCGACTTTCCAAACTGCATCCTGAGCTCTGCTGACCTAGTAGCAAGAAGCTACGCTGCAATCCCAAAGGCACGAGGTTGGAGTCCACCAGATGCTCCACTGGCAATATCATCCTGTCCCAGTCGGATCCCATTTGACAGCACACAGTAAGTAATAGGAAAAAACAAACAAACAAACCAAAAACAAAAAAACAAAACCCAAACCAAAAAAACCTGTGACTCTGCCATTCCCATATTAAGCAGTGCAGCCTAAGATTAAGAGCTCCAGTTGCAGATCGGTTGGATTCCTGATTCCACCACTTAGTTGCTCTGTGACATTGGATAAGTGCCTTAACTTCTCTGGGCTACCATTTCTTGCCAAATCATGTATATTAATGGAGTAAAAACTTCTGATTCCTAAATCCTCTTTAAAACTGACTTTGTACTGGGAACAGCTATGTTGTTGTTGAGTACTGTCAAGTCAGAACCAATCCATAGCTGATGCTCTGGGGTTTTCACACAGTTTATAGCATGGGAGGAGATTGTCCATCCTTCTCCTGGGAAACAGCTGATGGATTCGAACCATGCACCTTTGGGATTGCAGTTTAGCTTCGTGTCACTAAGTCAGCAGAGCTCAGGATCCAATTTTTCCTATGAAAAAGTCCCATGAAAGCAACTGTGACCCAAGGAAATTAGGTCACAGCACATAGCACAGATCAACCAAAGCCTTTCCAAATTCTCCAAGAAATTGAGACAAGAGGACATTTTGCCTTAGCAGGACCAGGAAATGGTCGCAGCACAAAAATCCGAGAAGAGTCAAATCTGTTCCTTTAGGAAATATTTTGTTGCCTCTCTGGTTTTTGTGCTTTGAGAATACTGTCCCAAAAAACATACATTTAAGTAATGACATAATGTAGAATCTATGTAATGATCCCTCGTGGCATAATAAACCAAAGTTATAAAAGGCTTAAGGATAAAATGTACATCCTTAAGCCCATCACAGGCCTACTGCAACTTAAGGGGAGTTGCCCTAGGGTATGTGGCCTGTAATACCCATTTTCTCACTATCAAGAAGAGGATACAAGTGAGCTAAGGAGGGGTGGGGTCACACCACCAAGAAGGAACTGCCAGCAGTGGAGTACATCTTTTTGGACCAGAGTTCTTGCTCTAGTACACTCTCTGATAGCAGGAAGACTGGGACACATGGGGATCTCTAAGGAATGCCAGCTTGCCTACAGGTGTTGAAGGAGACAGGGGCTTGCTTCCACAGCCAAGAGAAGGCTTTCCCGCACCCTGAATGTGGACTTCTGGCTTCCTTCTTAACCTGTAAAAGAATACATTTCTGTGTTAAAGTCATTCACCTGTGGCATCTCTGTACTGTTGTTGTTGCTGTTGTTGTTATGTACCTTCGAGTCAGAACCAACTGATAGCTGACCCTCTGCAAAGGTTTTCTGAGCCAGTTAATAGTATAGGAGGAGATTGCCAGTCCTTGTCCCGTAGAACAACTGGATTCAAAATTGTGCACCTTCAGGATTGCAACACAGCTTCTTACCACTAGGCCACCACAGCTCTGTTATGTTGTTATTGTTGTTATTATGTGTTTGCTTGCGACTCATAGTGACCATATGTACAACAGCCCTAAACCCTGCTCGATCCTGTGCCAATCTCACCATCTCCTGCACACCTACTCCCATTACCCCAGTCATTGAATCAATCCATCTCATTGAAGGTCTTCCTCTCCTGCACTGTCCCTCCACCCTCCCAAGCATGATGTCCCTCTCCAAGCTATGTTATAGCAATGTGAAATAATGAGAACAAAAGGAATTCATGCTTTGCTGCTTACCCTTGAGGCTGTTGCCCCATTCCCAGTTATTTTCTGACTGCCATGTACCAGAATCCTTAGCTAGACCACCTATATGTACTATCTTATTTTGTCCCCAAAGTGGGAAAGGTATTATTTTCCCATTTTTTTTTAATAAGGAATGGAGAATCTGAAAGATTGAATCAAACACCCAAGTCAGTAAGTGAGAAAACCATAATCCAAACCTATCAAATTCCAGAGCCTGTGTTCTTCTTCCTTAGGAAAGTTCCTGGATGCTTCCGGAACAATATTCACCTGCGTGGTTCAGACAAATGACCCACTCTTTATTTCTGTTCCATGTGGTCCATCAGTGGTGTGACTCTGGCAACAAAACGCTCACTGGAAAGCTCTGCAGTAACATACGGTCCATAGCAACAAAGGGAATGGGGGACTTTGAATGTAATCAGGGGAATTGCTCCGATGTAGCTCTGAACAGATGATGTCAGTGAACTATTACTTTTCACTTTCTAAAAGAAAATAGAGGAGAGATGATGAAAGAGAGAGAACCATTGTTGAACTGTCCCCATCAAAAATATGTTGAAATCCTAACCTCCATATGCTGTTGTTGTTGTTGATTGCCATCAAGTCAAGCAAAATGCATATGAACAAAAGACCTGAAGCCTTTTTATAAATCCCTTCTCTTCTCAATGTTCACAGCATTTCCAGAAAATGTTGTTAGGAAGTGGATGCCACTCCTACTTCCAATCAATGGTTATAAATATATAAAAAAAATCTTTTGAGAGCATTACTTCTCATCTTTCAGTTTCTTAATAATCAGCTGTTCAGATGATGAGGGCCAACAAAAATTGATAAAGCAGCTCAGCTCAGACCAGTACTCTCTTGTGCTACAAACACATTGCCGAACAAGTCAGAGCACAGGCACCATCGTAATTAATCCCACCAGTCCAACAGAGTTTACCCTCTATCGTATAGCCTCCATATGTTGTTGTTGTTGTTGTTGTTAAGTGCCATCGAGTTGCTTGCAACTCATCGACTCTATGTACAACAGCCCTAAACTCTTCTCTGTCCTGTGCCAATCTCACTGTCTCCAACATACTCATCCCAATTACCCCAGTCACTGAATCAATCCATCTCCTACAGGGCCTTCCCCTCCTGCACTGTCCCACC
>NW_006399843.1:1485952-1499247 GCF_000299155.1 Elephantulus edwardii
TGTACATTTCATTGTAATATAATTCTGTTTAGAAATAGGTTTTGCTGGTGTGTTAGATCATTGTAGAGAGCTCTAGAGGGAGTGACTAGTACACTTAGAAAGATGGACAATTTCCTCCCATGCAATTTACAGTCTTTCAAAACCCACTAGCATGTCAACTATGAGTCAGTTCCTATACAGCAGCACATAACAGCAACAGGGCTCCGGTGGACTGCTCTGTAGGGAGTTTTGCTGCTAACTCAAAGGTTATGCCTTTCTGGAAGTTTGAACTCACCAGCAACTCCTCAGGAAAAAGAAGAGCAATCTCCTCCTATTGGATTTACAGCCTCAGAATCCCAGGGGATGGATGGTCAACTATGAGCCGATTCTGACTTAACAATGAGAGCTGAACAGAGAATAGGACGAATTCTAGTTGAGTCACTCGTGAGTTCTAACAAGAGCTAGTGAGAATCAATGGTTCATACTCATAGAGGAAGAGAGGGGCCACATGAGGTTCATATTTCAGGCCAAGGCTGAACTCCAAGAAACTGAGGACTGCCAAGTCTACTGACAGCGAAAGAATTGGCATGGCAGAGACACCAATTAGAACTTCCTAAATTGGTAGTTGTGTTTGGGGAGAACATTGTTCCAATTGGTACAGCACTTGTCTGTCAGTTTTCTGTACTGAGAAAATGTGTAGGTTGCTCTGATATTGAAGACTGTGCCACTGGTGTGTCAAATGCCATAAGGGTTACCCATGGTGGACAGGTTTTAGTAGAACTCCCAGGTTGAGACAGACTAGGAAGCAGGAAACTTCTATAAACACAGTGACTGCCACAGTGGACTCTAGTGTGTCAGAAAGTGTAAAGATGGCCTAGGGTAAGACGGGGTTAGGATCCGCTGTTCATAGGGTTGCTATGAGTTTTAATCAACTCAATGGCACCTAACAACAACAGTTAGAAAGTAAATTTCTGGCGTTATTATTGTTTTTTGTTGGAATTTTTAAAAAAATCACTCACTTGTGGCATTTTGTTTCGGTAGCACTAAAAACTAAGATAGGTCCATTTGAGAAGTTTCCTTGTATTGAGAACTGGAGTTTCTCTAGTACATTCAGCAGTTAGTTTCTGTGCAGTTTCTACACACAAAACACAGGATCATACCTGGGGGTGGGAAGGTAATTAAGGGTAATTGGTTCTTGCCAACAAAGTTTCTCAATATTATATAATATCCTCTTCCATAGTGAATCAAAGGGATGCAAAAATAGAAGTGCAAAAAAAGTTAACAAATAAATAGAAATGCAAATAAAGTGTTATTGACTATAAGTAGTAGAGGCACTTAATGAAGGGTTGCTACTTTTCTTCTCCCTAATAAGTGCACACAGGTGCTAGATCTTTTGTTAAGCTATACACAAGGATCTCACCATGCAAAGTAACTTCGAAAGTCTTTAAGTGTTAGATTATAAGCAAAGTCATGTTCAGTCGACGAGATCTATCAAGTGTGCCTAATTATTATTTGGTGTCGGATAAGTGCCACTGTTTCAAACAAATATTTTTAAATTGTCCATTTTAGTTTTAAATGTCCAGTTTTGTGAGCTAATCGTTCTTAAAGGTTAGATCACTTAAAATTAAAATTAATTTTTTTCTAGAAAAAGAAATGGATTACATTAAGAGTCAATGATGTTGCTGTTGTTTGGTGCAGTCAAGTCATGACAACTCATGACCCTATCTATATACAACAGGTCTGAAGCTTGTCCTATCTGGAACCATTCTCACAATCTCTGGCATGCTCAAACCCATTGCAGCAGTCACTGTGTCAATTCATCTTGTTGAGAGAGCTGTCCATTTCCCAACACTAAGACAAATCCTTTTGTTTATGCCTTAGTCCAATGTGTTTGCTGTTATGTGCCATCTAATACTGACCCTACATACAATCGCTCTGATCCTGCCCTGTCCTAAGCCAGTCTCACTAACTCTGACACACCTACTCCCATTGCTGTAGTCACTGTATCAATCCATCTCATCTGGAATCTTCCTCCTGAGCTGTCCCTCCACCCTTATGACCATGATGTTCCTCTTCAAGGATTGGTCCCTCTTGGTCACGTGCCCAAAGTATGTAAGATGAAGCTTCAAAATTCTAGCCTCAAAGGAGAAATTTGGTTTCACTTTCTTCAAGACAGACCTATTTGTTTTCTTGTTGGTCCATGGTAAAGTCAGGACTCTTTTCCAGTACCAGTGAATATTTCTCACATTTTGTGCATAGAAATCATTTTGAGATCTTGTTACTGTGCATATTCTGAGGAGGTCTAGGGTATTTAGAGGAGGTCTAGGGTAGACCTGAAATATTGTATTTATAATAAATATTGTATTTATAGCATAAATATTGTATTTATAAATATAAATATTATAAATATTGTATTTATAAATATAACAATAAATATATTTATAAGTATAAAAAAGAAATATATAAATATAAAAATAAATATTGTATTTATAACAAGCTCCAAGCTGATGCTGATGCTGCTGGTCTTGGGTCATATGTTGAGTAACAAGGTCCTAAGATGTTTGTAAACCTGCACAATTGTAAGTGTCCCAAAGTAAGTAACATACTTTTATTGGGCTGCCTAGCAAAATGAAACATATAAAATAACTTTCAGTATGGCATAAACTTCAACATAAAGGACACAAAAATCTTTACATTTGGACTAATAAACAACATCATGAAAAATGGAGAAAATATAGAAAGGGTCAAGAAATTAATTTTACTTGGATCCACATCCAATGCCTATGGAAGTAGCCATCAAGAAGTCAGTGATCTGTTGAGCAAATCTGCTATACATGACCTCTGTAAAGTATTAGAAAGCAAGGATATAGCTTTGAGGACTAAGGTGTACCTAACCTAAGATATGATCTTGTCTCTTTCTTAATATGTGTTTGAAAGCTGAACAATGAATAAAGACGACAAAATAATTGATGCCTTTGAATTATGGTATTGGTAAAGAACATGGACTCTCCTATACTCTGCCAAAAAAGCAATACACAATAAGAGATTTATAAGACATTGCAATTCATGAATTACATTAATCAATGGTAATTAAGGCCATAAAGCAGCATTCTGTAAAGGATTGTATAGAAAATCGATATAATTTGTAAACATTCACTGAAAAATAATTTGCTTTTAAGAACCAAAAGATAATTGCAGAACCAAAAAATATAGATAACAAATTGGTCCTGGAAGAAATGTAGTCAGAAAGTTCCTTAAGAGTGAGAATAATGACTCTTCAACTTATACACTTTGAATATTATTATCATAAAAGTCCAGTTTCTTAAGAAAGACTTACTTGGTAAAGAAATTGTTGTTGTTACATACTGTTGAGTTGGAACTGACTCATAACATCCCTCCAGTGGGTTTGCAGAGGCAATAAATAGCATGGGGGGAGATCATCCATCTTTCTTTTGTGAAGTGGCTGGAGGATTTGAACTGTGTGTCTTTGTGTTGTCGGCACAAGTCCCTACCACTAAGCCACCAGAGCTCCCTGGTAAAGAAGAGGGTCAGTGAAAAAGAAGAAGACCCTCACTGAGATGGGTCAGCATAGTGGGAGCAGCAGTGGTTGGAAGGACAGTGTCATTCCAGGTGGTACTCCATTCTGTGGGGTTGCTATGAGTCAAAGCTAACTTGATGGTGCCTAGCAATAAAAAAGTTTAGAACACACATAAAGTGATTAGCTTTGGTACCTTGGAATGGCCTAAAGCCACCATCAACTGGTGACTTAATCTTTAAGTTTCAATTCAATCCTTCTTTGGAGACTTTTTGTCTTCCTCATACAATTTTGCATTATGGTCCCAAATTCATACCAGTGAAAAGCTAGAGCTTAACTGTTAAAGACTGGATAATGGTACATCTGTGATAATATCCTATGAATAGAAGCCAGGGAATTGGTTTGTGGGTTCGCTTGTTTTGGGGTTTGTTATTGTTTTCAAGCAGGCTGAATCAGCCACTTGACACTTTGACATATTTTCAGTTTTTTCCAGCCACCAAGAATTATTGATGCCAATAGGGAAGTAAAGAAATGCAAAAAAGAGGAAGCCTTGACCTTGCTAACTTGCTATGCAAGACCTTGTCTTCCCTTGAAAAATGCTGTGCAGCTGAACCGGAGCAGCTACTGGTAATGCTGGGCAGGAGAGAAGCACAAACCATCCAGGGACAGAAACACAGCAATCCCTAGTCATCCAGGGATGCCAGAGCCAAAGCCAAAGAAAGCAACCCACCAGCGTGGCTTAGTGAAAACGAGGTAACATTCTGGCCTTGGTCTCTGCAACAGTCACAGGCCAGGAAAGGCACAGCCTGAGGATTTTATTGACAGCAAAAGCCTCTTTCCAGGCCAGGTGGAATGTGAATGTAAGAGAGGCAGGTTCAAGTACAGGACAAGGTCCTCTGTGGGTCCACACAGACTGGTTAAAGAAACAAGATGGCCAGGGAATAGGCCCAACATCAGTGTACCAAACGGAAGTGGGAAAGTTAGGAGAAAGAAAGGAAAGAGGAAGAAGAAAATAAAGAAGGCAAAAGGGATTAAAGGGAGGAAGAGAGGTAAAGAAGTAGGCAAAGGAAGGGGAGAAGTAGGACTTGGCAAGAATATATGACAGATGCTTATTTAAAAGAAAGTTTAAAAAGGAAAAATGCTAAAATGTTCATGTTGTTAGTGTTATATACGATCGAGTCGGAACAAACTCATAACTGGCCCTTCAACAGATTTTCCTAGAAAGTATAATCGCATGGAAGGGGATCACCCATCTTTCTCTTGTGGAACAGCTGGTGAATTTGAACCACATACCTTTGCGTTGCCAGCCCAACCCTTTACCATTAATCCACCAGAGCTCCCCTAAAACATCCCTAGTGTTTTGCTTGCCATTCTATATCAGGAAAAGAAAGCAACTCACAAATAAACCATCAAATCAAAACCATACCCACTATCATGAAGTAGTGTGTCTAAAGTATGTGAGACAAAGCTTTATCATCTTTGCCTCCAAGGAGCAGCCTGGCTGCACTTTCTCCAAGACATATATGTTTATTCTTTTGGCAGTCCTTGGGATATTTAGTACTCTTCCCGCACACCATGACTCAAAGACATCAATTATTATTCTGTCACCCTTAGTCATTGTCCAGCTCTCAGATGCATAAAGGGAACAAAACCATTTTTGTCCAATTCATAGGTCTGCTGCCTCTAAGGGCATTCCAGTTTTGCAGATCCAGAGATGGGCCCCAAATTAGTCATGCCTTCCCTCTGAGTGCTCCTCTTTCTCTGCATTTTGTTTACCTGAAGATTTCAGAGAATCTAACAGACTTTTAAGAGTAAAATAAGAAGCAAAACTCCAGCCTGGTCCAGACTTTTTCAGTGACCTTCCATGAAGTTAGACCCATTTTCCCCCAGGAAAGTTTCTTCTCTGAGAAGCCTGTTTTAGAACTCTCTTGGTAATAAGCTGCCCAGGGTATTTTTACAACCCCTGGAACAGTCAATCTACTTCATCTGCTCCATGGTAACAGAGCAGCGGTGTCCCATGTAATTCGCTAACTTCTCATAAAACGTCAGAGTTTTGGCCCCAGATTGTTCCTGGAGATATACTATGCAAATATTCAGCTGGTAACGCCAGAGGACAGGACTTTCGTTTGGTAAAATGACATGATTGTCAAGCCAGAGCAGGACTAAGGTCTCACACTGAACTGCTGACCTTGGCCTCCTCAAGGAGGTTCTTGGGGGCGGGGGCTGAGACTCTCAACACATAGGGATCAATCCTGGTGTGACCCCTTGTTCTCAGCCTGGCTCTCTCAGCTGCCTGATCTTGGGCAAGTCATTCACCTGATCTGAGCTTCTGTTTGTCCATCATCCTCATACTCACAATAATGCCGATTGCATTGTAAATGCCGAGAGAAAGAAAAGGGCCAAGAGGTATGACTGCTGACACCAGAAGAGGGCGAGAGCTAGAGAGGTGGAGGAACCTGGACAAGGTCACACTGGTGGCAAGCTGAGGGGATCCTCTGAGGCGTGCCTGGTGCATGCTGTGTTCTCTCTGGTGAGCCTGGAGAATGCATGCACACGTTTGCACGTTATTTCTGCTGCTGTCGTCTCGCTGTGGTGCAGTTCACCACTGGATAATGCATTTGAGCTGAACTCTCCTAGCGCCCAGCTTTATTTAGCCCAGCAGAAATCTTTTGAGGAGGCAAATTCTATCATCATCATGCCACCCAGGATAAGTAAGTTGATGAATCACGGGATTGCCACAAGGGAAAATTCAGCCAAAGTGCCCCTTTAATGCTCACGATTTGAATCTGGAATCTCCACATCTTAAAGAAGGGGGGGAAGGTATTATAGCCAGCCTCACCCTCTCCCCAGTGGACATCCCTGCCCCATGGCCCCTCACTGACTGTGGGCTGTTATGGAGTCCACAACTCTATATGTTTCAGAGGAGTGGGAATGGGCCCAAGACTTGTTAAAAATAAAAATTTATTTCATTTTTGGAGACAGCCTAGAGTGCCTGGGTGGTGCAAATGGTTAACACACTTAGATGTTAACCACTATGTTGGTAGTTAGAATCCATCCAGAGGCATGTAGAAGATCCTTCTGAGAAACTAGCCACTGAAAGCCCCATGGAGCCCAGTTCTACTTCAACACACGTGAGGTCTGCAGGAGTCCAGGTTGACTTCACAGCCTGCAACTGGAAGATGGGTAGACCAGCTTCTTCATAATATTGAATATTCAAAACAAAACTGAAGGTAGATTTTTTTTAACTGTATGCAGGTTTTTAAAATTTTATATGACTAAAACATGTCTACCAACTCTAACTGAAAGATATTCCAATGTGCATATTCAATCACATGTAACTAAATATACATTTAATTATTTTTGTTTCCCACTCCCTCCTGCTTACCCATTTGATTTTCTTATTCTCTATCCAAAAGTGAAGGTAGATATTTTTGAATATTCTGATTTTATGGCAAAGGAAACTGAGACCTTAGAGAGGTAAGATGATTTATCAAGGTCGCACAACAGGAATAACAACAACAAAAATAAACTCAAACTCATTGCTGTAGAGTCAGAACTGATGCTTAGCTTACCCTCCATTGGGTTATAGCCTCCCAGGCTATAAATTATGTGGGAGAAGATTGTCCATCTTTCTCACAAGGAGACATTGGTGGATTTGAACCAAAAGAGAGACAAACTTTTGGAATAGTAGAAAAATTTCTTAAGGAGCAAAAGTTCTTTAAGAAAAACAAGTTAGGACTCAAAATCATGTCCTCTTACACTACAGCCAGTACTAGTTCTGGGGTGCCCTAAGTCACATAGTTGCCAGACAGCAGAGCCTGGAGAAGCACAACCATCCCATCAGCCCCTCTGTAGCCAGGCCACACTCTCAAAAATGCAAAACTCATGGGACAGGCAGCAATGCAAATGAACACATAGCCTGAAGTGGATCTACCCTGACAGAGGCAACCCAGGTGTCTACTTGGTCATGGAATGTGCTCAACCTGATAAGAAGGCAAATGCCTCGCACCTTGTGGGGCCGGAGTGTATGTCTGGTTTCACTGCTGGACTGTGGCAAGGTCAAAGCTGAATGTGGTCTCCACCTGCCAGGACTGGTTGGCACCAATGCCTGAAATTATCCAGGCATAACAAGCCCTGCAGTTTGCCCCAAGGGGCCTTCTCTTGCCCCAGGCAGCTTTCCTAATGCCACCCAGGTGGGAAACAACTCCACATAGCAGGGAACTAGAACAAAGCTCCCTTATTACTGCTGCCTTCAATGCCAGTCCCAGCCCAACTTCCATCCTGCAGGTTCAAATGCCAACTCCAGGCAACTCCAGCTGTATGGCATTAGAAAAATTATTCCATGTCTTTGAACCTTAGTGCTCTTGTATGGGAAGCCAAACTTTATACCAAACATTATATGAAAACCCTTGTTCAGGAATCGAAGGAATTACAGATTAATAAATTAGGATTTCTCTTGTGGCAGATCCCAGAAAATGAGCTGTTTGTTCCCTGCAGTCTGGAGACAGCTAGGGGCCCCCTACAGAGTGTTATTTCCTGGGAAATACTTCCTGAGCTAGAGCATTAGGCTGACAATAGAGAAAAATTCACCTTCCTTTACAAGGAATTCCTTTTGTTATTTGCTTCCCCAGATTATCGATAAATACACAGAGAAACATGACTTGGGGTCTTCAGTTGAGAACTGCTGGCCCCCTGTTTTATGCTCTCTCCTCTATCTCATTCCTGGTTGTTTGTCTCATTATTAATAATTATAAAATTATTCCATTCTTTGGGACCCTCGGTCTGCAACATCCTTGTGAGAAAAACAATGGTAATGATGTCTGTCTTTCAGGCTAATGTTAGGATGGAGGGGCTCAGATCTGAGGAGCATGACTCATAGTAAGTGCTTAGTACATTTTTCCTCCCTGCATTTCCGTTCCACTTATCATCTGCCTTGTTCAGGTTAGCATTTGACTTGTTAGTTGCTGTGGAGTTGATTCCAAATCCTAGTGACTCCATGTGTTCAGAGTAGAACTGCCTCATAGGGGTTTTAAGCCTGTGGCTTTTCAGAGGTTGATCACCAGACCTTGCCTCCAAGAATCCTATGGGTTGATTCGAACTGGTGACCTTTTGACTAGTAGTTGAGTGTTTAACCAACACAGAAGCATTGCTTTGATCTATTGTACTTATCATTTTTTCTCTTTATGTATGGAATGGGGGGGGGTCCCCCAGAGCAGCTTAGAGCTAGGAATCAAGGCTGATCTTTCTCCTGTCTCCTTCAGGACAGCTAGGATTCATTCAGACCATAATATGACTCTTCAGTAACTGCTGGGTTGGAGCTCTTGAATTTATTGATAATATTACTATTGGTGGCCTAGTGGCAAGAAGCTGTGTTGCAATCCCAAAAGCTCACAGTACAAATCCATCAGCTGCTCTGCAGGAGAAGGATGGCAATCTCCTGTGTGATTACATGCTTCTGACAATCTGCTGGAAGGTCAGTTGCAAGTTGGTTCCGACTCTACAGTACACAACAACAATTGCTAAAATATTCTTAAAGAACATTATGAAGTGTCATGTATCATGCTGTATTGTTGTTGTTGTAATGTGCCTTTAAGTTGGGACCAATTCATTGCTGAAACTCCCGTGAGTCTTCAGAGCAATATGCCACATACGAAAGCAGGGTGAGGGAAATCTTAGCATTTTCTCACTCAATGTCTTCCTTTTCAACATCACCACTTTAAAAAAAAATCCACAAGACCAAAGAGACCCAAGTGATTTCTATGGGAAAAAACCATCTTACTTTCTAGCATGATGTTTATAACAGAACTATCAGAAGAGTGCTAGCTTTACAGTGTTAATTTCACCTATCTGTTATACCTCAAATGAAACCATTTGCATATTCGCTTGAGGGTTTTGGACTTCAGAAATCCATGTGAAAAAAAAAAAAATCAATAGAAGCAAGCCAGGACTAGTTCCCAGGAGAAGGAACTGAAATTTACACCAATGTACGCTGGTGCTTCCAGTGGTTGTGGTACTTTCTCTGGAGGGAGGTTGTCTTCTGTCTGCCTGTCCAGGTCTCAGTCATGTTTGGCTTCTCCTCTTCGGGCTGCTGGAAAGGCAGCCTGACCTGATTGTTCCAGTCTCTCAAAGTTCTAGCTCCCAGGACTTAGAGCCACTCCCAGAGTTCTTTGGCTCCCTCTTGATGCTTCTACACTCAAGGGAGACAGAGCAGGTGGTTAGGGAAAGGGGAGCCTCAGAGCAACAATTGTAATCAGACAAGGAAAAATGAAAGCAAGCCATGCCAAGCCCTCCAGCGTATGATAGCACATTTAGCAAGTTTCAAGAGCTGTATTATTATCTCAGTTTTATACATGAAGGGTTATATTTTAATCCCCATTTTATAGATGAAGACACTGAGGCTTAGAGAAGTAAAGTGAATTGACCAGTCTCCTTAAATAGGATGGGAGCCTAGCTTGCTGAAATAGAAATTTCTTCCCTGTACTTGATTATTCCTCCTCCATCTCCCCAGAAATTCTTCTGAGGTCAGCACCAGCCAGGGTATGAGAGGGAATGCCATCCACACATAAATCAGCCTTGAACTCAGTTGGTTCCCCTGACTCAGAGGTCAGATGGGTGGATAACCAGCTCAGAGGGCCAGGGTGCATGGCCTCAGGGGCCCCGCCTGACTTACTCTATGTCTTCCTGACAGTGCTTGGCATCTGGTTTAGTGGGGTGCCCTGGTGAAGCAAAGGTATGCTTGTAAAGGCCTCTGACACCTGCTGGCAGCAGGGCCTTGGACTTTACAAGCTACCCCCTAGGCTTCTTTCTTATCTCTCTCCATGTTCTTGGACTTGTTTAGGGTTTGGCTCCAGTCTGGCCTGGGGACAAAAGAATGCAAATGGCTGGTCAGCCCCTTCCCTCCTGTCAACAATTCCCATGACAGATATGATACATTCCAGGCCCCCATCCTACCCTCCGCAGAAAATTCAGTCCTTGAGTATACTGAAGGATCTAAAGACACATTCATGCCTTAACTTGAACTTTCTGATGACCACACATCCATTTTTAAAAAAAACATATGTGTATTCTTTAATTTTTTTAACGTTTTAGGTAAAAGCATACACAGAAAAAGTTTTTCAATCAGTAAGTAATTAATACACAAAGTGTTCCAAGACATTGGTTGTGATCCCTGCAATATATCAGCATTATTTCTTCCTGGGTTCCCCGTTTCACTCATCTGGTTTCCCTGTCTCTCTTGCCATTCTTTCTCATCTTTGGTTTTGAGCAAATGCTGCCCTTTTGGTCTGATCTATATAGTTCTTTGTTCTAAGAAGCACATTCTTTACAGGTCTTTGTGGGGTTTTTTTTAATAGACCCATCAACTATTGGTGCCTTTGAATTGTGTTGGTGAAGAATATTTAACTGCTGAGAGAACAGAATCATCTCTCTGGGAAGCAGGGCTGTCTGCTCCTCAGAAGCAAGAATGGTGAGACTTCATCTCACATGCTTTGGGCATGTCACCAGGAGGGGCCAATCTCTGGAGAATGACACTAAGATTGGGAAAGGAGGTCAGGGAAGGAAAGGAAAGCCCTCAATGAGAGAAGTTGGCATGGTGATGACAACAATGGGCTCAAGCACAGAAGGCCATGTGAGGATGGTGTACGATGGGGCAGAGTTTCATTCCACGAAGTTAGAAAGTCAGAGACTATTCTTTGGCTCTTAATAATATTTGTATTATTTGGTTAAAAAATGGCTTTTGGATGTGTCTTCAACTTCATGATAAAAAATTCTCTTAGGAAAGCAATCTCAGAGGTTCCTCCAATCTTTTTCAGATCAGTAAGTCTGGTTTGTTGTTAATGTAAACTTTGTTCTACATTTGTTAACCCATTCTGACTAGAACCTTGTATTGAGATACTGGTTAGAGTGGTCAGGAGGAGAAGCTGGGCACCATCTATTTCTTCTGGTCTCAGAAGTGTGGTCTGTCCAGACATGCCCAATTCTAACATATGAAAAGGGTTTTCATAACTATTGGGTGTCTTCTTTTTTGCCAGTCACTATACATAAAGCACATCTCTTTTTATGCTCTCAAGAAGTGAACAAGTTGCAAGTATAGGAACAGCAGTTTCAGTTCACAAAGGCTATTTACTATAGTAGAATCTGAAGAAAAGTTTGCCTGTTTTCCAATTTGGCTCTTCTTACTGCTGTTGTATGTATGCTTCCCCCCATTTTCACACTCCTAAGTGTGAGATGAGAGCTCTCTCGTATGGTTGTTTGTGAGGAATGGTGAGTTGATGTATGTAAAGTCAACTCATTGCAGTTGAGTTGGAACTGGCTCACAGCCGACCCTCCAGCAGGTTTCTGAGGCAATAAATCACATGGGAGGAGACTGCTTGACTTCCTGTCTCTAAGCCACTGGTGGGTTTGAACTGCCAAAGGGGTGCAGTCTTTGGGTAGCTACACAGTTTGCTTTGGGCTATAGATATAAATCTTCCTGACACTTGGTAAAAACTCATTAAGTGTCACTTTCTAATGCACAAATGAGAATAACTGGTCAAATAAATACTCCCTTAAAGGTTGAAATCTAAAACTATTGACTCCCAAAGTGGCACAGAGGAGAAAAATGACACAAAGTTCAAGGGTAAGAAAAGCAAGAGGCCCAGGCTCAGTGTTGGGTCCCTATCAGTCAGAACCACAGATGTTTGGGTTGAATTTAGTGCATGAAGGTTCTAGGCCTCAGGTCATATAATATAGGAACTAGTTAGGATGATCCACTTCTCCTGGTTTGTCTAGAACTTTTCCTGGAGTCAACATTGAAAGTCTTTCAAGACAGGAGCCGCCTCTTTGCTGGGTAAAGTGGAGAAGCTGGTCACTCTATCAAGTGTTCTTAGCATGCTCATCTGACAGACGACTGGAGAAATAATGGCTCATTAGTTCAAGGGAAGACAAGTTGCTATGACGCTGCCTCTTCTAGGAAACTTCTGCCTTGGATTTCATCAGGGTCAAGAAGGTGAACATGGGAATGAGACATTGGCAGACGATTAGAGAGTCCTGGGTCAATCTTCTCAATACACATCTAAGGTGTCGTGGAGAAGGGTTGTTATGGTGGTTTCCAAGAAGTACGTCTGGAAAGTGTGAATCTTCTTTTTTTGTTTTGTTCTCAAGTCAAGGATAGCCGCTACTCATCTAAATTGACCAAGCTTAAAAGAGAGCCTTTCCAGGAAAGCAGGACCCTTCCCAGATGCTTGGTAAGCTGCTGTTCTTATGGTTCTTCACTGAGGCTGTCATAAAGCCATTGTCCCTGATTTCCAGGTCAAACTCAGTCTGACAACTCAAGCAGCACCTTGTGGAGAGTGCCCTTCTCGGCGCAGTTCAGTAACTTCCTTTAACACACTCAGGGAGGGACCTCACCACAGACTGTTTCTGAAGTCTTATCTGCCAATCCATTCGCCTTCCCCACAAAAATTGCTGAGCCATGGAATCATTTGCTCAAGATGACACTGGTAGTTGATTGGAAAACAGACTTGCCTCTAGGGGCCATCTACTTCTACTTATTAATGAGATCAAATGAGATAACAAAAGGCTATGCAAAGTGTCCATTTGTACAATTCTGGTATGCCTTCTGTACTCCACAGTTCCAATTGTCATGCACTGCAGGCAACTCCATACATGTCACAATAATGCGACATTCCCTACAGTTCTCAATGACTGATTTTTTTTTTATTCTTATTAAATTTTATTAGTTTCAATGAACATTCACAGGGATTCTGGGCTTTCACTCCTTCATTGCCGCACCATTCTCTCT
>NW_006399843.1:1501486-1589629 GCF_000299155.1 Elephantulus edwardii
AATACTACCAAAAGCAATTTACACATTTAATGCAATCCCAATACAAATACCAACCCCATTCTTCAACGAGATGGAAAAGGCAATCTCCAATTTTAATGACTGATTTTGCATCAGTAGATCACCAAGCCTTTCTTCCAAGGAGCTGAACTTGAACTTTAAGGTTTCTGTTGGCAGCTGAGTATGCTAACTGTTTATGCCACTCAGGAACTCCATTACTGTTATTGTTAAGTGTCATTGAGCCAAGTACAACTCATAGAGACCCTATAAACAACAGCTCTAAACCATGTCCTATCCTGTATTATCCCTTGTTATCTCTGATAAAGGGACTTCTTAGACATTAGCGTTTCGCATAGATACTGTGATCAAATTTTTATAGACAAAAGATTGAGATTTAAAGAGGTTCCACAAGTTTACCAAGGTTATACACACCAGTTAGGGAGTGCTGGTGACTCAGTGGTAAGGAGTTGTACTGCCAACCCAAAGGGACATTTTTTGAATCCACTAGCTATTCTGTGGGAGAAAGATGGACAACCTCCTCTTGTGCAATATACTGGCTCTGAAATCCCACTGAAGGGTCAGTTCTGACTCAGTGGTACATAACAACAACTCACCCACTCCAGTAAAGTTTCAAAAATAAGGTTACTATTCCCTAAATTATTGCTTTGCCACTATTACCTTAATGATGGTGAAATTCTGCAAGTAAGTCACACAGATTGTTAAAGAAGATTATTGTTTTTGTTAAGTTCTTTCAAAGAAGATTGGAACGGAATTCAAAGTTCTTTCAAAGAATTGGAACGGAGTCATTGCTGACCTTCCAGTGGGTTTTCAGAGGCAGTAAATTACCTGGGAGGAAATTGTCTATCTTTCACTTTTGAAGCAGCTGGTCGGTCTGAATTACATGCCTTGTTCAAGAAGATTCTTATTGTTGCTGTTTGGTGAGAACAAGGTGAGTATGACTCAAAATGAACCTATCTGACCTCAGATTTGACACATGTCATCCTCACGATCTCTGACACACTCAAGCTCATTGCTGTCACTGTGTCAATCCACCACCCAGTTGAGGATCTTCCTTTTCTTCACCATCTCCTACCCCACCCCCACCTTTCCAGGTAAGTCTTTCTCCGACAAATAGCCTTTCCTGGCAACATGCCCAAAGTATATGAGATGAATCTTTGTCATCCTTGCTTCCAATCTGGATGCACCTTCTTCAGGATAGAATGGGAAGAATTAAGGATATTTCAAAGGCAAAAACACAAGAGCTTTTTCTTCGAATTTGTCATTTTCATTAACAAGTAATGACTCCTAAAGTTGAATGCTCTTCAGCGTCTCTTTAGCTGAACTGTCAAGCTCAAGGTCATGACTTGAGGCTCACACTTCTGCTATCAAATTGGCTGGACATCCACACTCTGTTATATAGCTCTCTCCTCCCAGGAGAATGGCACCTGGGTCTCATCTGGTTGTGGGTTATTTGTTCCTAAAGACAGTCCCAAGCCACTCTGTACTCCTCTTCCACCCACAGAGCTAATAATAGCTCTCATAAAATGCTTCCTATGTACAAGATTTTCATGTATCATCTCTATTAATCCTATACCTCTGAGTTAGTGAGTCTGTTTTCCCCATTCTGCAGATGTGAATGCTGAGGTCAGAGAGACTGTTGCCTGCCCAACTAGAAACTATGAAGCCACACGTCCGATTGTCTGTTCCCTATACACAAGTCATTCTACAGTTTAACTCTAAATTCTCTCCTGCTCTCTTCCCAAGAGACTCTGAGTTTCTCCCAATGCATCAGCAACAATTGTTAAAGGCTTAGTCATTTGCACAGTCACTTTGGCGAGTCGTTTGTCCATATCTATCAAAAAATGTAAAAAGTGCATGTTCTATCATAAAACAATTTCATTTGCTCTGCCCTAAAACAAACAAACTTACTGCTTTTGTTGATTCCAACTCTTGATGATCCTCACCACAGGGCCAGGAGGCAGTAGATGGAGAAACAATTGAAGTTTCTTATTATTTCCACAGTCAATACTTTCAGCATCAGCAGTTAGGAAATCAAAAGACAAGTTGCATTGGGAAAATCTGCACTCAGGGATCTCTCCAGAGTGCTAAAGAGCAATGATGTTGGTCTAGATACTAAGGTGTGCCTGGTCCAGGCCATGGTCCTCCCAATTGCTTGGTAGGCATCTGAAAGCTGGACAAAGACTAAGGATGACAGAAGAAGAATCAATGCCTCTGAGTTGTGGTGCTGGAGAAGAGTACTGAACATACCATGGACCGCCAAGAGAACAAATAGACCTGTCCTGGAGAGGGTCAAACCAGTTTGCTCCTTGGAGGCAAGTATTATGAAGCTCTGTCTCATATATTTTGAGCAAGTTGCCAAAAGAGACCAGTCCTTGGAGAAGGACATTGTGCTTGGAAGGGTGGAGGGTCAGCACAGGAGAGGAAGACCCTGGATGAGATGGATTAAGTGACTGTAGCAATGGGTCAAATGTGTCAGAGACAGTGAGGATGGCTCAAAACAGGACAAGGTTCAGAGCCTTTGTTCATGGAGTTGTAATCAACTGAACAGCACATAATAACTACATAGGGTTTTCAATGACTGGTTTTGCAAAAGGGTAGATCACCAGGCCTTTCTCAGGCCGTATTTCTGGACAGATTCAAACCATCAACCTTTTAGCTAATGAGTGATCAGGTGCTTAACTATTTACACTGTGGGTCTCCTTCAGTTGTGAGAACAAGGAATCTCTTTGTGGAAAGTAAGGACCAGCAGGCAGCCCAGCCCAGAACCCCAGCTTTTCTATTAAAGATGTCTGGGTCTAAGAGTGCTGATAGCACAACATATTCATTTGAACTCCCTTGACTGACTTAGGACAAAAAAGAACTCTGTAATCTTGCCTTCAAAGCGTGGGCTGGGGGACTAATACGTTCCTTGGCACTTAGCCAGAGGCTGCAAACACAGATCCTGAAATGTTAGTTTTACAAAGCTGAGTCCTGGTGTCCTGATTAAATATTGACTATAGCTCTACCTGCCTTATCTTGATTTGCTGAAAATCGGGTTCCTGTGAAGCTTTGCAGGGTCGAACACACCTCACACGCTACCGCCGACGGACTTGCTCCAAAGTCTCTCAGCAGAGAACATGCTCTGCAGTGTATTCAACTCAGATCCACACTCCTCAGCAGGAAAAATTTCAAACCCAGGACTCAGAAGTTCCTTTAGTCTTTGGGCATTGGGAGCAAATAGTCAGAATGTCAGCAGTGTAACTTAATAAATCACTCATTAACTTCCCACCTGCAGGATAACTTGAGGTGTGGGTGTGTGAGAGGGCATGAGGAGCAGGCTGCTGGTCTTCAGAGGTTCACAGGCACCTGGGGCTGCTGGCCAAATCCACATTCTTCCAAACCTGGGGTCAGGGATCCTGAATAGGCATAACAGACTCACGGGGAGAAGGTCAGCCTGGATGAAGTCAGGAAACGGCTGGGGTTGTCTTCAGCTCTTAGCTCGCTCTTTTCTCCACATCAACATCACACCAGACCTTTAAACTCTTTGGAGTGGGCCATGGCTGCTTCAGTGTGTCATACCTGGGAACATCCTAGGTCCCAACTCAGGACCTCATCCATCTCACTGTGTTAAAGTGACAGAATTGGACTATGAGAAGCTTTGGAGAAAAAAAAAAAGGAGAGCGTGAGCAAGGCATTGCCAGCATCTCAGATCTCCTTGTAATAGGGGCCCCATGAGGAGGTCTTCTCCACCAGGAGGGCTTGTAACAGCAGGGGTCAGTACAGCCTGGAGGAGGAAGGAGAGAATCAAAAGGCTGGTGTGCTTTGGCCTCAGGTGAGGGGCCTGCTCTGCTGGTGTGGGCCAGAGGGTTTAGCTCCCCCAGAGAGACAATAGCATTTCATCTCAAGTGCATGAACTGCATGTTCTGTTTAGAAGCCACAAGCCTCTCCTGTTAGTTAGGATCTCTGATTTAATAGCAACTCTTCTATTCCTCAACAGTCATCAACTCAGTCACCTGAGAGGAGGAGTTCCCATTCAGGTGGAACTCCTGGCCTTCTCTTAACGACGTTCTATAATTCAATGGGGGGCGTGGGGGGACTACGTCCCTCTGTAGAACCCAGGACCTGCACCATGGTGTTGAGGACAATCTCCTGTTCAGAGGAGGAAGCTTTGTGTATCCACAGTCTTCACAGAGGAATCTCCACCTGGGCAGATTTGTTTCTTCTGCATCAGTCACAGTCACAAATCATTCAAGACTTCAAGCCTTAGACCAGGTGCTTTGCATACACTATCTCATCTAATCTTTATGGCAATCTTTGAGGACCCACTTTATAGATGGAGAAACTGGGACTCAGGGGCACCAAGAAACCTGCCTTTACTCACGTGGCTTCTAAACAATAGAAAGAGGATCTGACCTGTGACCTCCCAGGCCCACAGCTAAGCCAATTACAGACTGCAGAGCCACACTGCTGACCTTGGTGTAAAGATGAAATGGGTCATATTTTGGAAGGATCTAGGACAATGCTGACACAGAGTGGACACTATACCCAAAACAAAACAAAACCCACACACAGCCAGCAAGTCAATTCTGACTCAAGGCAACCCTCCATCAGGTTTTAATCCTAAAATCCTGGCAGATCCACAGGAGATAATGACCTTCAATATACCAGGATAGCTCAGACGATGACTTTGAATAGGCCAGAATGAGGGAATGGGGTTCCTGACCTCAGCCTAATTCTATGTGGTGGATAGATAATTCTCACCCTAGTCAAAGGAGGCTAAAGTTCTGGCTCTAATCCTGCTCCCTTTCAGGTCCAGGGGATATTGATCACCTTCAAAGGCTTCCAGCTATCACCCAAGACCAGGCCCTTAAAGCTGAGGTGAACATAGCTGAATTTTGTTTGCGTTGGGATTATGGGTACTGTATCATGCCGGAGATAAGTCTGCACTATGCAAATTACTTCTGCCAGGATTCTCCCCAAATTACCAAGCCACAGGAGAATTGCCTAACTGCTTAACCCTTTTTATCTACCTATAGAGGCTGGTTAGGTTCCCAGGACATGAGCAGAACCTGATGAGCTCAGGGCTACCACACTCACACACACTCACCCAGTCAGCACATTTGTTCTCATCTCTAGGGACTGATGTCTCATCCCAGTCTCCCCACATTTCCTGAAGGGGATGACTATCTTCCATGGGACCCCAATGGCCTATTAGAGGTGGAAGAATTTTTGCTATGGACTGGGGGGCTCAGACATTTTCTCAGACAGATGGTGGAGGCTTCCAGAGAAGATGACGCTTAGCCTGAGTGTTGAAAATCAGTCAGGAAGGAGAGAAGAGACATATCAATGACACCTAGGAAGGAAGAATTATAGAAAATGGCTTTAAAAAATTGCCACTGAGTTAACTGTGGCGCATAGCCACCTGAAGTGTGTCAGAATAGAACTATGTGCCATGAAGTCATCAATGACTGATTTTTCAGAATATCATCAAATCTTTCTATCAGTGTCTCTGGGTAGATTTGAACCTCCAATCCCTTTTTTCTACTTCAGCAAGGAGTCCAGCAGTTAGTTGAAGGGCAATTTACAGGTTTGCATTGGGTGGAAATGAGAGCAAGGTACACTGTTTTGTTAGAGAAATCATCGTATCAAAGCCAGGAGATGTATGGTATCGTATGTTCATGTCTAGATGATTTAAAACTCACCACATGTACATGTTGTTGTTGTTGTTATGTGCCGTCGAGTCGTTTGCGACTCATAGCGACCCTACGTACAACAGCCCTAAACCCTGCTCTATCCTGTGCCAATCGCATTGCCTCTGACTTACCTATCCCGATTACCCCAGTCACTGAATCAATCCACCTCACAGAGGGTCTTCCCCTCCTGTGCTGTCCGTATACCCTACCAAGCATGATGTCCCTCTCCAAGGACCTGTCTCTCCTTACAACATATCCAAAGTATGTCAGATGAAGCTCCAGAATCCTTGCCTCCAAGGATAGCCTGGTTTAACCCTCTCTAGGATGAATCTGTTTGTTTTCTTGGCAGTCCATGGTACATTCAATACTCTTCTCCAGCACCACAGCTCAAAGGCGTCAATTTTTCTTCTACCCTCCCTAGTCATCGTCCAACTCTCTGATGTATAACAAGTGGTTGCAAAAACCATGGCCTGTATCAGGCGCACCTTAGTCTCCAGAGAGACACCGTTGCTCTTGAGTACTTTAGAGAGGTCCCTAACCGCATACTTTCCTATCGCAGTACGTTTTTTGATTTCCTGGCTGCTGGTGCCAAGAGTATTGACCGTGGAGCCGAGCAAACTGAAGCTGTGAACAATCTCAATCTCTTCGCCTGATGCTACCAATTGGTCCAGTGGTGAGAATCTTTGCCTTTTTGACATTGAGCCTCAGTCCATACTGAAGGCTGCAGTCCTTGACCCTCTGCAGTAAGTGCATGAGGTCCTCCTCAGTTTCAGAGCAGGGTTGTGTCATCTGCATAACGCAGATTGTTGATAGATCTTCTACCATAGAATAACAAATAAATAAGCACACACCAATAAGCCATTGTTTGAATTCCCCATACAGATTTCTTTCTGGCTGGCCTTAGAAGGTTGAAAAGCAGAGGACACCGAATCACATACAAACTCATAACTGGTGTTTGCATAGTTAAGCTCCAGCCTCCAGCCAGGATGGCAAACTTCAGGAAGACCAGTAGTCTGGCTACCTGGAGTTTAGGCCACCTCAGTGCGTGGCAAGGGAGTTCTCTTTCGGGCAAAGTCAGTTTCCCCATCTGAGTGGCAGCTCAAGACTTCAACTTTTCTTGTGGCTTTTATTAACAGGGCAGGGAGAAATGTGCAACAATGAATGAATGGAAATCCAAAGTCTCTGTAAACTTTCATAATTAAAATTAATTAAAAAAAAACAAAAGCAGGAGTAATAGAATCTAAGGAAAGTTGGCCAACAAGAAATTATTTCCTCCATCCCTCCTGCCTCAGGCAGAACTGCACCACATGCAACACCGTCTGGAGGAGGTGATGATGACTGCTACATGTTATGACAATGATGCTCACAGCACAGCAGCTCCTCTTAACACCTAAACATCACGGTAATTCCAGTCACCTCTGTGACCTTAAGAAGATCTCATCACTTTCATATCCTAACACTTTTTCTTTAGGACCAACCTTGAGCCATAGGGTGGAACTGTGTGAGCTTTTATGTCATCAGATGACGGAAAATAAACAGTACATGCTCCCTCACGTCAAATTTGACATGTCCTTTGAAAATAGTCCACCGCCATCAAGTCAGTTCCATCTCACGCTGAGTCTTTATCAAGTTTTTGAGGTTGTAAATCTAAATGAGAAGAGACGGCTCACTTTCTCTTGCTGGGCACCAGTGAATACAATCACTGGAGACGTGTGGTCTTTTCCTCAGCAGTATAGCACACTATGGTCCCCATATGGTAGAAGTGGCTAATGAGTTCAGAGGCTAGCTGAAATGTTTGACATTTGAGTCTGCCCAGAAGTGCCTTGGAAGAAAGTTCCAGTGACCTGCATCTGACAACCCTATAGATATGGTTCTGCTCTGACATACGGTGTCACCACTGATGGGGGCCACTCAGTGGCAGTTGGCTTTTAACATTTGGCATGTCACACTGGCTCCTTCCAGTTCTCTCTCTTCAACTATGAAGAAAATCAACTTAATGGTCAAGAGCTCTGTCATTGACAGAAGACAGAAACCAGCCTATCCGGGATTTGCAAAACATTGATTTTGGGAAATCCACTTAAACACATAGGACTCAGTCTCATTTCTGTAACATACAGAAAGGACATAATTGATCCATAAGATTGCTGAGATCTAAGAAGAGTATAGACACGAACTCTGTTTATAAATGCTTCCCCACGGCCATCAAGTTGATTCCAAATCATTACAGCCCTCCACTGGGTTTTTAAGGCTACACATTGCAGTGGGAGGAGATCTTCCATCCTCCTTCTGCAGAGCTGCTAGTTAATGCAAACTATCAGAGATATGCAGCCTTTTAGGAAGCAGGCGACACACTGAGAGCTCCTTCTTCATAAATAGTGTGTTATATCATCAGCACCAGGAAGCTCAGGCAGCCTTAAAAGAGTCTCAATCCATTACAGAAGATTGAAATCGCAGTTATATTCCCTCACAATGGAATTGAACTGCAAATAAATAACACTAAGATATCCAGAAAAATGCCAAAACAGTTGGAAATTAAATAGAATGCATTAAAAAAAACACACACACACACACACAAAAACAAACCCACAAGTCAAAAGAGAAATTCCAAGGAAATTTAGAAAATGTGAATAACACAGTGATGGCAAAAATTCATACATCAAAATTTATGAAATGCAGCTTCAATTGTATAAAAAGGAAATGCACAAATATAAATGAGCACATTAAAAAGTTTTTTAAAAAGCATTAAAAGAAAGCAGAAAGACCTAAGAGTGTTGTTATTTGTCACTAAACTAATTGCGATTGATGGAGATCCCACGTTTGTGGAATGTAACTTCTCCATAGATAATTTAAGGCTGTGATCTTTCAGAGGGAGATCCCAGATTTGTCTCTCAAAGTATGCCTGGGTAATTTCAAAGCAGCAACCTCTCCACTAGCAGCCAAGTTCTTATCTGTGACACTTAAGGACTCAGACCTACTTAAAATAAAAAAAATAAAAAATAAAAATTTTAAAAAAGGGGGGAATAACCCCAAAACAAAACCTACTGAAAACACACAACTTGGGTTTGTAAGGCTGTAATCCCAAGGAAAGGATTGTCCATCTTTCTCCCTCGGACTTATTGGGGTTGGCTGCCCGGTTCTTTATGGACTGCACCACCAAGGAAAGCTAGATTCTCAGTGCAGCAGGGAATAATCTTCTCCAGGAGGCAGTTTGCAATATTAAAAGACATTTTAGTTGTCACCTAGGTAGAGAAGAGCCACCATCAGATAGTTGGAGGCTGGTTGTTAGGGTTTTGTAAAAAATTTTTTAAAAAACTTTTATTTTATTATTTTCTTGTGTGTGTACCATCAAATCAGTTGTGACTAGTACAGGAGGAGATTGTCTCTCCTCCAGCAGAGGATCTGGTGGATTCAAACAGTGGGCCTTTGGGATTACAGTGCAGCTTCTTGCCACAAGGCCACCAGAGCTCCCTTGGAGGCTGGCTGTTGTTAAGCGCCACCGGGTTGGTCCTGACTCTGAACAGCCTTACATTAAAGAGAGAGAAACCCTGCATGATCACAGGCCATTCTCATGATTTTCACTCTTCCCAGTCCCTGTGTCAGTGCTCTCATTGAGGGGATTCCTCTCTTTTGCTCACCCACTACTTGTCCCAGCATGATGTTCTTCTCTAGGATTGGCCCTTTCTGACAACATGCTCAAAGTATATAAAAAAAGTCAATCATCCTCCCATCTAAGATGCATTCTGACTGCATGTCTTACAAGACAGGTTTTTTTAATCTTTTGGATGTCCACGGTATATTCAATATCTATTCAACACGACCATAATTCAAAGACATCAACTCTTCTTCAGTATTCTTATTCACTATCCAACTTTCAGATGCATAGTAAGCAATTGACAATATCATGGTGAGGAACAAGTGCACCTTAGTCTTTAAAGTGATATCCTTGCTCCTTAGCACTTTAAAGAGGTCCTTGACAACCAATTTTATCAGTGCAATACATCCTTTCTTGACTGCTATTTTCCTAGGTGTTGATTGTGGCTTCAAACAAAATTAAATTGTTGACAACCTCAGTCTGTTCTCCATTAATCACAATATCACTTATTGGACCAGTTGTGCAAGAAGTTTTATTTTCTTTATGCTTTGGTGTAATCTATACCTAGACTATAGTCTTTAAGTGTCATCAATATTGCCTTAAATCTTTTTCACTTTCTGCAAGCAAGGCTGTGTCATCTGCATATAGTAGGTTGAGAAATCTTTCTCCAGTCTTATTGCCATATTCTTCTCCATATACTCCAACTTCTCAGATTATTTGCTATCAATGCTAGAATAATGTCCACATGTATACAAGGAGTATCTGTTCATAAAATTATTACTCAAATTTATGCACCAGCCATCAAACCCAAATATAAACTAAATTTTCTACACACATCTGCATTCTGAATTGATTGAACATGCAATCAAGATGCATTAATAATTACTGGTGACTAGAATGTGATTGTTGGAAACAAAAAGGAAGCATTGGTAGCTGGAAAAGATAGCCTTGATGATAGAAATGAGGCTGGCAGCCACATGACAGAATTTTGTACAGTCAACAATTTATTTATTGCAAATGCCTTTAAAAAAATGGTCACTATACATCATGCTTGGGATGGTGAGGGACAGAGCAGAAGAGGAAAACCCTTGATGAGATGGATTGATTCAGTCACTGGGGCAATGGGGATAGGTGAGTCAGAGACAATAAAGTTGGCACAGGATAGTAGGGTCATTATGAGTTGCAAGCGACTCAATGGCACATAACAACAACAACATGCACATGGATTTCACCAGATGGAATACACAGTAATAACCAACTATATCTGTGGAAGAAGCACTGGAGGCTTAGGTAAGGAGTTGCACTGCCAATGCAAAAGTACACAGTTCAAAACCACCAGCTAGTCTGCAGAAGAAAGATGGACAATCAATTCCCAAGCAATTTACTGCCTTTGAAAACTCACTGGAGGTCAGCTATAAACTGGTTCTAACTACAAGTTACATAACAACAATAATAACAATATATCTGGAAACAAGAGATAGACTCAACTATCATCAGTCATAACAAGGCCAGGGGCCAACTGTGGGAAAGGCCATCGACCACTCATGTGTAAGTTCAAATTCAAGCTCAAGAAAATTAGAGGCCAAGGATAGTGCTTAATAGCCTACAGCGCATGAGATAGCACCCCAAAACCAAGAATCACTACAATCCTTTATTCTGTAAGATATTAAGCAGTATCCCTGGCCTCTAATTTTCTTAGTTTCAATTTAAACTTGATATGAGCAATCAGTAATGATTTATCAATCAGTAATGCCATAAAGCTGGGATCTTGTCAGATAAAGAACAAAGTAAAATAAAATGGAAATAGAAGAAAGCTGGTTGTGGGGGTGGGAAGACAGAGATGAATTAAATAGGAAATTGAAAAACAATATGCAAAATTTACAGAGTGTTTACAAAGCCCAGATTTGTTGTTTGAAAACATAAAGAAAGGTTAAGGATATTAATAACTAGTTAGGGCTGAAGAGAAAGAAAGAACACAATTATCAATATCAGGAATGAAAGAGAAGATGGCACTACTTATTACAATAATATTAAAAAAACATAAGGTTAATCCTAGAGCTCTGGTGGCCTAGTGGCAAGAAGCAGTGCTGCAATGTCTAAGGCATGTGGTTCAAATTCTGCCAATTGCTCCATGGGAGAATGATGGGCAATCTCCTCCAGAGCAATTAACAGCCTCTGAAAACCCACTGGATTGTTTTGGGTTGTTTCCGGCTCGACAATACATTCTGAATGTTTCATCTTCTCCAAATAAGCATAAGGTTGTATTATGATCAACTTTAAGCTAATAAATTTTATCATCTAAATAAAATGGACAGACACCTTGAAAAATACAACTTACCAAAGCTGTATCAAGGAAATAAAAGTTTATCTTTAGCTGTTTATCTATTAAAGAAAGTAAATATATCATCAAATGTATTTCCATAAAGAACACACCGAGACCAGATAATTTTCCTGGGGAATTCTATTAAATATTGAATCACTGAATCGATCCACCTCACCAAGGGTCTTCCAATCCTGTGCTGTCCCTCCACTCTCCCAAATATAATGTCCTTCTCCAAGGACTGGTCCCTCCTTGCAACATACCCAAAGTATGTCAGACAAAGCTTCAGAATCCTTGACTCCAAGGACCAGTCCAGCTTCACCCTCTCCAGGACAAACCTGTTTGTTCTCCTAGCAGTCCATGGTATATTCAATACTCTTCTCCAGCACCACTGCTCAAAGGCGTCAATTGTCTTTCTATCATCCCTAGTCACTGTCCAGCTATCTGATGCATAGCACGCAACTGTGAAGATTATAGCCTGGATCAGGCACACCTTAGTCTCCAGCCTGCCATCATTGCGCTTCAGTACTCTGGAAAGGTCCTTGACAGCTGACTTTCCCAATGCAATTTGTCTCTTGATTTCCTGGTTGTTGGTACCAGGAGTATTGACTGTGGAGCCAAGCAAACTAAAACTGTTAACTATCTCAGTCTCTTCACCATACATACTGATGCTGCCAATTGGCCCAGTGGTGAGAATCTTTGTTTTCTATATGTTGAGCTTCAATCCATTTAACAAATATCATCAATATTGTATAAATTATTTTAGGAAAAAAGAGAAGAGAAAAAGGATGCCAACCTTGTAAAATGAGGCCATCATAACTCTGATATTAAAAAAAGAAAAAATTTATAAAGACATGATGATAAAGGAAAATTGTGAATCAATAGTCCTCATGAAGATATTAAAGTCTTGAACAACATCTCAGTCACAAAAGGACAAACACTGCATAGTGCCACTGTTGTAGAATGGGACTGACATCAGGGTTGGGGTAAGAATGAGAAAAACTGGATGAATTATGTATACTGCATTGAAACGGATGAGGGAGAGAACAGTTTAAAAGCAGTATATTATAGGGTATTATGATTATCATAAGAGCCCAGAATAAAGGTTGCAGAGTGGAGTAAACTCGGGGTGGGAGTGGGGGATGCGGGGGTGCGGGGGATTGTATACCAACGAAGGAATTTTTCTTTTACTTTTCAAAAAGAAGAGTGAACTGATGGTGGGGAGAAGGGTGCAACAATGATTGAATGGAAATCCAAAATCTCTGTAAATGCTCATTAAAATTAATTTTTTTTTAAATGTCTTGAACAACAACAACAAAAATACACCATGCTCAGATGAGCATATCACAAGAATGCAAAGCTGACTTGTTGTTTTTGTTGTTATGTGTCGTTGAGTCACTTGCGACTCATAGCGACTCTATGTACAACAGCCCTAAACTCCGCTCTGTCCTGTGCCAATCGCACTGTCTCTGACACTCCCATCCCGATCACCCCAGTCACTCAATCAATCCACCTCATGGAGGGCTTTCCCCTCCACCCTACCAAGCATGAGGTCCCTCTCCTAGGATGTTACAGGGAGCGTCAGAATCCTTGCCTCCAGGGAGCCGCCCAGTTTAACCCTTTCCAGGATGAATCTGTTTGTTTTCCTAGCAGTCCATGGTACCCTCAATACTCTTCTCCAGCATCACAGCTCAAAGGCATCAATTCTCCTTCTATCCTCCTTAGTCATTGTCCAACTCTCTGATGTATAACAAGTGATTGCAAAGACCATAGCCTGTATCAGACGCACCTTAGTCTCCAGAGAGACACCATTGCTCTTCAGTACTTTGGAGAGGTCTCTAACAGCAGACTTTCCCGTGGCAATGCACCTTTTAACTTCTTGGCTGTTGGTGCCAAGAGTGTTGACTGTGGAGCCAAACAAACTAAAGCTGTGAACAATCTCAATCTCTTCACCAACCATCCTGATGCTGCCAATTGGCGCAGTAGTGAGAATCTTTGTCTTCTTGACATCGAGCCTCAATCCATACTGGAGGCTGCAGTCCTTGACCCTCTGCAGCAAGCACTTCAGGTCCTCCTCAGTTTCAGCAAGCAGGGTTGTGTCATTTGCATAACGCAGATTGTTGATAGATCTTCCACCAATCTTGACCCCACATTTCTCCTCACAGAGCTCAGCTTAGCTTTCAAAAAATCTATCAGTGATATAGTGGCTGTGGCCTTGAAAGCTTCTGAGCAACCATCTAAGGTGCAACTAGATTAAAGAAGAATGAAGAAGGCTTCACGGACCACATAAAACGTACCCTTCATCATTAGACGAACTCGATGATGTCTGGCTATCATTGTCTCCTGTTCTCAAAAGAACCACAATAGGAGGTCCTAGATATCGTGAGAGAAATATCTCGAACAGACTCAATATGATAAAACAGAGCCATCTTACTGGCCTAAGAGAAACTGGTGATGCCCCCAAATTGTTGTGTACTATCGAATTGAAACTGACACATCACTGACATTCCAGCATAGGTTCAGAGGCAGTAAATCACATGATAGGAGATTGCCCATCTTTCTTCCCCAGAGCAGTAGGTAGATTTGAACCATCTATCTTTAGGTTAGCTGTACAACTCCTTACAGCTAGGCTACCAGAGCTCTCCTAGACTCCTTTTAACTTTTTAAACCATCTCTGAGGCTCAACTTTTCAATCAAACAATATAAACCTGTAAGATAAACACCAAGGCCAGGGAGATATGAAGTCTCCAGAACACTCAACCATGCAAAATCAAAAGGGTAGTGTTTACCCAGGGATAAAACTCAGAAAGCATAAAGGGAGAGGAAAGAAATACTAATAGAAACGGTAAACACAGGGAGGAAGTGGAAAGAGTATTACATTGAGAGGACTGCAATCAATGTCAGGAATCAAAATGTACAGGAATTGCTTAATGGAAAATCAATTTCCTCTGTAAACTTTTAGCCAATCACAAGAAAAAGTTTTTTAAAAGAGAAAAGAAATTGGCAAATTATCTTAAAAAAGAAAAAAACAATACTATATGTATAGTTCACCAAAGTAAAGGGTGAAACTACTGCTCATCACAATGGCTATGACAAAAATCAACCCACTTATGGTTGAGAAAACTAAGTAACCTGGAAGTAAAAAGTACTTTCTCAATCTGACAAGGGGCATTGTGTTGTTGTTGTTGTTGTTGTTAGGTACTGTTGAGTAGGACCCATAGTGACCCTATCAACAACAGATCTGAACCCTGTCCTATCTTGTGCCACCCTCACAATCTCTGACACACTCAAGCCCATTGCTGCAGTCATGGTTGTCAATACACCTGGATGAGAGTCTTCCTCTCCTTCGCTGTCCCTCTACCTTTCCAAGCATGATGTCCCTCTCCAAAGAGAACGTCCTAGCAATATCCTACCCTCTCCTAGCAACATGCCTTAGCAACAGGGAGCTCTGGTGGCCTAATGGTAAGAAGCTGCATTGCAATCCTGAAGGCATGCAGTTCAAATCCACTTGCTGCTCTGCAGGATAAAGATGGGCAATCTCCTCCTGTGTTTTTAATTGCCTCTGAAAACCTGCTAGAAGGTCAGCTATGAGTCATTTCTGACTTGATGGTACACAACAACAACAAAGCAACATGCCCAAAACATGCAACAAAGCTTTATCATCTTTGCATCTAAGGAGCACACTTTCTGCACCCCCTCCAACCTATCTGTTTGTTCTTTTGACATTATGTGGAATATTCAGTGCTCTTCTCCAACACCACAGTTCAAAGGCATCAATTCATCATTATTCATCGGCCAGCTTTCAGATGTATAGCAAGTGACTGAAAAGACTATGGCCTAATTTAGTCACACCTTAGACCTCAAACTGACATTATTACTCCACAGTAATTTGGAGAGGTCCCTAATTGCAGGTCCTGGTACAATATGTCTCTTGATCTCCTGATTGCTGGTACCAAGTGTGTTGATTATGGATCTAAGAAGATGAAATTGTTGACAACTTCAATCTTTTCTCTATTTGTTATGATGCTGCCTATTTGTCCCTTAGTAAGAATTTTTGTTTTGTTCACATTTAAATGCAATCCATATTGAAAGATGTATTCTTTGATTTTCTGCAGCAAGTGCTTCAAGCAAGGTATGTCCTCTGCATAACAAAAGTTATTAATGAATTTTCTTCCAATCCTAGTGCTATATTCTTCTTCATAGAGTTCATCTTTTTGAATAATTTGCTCAGGAAACAGATTAAATAGGTATTGATAAAGAATAGAATCCTGATACACACCTTTCCTAATTGTACACCATATAGTTAGAACTTTTGAAAATAGCTTTTTTAGCCATTGCTTTAGCCTCTCTGGGGATGTGGTCTCCATCTGCCTAAACTGCTACATATGGTTCACTATTAATTTGTGGCCTTTTACATCATCAATAGCTGGGGCCCACATAAGTGGGAGAGCTGGCTAGGCTGTGGAGAGTCTGTGCTGAGGCATATCCTGATGGAACCCTGGAGATGGAGCCAGTGTTAAAGGTTCTGCTCGCTGGATAATTGAAGAAAGAGCTAACTTATGATTGCTATAAGGCAAAGCTTACTGGATGATTGAGGAAACCAGAGGTCTCTTACATTTGTGCAGCTAGGCTGAACTTGGCCTTTTACTTGTTGATTGAGAAGCAACTTGAGTTAATTGAGGAATTGTGTCTTGCTATTAACCTGTTTTGGTTAAACACTAAAACTAGAACTTCCATTTTGTGATATTCTTTGTCTACCCCATACCCAACCTATTTCCTTAATAAACCCCACAACTGCGAGTAAAATCAAGTCTGTGAGTCAATTTGCAACAAACATTAAACCCAGTGATTAGTAAAAGCAGGTGTAGGAGCATAAGATATGTCTGACCTTGTAGCTCTTTGTTTGGTATTGTGGATGTTGTTGATGGGGATAATTCCCCTTTGTAGAGTTAATTATGATCCTACTTAGTCATCCCTATATTGTCCCTGTTGCACCTATACCTTTTATAGATATTTATGAAGGATGGGCACACTTATGGACTAATGGTAAAAAGCTGTGCTGCAATCTCAGAGGAAAGTAATTTGGCTCCGCAATCTGCTCCAAGGGAGAAAGAGGGGCAATCTCCTGTGTGATTAAACTGCCTCTGAAAACTTGCTGAGGGGTCAGCTATGAATCAGTTCCAAGTAGATAGTACTTGAAAATAAAAACAAATACATGTGAGAAAAAGTCTTCACCACTGGGCCAAATAGGCAACATTGTGATAGATGGAGAAAAGGTTGAAGTTGTCAAGGAATTTATTTGGAACCCAAATTAACACCCATGGTAACAGCAGTCAAAAAACCAAAAGATTTGTTACACTGGGAAAATCTGCTGTCAATGGCTTACCCAAAGTGCTTAAGAACAATGATGCCAGTTTAAAGATAAAGGTATTCTGGACCCAAGTCATGATAATGTTATGGCTTCTTATACATCTGAAAGTTGAGCAATGAATAAGGATGACAGAAGAAGAATCAAAACCTTTGAGTTGGAGAAGAATACTGAATATCTCAACAACCTGTGTTATGTAGATGACACAACCTTGCTTGCTAAATGTGAGGAGGCCTTGAAGCACTTGTTGCACAAGGTCAAGGACTGTAGTCTTCAAATGCATTGAAGCTCAACATTGAGAAGACAAAGATATCACCACTGGGCCAATTGGTAGCACCATGATAGACGGAATAGAGGTTGAGGTTGTTAACAATTACAATTTTTTGACTCCACAATCAACACTCTTGGCACCAGCAGTAATGAAATAAAAAAACAAATTGCAAAGGGATAATCTACTGTCAGGGACCTCTACAGCATACTAAGAAGCAACGATGTCAGTCTAGAGATTAAGGTGTGCTTAATCCAGGCCATGGTTTTCACAATTACCAGAGAGCTGGACTAAGGATGACAGAAGAATTGACGCCTTTGAGTTGTGAAAAGAATATTAAACGTATCATCATGAGAACAAACTGCCAGGAGAACCAACAGGTCTGTCTTGAAGAGGATAAAACCAAGTTTCTCCTTGGAGGCTAGGATTTTGAAGCTCCAACTCACAGGAAGGACTGGTTCTTAGAGAAGGACATCATGCTTGGAAGGGTGGAGCGACAACGCATGAGAGGAAGATCCAAGATGAGATGAATTGACACATTGACACAGTAACTGGGGGTAATGGAACTAGATGTTTCAGAGACAGGGAAACAGTCTCAGGATAGGGCAAGATTCAAAGCTGTTGTACATGGAGTCACTATGAGTCACAGGTAACTCGATGGCACGTAACAACAACAACAACTGAATATCTCATGGACTTCCAAAAGAACAAACAAGTCTGTCTTGGATGAGGTGCAACTGGGCTGCTCCTTAGTGGCAAGGATGGTGAAACGTCATCTCATATACTTTGGGCATGTTGTCGGAAGCAACCACTCCTGGAAAAAGACATCACGCTGGGAAAAGTGGAGGTTCAGAGAAAGAAAGAAGATAGATTAACACAGTCAATTCTGTTAATAGGATACTTATCTAATCACGAACAAAAAAGTTCTATCAATACAACTCTTATTCAAATATACCCACCAAATCCTAAAGTCAAAGATGAAGAAATGGAGAATGTCTACCAATTTTTAAAGTCTGAAATTGATTGAATTTGCAATCAAAATGCATTTTTAGTGCTTGCTGTAGCAGTACATATACTAAAATCAGAATGTACAGAGATTAGCATGGCCCCTATGCAAAGATCTATTTATAATCATTGGTGACTGAGTTTTCCCTCTCAATCATAAGTTCAGTGATTCTTTGGTCTTCATACTGACATGATTGCTCCTCAGGACTTTGGAGATGTCCCTAACAGCAGCCTTTTCCAGTGCAATATGTCTTTTGATCTTTTGACTGCTTGTGCCAAGGGTCATCATTGTAGATCCAAGTATGACGAATTTCAATTTCAATATTTCTCTGTCACAATGTTGCCCATCAGACCAGTGATGAGGATTTTTTTCTTCTTGATGTTGAAATTTAATCCATAGTGAAACTGCAGTCTTTGATCTTTTGCAGCAAGCATCTCAAGTCCTCACTTTCAGCAAGTAAGTTGTGTCATCTGAATAATGTAGGTTGTTGATGAGGCTTCCTCATATCCTAATGTCACATTCTTCTTCATAAAGTCCAGCTTCATGAATGAGTTCCTCAACATCCAGGTTGCATAGATTTGGAGAAGGGATACAGCCCTGATGCACACCTTTCTTGATTTTAAACCATGAAGTGTTTCCTTGTTCTGTTTGAATGACAGCTTCTTGGTCTAGGTATAGTATTTGCATGAGCATGATTAAATGTTATGGGTTTTCAATTATTCTTCCCAATGACATCCTGTCATTTGATTTCTTCACTATTGCTTCAATGAATGGATCCAAATACAATTGAATCCTTGACAAGTTCAATATTTTCTTTGATTATCATAATTTTTTATCCTGTTGTGAGAATTTTTATATTCTTTATTTTTATATGTAACCTGTACTAAAAGCCGTGTTCTTTGGACTTCATTAGTACTTCAAGTTTTCTTTGTTTTCAGGAAGCAAGATGGTATCATTTACATATTACAGGCTGTTAGTGAGTTTTCCTCCAATCTAATAAAACATTTTTATTCCTAGAGTTTATCTTCTCAAGTTATTTGCTTAGCACATAGATTGAACAGCAATATAGAAATGATACAACTCTGACACATTCCTTTTCTGATTTTAAATCATGCAACATCTCTTTGTTCTGTTCAAATGGCTGCTTCTTGTTCTATGCGCAGGTTTTGTATAAACACAACTAAGTGTTCTTAAATCCCAACTTTGCAACCTTGTCTATAACTTACTATTATCCACTTAGTCAAATAAATTTCTTTTTATAATAAATAAAACATATGTAAACAACATTCTGGTATTCTCTGCTTTCTGTCAGGAATGACTAATGCCATCAATGATATCCTTCATTCTATATCTACACCCTCTTCTAAATGAAACTTGAATGTCTGTTAATTACCTGCTCATGTCCGGCTCCAATCATTGTTTAATTATCTTCAGCAAAATTTTAATTGCATGAGTAAAAATAAGACACTGTCCTGTAATTTCCATATAGAAGTTAAAGTGAATGAGAGAAATTATGTAAGAGAAATGAGCAAATCATTTCGGAAGAGCACAAAAGGGTAACTCAAGAAGACAAAGTATGGTACTATAATAAAATGTGCAAAGGCCTAGAGTTAAAACTCAGAAGGAAAGAGCACACTTAAAATTTCTCCGGTGGAAAGAACTGAAGAACAAATTCAAGCCACAAGTGAATTTTCTATTGGCAAAATACTGAACAACCAAGGAAGCAGGTAAAGAAGATGGAAAGAATATGTGCAGTCATTATAGAAGAAGAAAAAAGATCAATATCCAACCACTTCAGGATAATATGGTCAAGATCCAATAGAAATGAAGGGAAGAGTCTGAGGAGCACTGGAGGAAGGCTCCCGGAACTAATGGCACACCAACTTATATATTTCAAAACATAGATGTTGTAAGTATATCTTCACAGCTTGAGGAGTAGGCTGGTTTTTTATACAAAAATTCCTATAAACACTGGTAAATTTTAAAAACACTTTATCTTTGTCTACACCAAAATAAAAAAGTCCTCTTTATCAAAATGTTATTATGTGCCGTTGAGTCGCCTATGACTCATAATGAGGCTTCCTCATATCCTAATGCCACATTCTTCTTCATAGAGTCCAGCACAGCATCTCTGAACCCTGCCCTGTCCTGAGCCAGTCTCATTGACTTCAACACACCTACTCCCTTTGCCCCAGTTACTGTAGTAATCCATCTCGTCTGTGGTCTTCTTCCCCTGTGCTGTACCTCCATCCTTCCGAGCATGACGTCCTTTGCCAAGGATCGTTCCCTCCTGTCCATATGCCTAAAGTATGTAAGATGGAGCTTCAAAATCCTAGCCTCCAAGGAGAAACTTGGCTTCATTCTATCCAAGACAGACCAATTCATTTTCTTGGTAGTCCAGGCTCTTCTCCAGCACCATAACCCAAAGGCATTGATCATTCTTCTATCCTCCTTAGTCATTACCCAGCTCTCTAAAGTACACCAGTATACAAATGAATATGCAAATTATAATCTGGGAGAAAACAGTTGTAAATATAGATCTAAAAGGGAATTGTCCTCAAAAAACATAAAGCACATCTACCTCTGGTGGCCTAGTGGCAAAAGCTGTGCTGCAATCCCAAAGGCATGCAGTTCGAGGCCACCAGCTGCTCTGTGGGAGAAGGATGGGCAATCTCCTCCCATGTGATTAACTGCCTCTAAAAACCCACTGGAGGGTCAGCTATGGATTGGTTCCAACTAGATGGTACATGGCAACAGCAATAACATATACACAATAACATATATACAACAAATGTGGCCAACCATGAGAAGAATGGGAATCTTAGAGCACTTGATTATGCTCATTTGAAACCTATGCTCAGACCAAGAAGCAATCCTCAGATCAGAGCAAGGAAACACTGCATAGTTCAAAATCAGGGATGTATTATGTATGTAGAACAGATAGCTCAAAAAGCTGAACTTTATGAGGAGGAATGTGGCATCAGGATAGGAGGAAGACTCATCAACAACCTACGTTATGTAGATGACACAATCTTGCTTCCTGAAATGGAGGAAGACATGAAACATTTGCTTTAGAAGGTCAAGGACTCTATTCTTCAATATGGGTTGAAGTTCAACATCAAGAAGACAAAGATTCTCACCACTGGGCCAATTGGCAGCATCATGGTAGATGGAGAAGAGATTGGGTTATTAACAATTACAGTTTTTTTGCCTCAACAATCAACACTCTTGGTACCATAAATCAGGAAATCAAAAGACAAATTTCAGTGGGGAAGTCTGATGTAAAAGACCTCTCCAAAATGCTAAAGATAAATGATGTCAGTCTAGGGATTCAGGTGCACCTGATCCAGGCCATGGCCTTGGGAATTACATGCTATTCATCAGAGAGCTGGACAGTGACTAGGATGACAGAAGAAGAAATGATGCCTTTGACTTGTGGTGTTGGAGAGGATTATTGAACATAGCATGGAGTCCAAGAGAAGAAACAGGTCTGTCTTAGAGAGGGTGAAACTAAGTTCTCCTTGGAGGCCAGGATTTTGAAGCTCCTTTTTACATATTTAGGCACATTGTCAGGAGGGACAAGCCCTTGAAGAAAGACATCCTGATTGGAAGGAGAGACAGCACAGAAGAGGAAAACCATGGATGAGATGGATTGATACAGTAATTTGAGTAATGGGGGTAGGTGTATTAGAGACAGTGAGACTAGCTTAGGATAGAGCAAGTTTTGGAGCTTTGTTCATTGGGTCACTATGAGTTGCAGGAGGGTAGATGGCACTTAACAACAACAACACATATACACTTTAAGAAAGGAAACTACCCCATTCAATCTTAGAGGAAAAATTTGAACAATCATTTCACAAATGAAGAGAAATGAACAGCAAATGAATACATGAAAAGGCATCCAGCACCATTAGTCATCAAAGAAATGCAAATTAAAACTGAAATGAGATCCACCAAAGTTGATGAGGATGTGTCATAACCAAAACTCTCATATAATGTTGGTGGGAGTTTACAATTATACAGCCACTTTGGAACATGATATAGTAGTTATAAAACAAAATATATGCCAAATAAATAATCCAATTATTCCATTCCTAGAGTATTTAAACAAGATATATAAAACTCTAAGTCTATGCACACACACACACACACACACACACACACACACACACACACACAGGACTATTTATAGCACTGGTATTCACAATAGCCCAAAGTATTGGAAAGCTCACAGGTTCTCATCAATAGGAAAATGGATGTGGGATGGAACCCCACTTAGTAGTTTAAAAAGGAACAAACTACTCAGAACTGCTATATAATGAATAGAAAAACATTCTGCTGAGTGAAAGGAGCATTACACAAATGAGCCCAAGCATGTTATATGATGCCATGCTTGTTAAATTCTAGAATGTTATTGTTCTTGTTTGAGACGGAACTGACCCCGTAGCAGGCAGTTAATCACATGAGAGGAGATTGTCCATCTCTCCCCTATGGAGCAGCTGATGAATTTAGACCGAATACCTTTGGAATTGCAGAGTAGCTTCCTGCCACCAGGCCACATAAAGTTAATCTATGGTGAAAAATTAGGTATTTGGCTCTAATGATAAGGTGGAGATAAGAATTGGCAAGGAAGGACAGGAGGAAACTATTGAGTTAATTGTTGTTATTGCTGTTGTTGTTGTATACCATACAGTCTGAATTGGCCCATAGTTGACACTCTGGTGAGTTTTCAGAGGCAGTTAATCACACAGGAGGAAACTGACCATCCTTCTCCCACAGAGCAGCTGGTGGCCTCGAACCACATGCCTTCAGGATTGCAACACAGCTTCTAACCACTAGGCCACCAGAGCTCACAGTGAGGATTTTTACACCTTCATAGAGATTTTATACAGGTACATGTGTTATTAAAAAATCCCATATTGAGTGATATACTTAAGGTCTTAAGATATGTTGTTGTTGTTGTTGTTGTTGTTGTTAAGTGCCGTAGAGTCGCAAGAGACATAAGTCTTTATTGCGACCTATGAAGGAGAGTCCTCAACACTTGTGTGTCTTTGATTCTCTCCAGGTTCATAGGGTTTCTGGAGGCAAGCTATTACGGAAGTGGATGCCACTCCTGCTTCCAAGCTTGTTTTAATCGGGGAGCTCCACCAGACACTGTCCACATTTGATAACCAACCATTAATGCATTTGACACACATCAGTGTCACAGTCTTCAGCCTCACAGCAAGCACAAGTTACCGCTGTACGGCAAGTGGACACACAAGGGCTATACGACCTGCCTGCTGCTCCTTAAGAAGCCAGAGGCCGCCTAAGATATATATGTTTTGAAATTAGCAAAAGACTCAGAGAAGAAACTTGTCTACATACGCTACAAGCTCATCCACATGAAACTAGAACAAGACAGTACCCAGCTGTCCTCGCTGACTGATCTGACCAGTCACAGTGGATGCCTCCAGAAAGATGGAGAGAAAAATGTGAAGCACAACTCAAATCGTTAAAAAATAAAAAGATGCCACGAAATAAACTGAAACAGTAGAGCTCAGAAGACTCCGAGACTCTTCCCTGTGATATTATTTAAACCTAGAATGGAGCCAGTATCCTGCAGTCACCTGTTAGCAAAATAGCACCTAATTTGAGACCAAAAGGTCCACCATTACTCAAAAGCAAAGATGAAAAGGCAAACGGCAGAGTACCCAGTGAGCTGGAAGTGGAGTAAACAGAACACAGTTAAAGAGAGCATTTACACATCATGCTAAACGTAAATGATGATACTGATTGATTAGTATAGAAGTTGTCAAGTGTAAATCCAACTTACTATGTCAACTTTCGCCAAAAAAAATTCAGTAAAACATTTTTTTCAAAAAAGATTTATATGTTTCAATTTATACAAGTTCTGCCTCATAACTAAAAAAAAAAGCAAAACCCTAAAGACCATTGACCTAATACATTTGTTCAATAATATCCACACTGAAGCATTAAGGAATCAGTGTACTGGTGTCTTCCATTTGCTTTGAAATGTGTCAGAATATAAGATAGATTGGTGGAGAAACAGATGGTGGATAGACAAATGGTGAGGCAGCTGGAGAGAAATATTAATTGCAGCATTAAAAGAAGATGGTTGGAATATTAGTATTCAATACAGTGTTCAAAATTTTCTGTGCACTTGAAATATCACATAATAAAATGTTGTGTAGAGAAAAAAAAGCAACACTGATGTGAAATATCAAAGCTGTTTCCAAAGTATTTTCAGCTGGCTCAACCTGCTCCAGATTTTAACTCGTCAATCCATGACTGAAGTTTAAAAGATGAGAGGAGAGAATATTTCTTTTATGTTTCATTCTTGCATTTGCTGTGGATCAATTAACACTAGAAATAAATTGTTATGTTGTGAGATACTGGGCTTTTAAAAATTATTTTAGCTACAACCTCTGCCTCTCATTCACACACTCATTACCATGAAATCAGAATCAGCTCATAGCTGACCACCCCCTCAACCCCAACTGGGTTTCTGAGACTGTAAATCATACAGAGAGTGTCCATACTTCTCCTGAGATGCAACTGGCGGATTTGAACCACCAAGAGAGGGTTAGCTTTGGGTTGGAATTGCAAATCCCCACGGACTTTACCACCAGAGCTCTTATTCTAAAATTATTGAGTGAGAAGACAAATGGACAAATGGTTCTAGGTGGAAGGTGGAGCGTGGCTGAAGGCCTGCTGCAGAGAAAGCCTCGTATGGAAGGTTTAGAACTATAAGAAGAGTATTCAAGATGCTAGAGAGTGCATAGGAGCATGTTAGACAAGATTAGAAAGCTTCCAAGTCCAGATCCAGGAGAATTTGGGGAGTTCCATGAAAAATCTGAATTAGAGCAGAGAAGGACACTGGAAGTCAGAAGACATTAAAAAAAATGCTTAAGAGGAAGTTTATGGAACACCAAAGTGAGTAACACAATGGAGTCATGTGAAGTTTTGGCTTCCCAGTGAGTGTGAAAATTATGTCTACCCTGTACTGTATGTAGCCCATTAAGAGATCTCTAGGGGCCTACTTCACTATGTATTACATTATCAACCAAAAGGTCATTGGTTTCTCTGAGGGAGAAAGGCAGAAGTCTTCTCCTGTAAAGGTTTAAAGCCTCAGTTACCCACTTGACTCAACCACAGAGGGTCAGTAAACTATCAAGTGTGCTATAATGGCAGCGTTCTCCAGAGCAGAGCCAGTTTCCATCTTGCACGATGACAGAGCAACTTTAGTGAGAACTCAGAACAAGCAAGGATGACCCTGGGGACAAGATCCAAAGTGGGATGACTGTGCCAGAGAGCTTCCATGAAACAACACAGAAGGAAGCATCTAGAAATCTAATCTAGTGACACAAGGAAATATGTGTGTCTTATTTGCTATTGCTATGTTGTTGTATGCCATCGAGTCAGAACCTATTCATAGCTTGCCCTCCAGTGGGTTTTCAGAGGCAGTTAGCTGTAGGAGAGGAGACTGCCCATCTTTCTCCCGAGGAGCAGCTGGTGGATTCAAACCACATGCCTTAGAGCAGCTTCTCCCCACTAGACCATCAGAGTGTGGTCTACTACTAGTGGTTCCAAGGGAGAAAGAGTAGCCTCAGAAACCTACTGTAGAGTCCCACTATGAGCTGGTTCCAATTCCATAGTAATGAGTGATTATATGGATTAGGGAAACCTAAACAACTCCATTTCCTGGGATTTAGGGATTTTCCAGAAATATGACCGTCAGTGCTAAAACCAGGAAAGTCCCAGTCAAACCTGGACATGTTAATCCTAACAAGAGATAATGCCTTGAGGGTCCATATGGCCACGTGTGACTCGTGAATCTGGTGTGTCCTCAAGGATGAAAGGGAGGTCCCAAGGGTTGAGGGGGAAAAGGACAATGTTGATGCCTTCTTCAGTTCACTCCTTTCTAATAATATTACAACATTTTGAGATTTATCTGTCATGGATGATATCATTGTGATTGATGAATTTTTATAGAAACGTCATAAAATCATGCAATTATTATGATAACTATTCTGTTTAAAATGATATTCTGTATTTTTTTAAAGTGTCAGCATAATGCTGATCTTTTCCCAGTGCTAAAGTACTAGCTAAAATATGCCACCTGCAGATACTTTGTTGAATAAGAAACACAATTCATGTTTAATTGGGCCCATTTAATTAAAAGATGACATTTTAATGATGCTTTTAGAAACTCATGCAATGGGCAGACCATTTTGAAAGTAGAAGTTTCAAAATAACTTGGAATGTTTCCAGCATCATGTGTTACCTATAAAAATGCTTCCACCTGTACACTTTAAAAAAAACAGAGCTTTTAGGTGGTTAAGGTAAATACTAAGAGTCATTTAAAACATTGTGTTAAAAAATATAAAAATGCAACATCTACAATGAGTTTGTAAAATAGGTTGGCATCAAGTAAGGTTGAAATTTACGAGCCAATTAAAAACAAACAAACAAAAAAAAAACCCCCGAAACCAATCTTTTGCATATTTGGTAGAAGAAATTTTTAGATTTCGTTTCTATGTTTGGCAATATAGCCAATAATATGCTGTTTTCACTAAGATTGAAATCTTTTTGGTGGGGTATCTCTTTTACATATGTAATTCACTCACATGAAATCCTGAAGTCAACAAATTAGAGTCAAATGTTCATATTAGTATATCACATAGATTTACAAAATTGGTTTAAACATATTGAATGACAATTTTCCTTCTAAATTTTCTTTTTCATTATTAAAGAAAAAAGTATGTTAATTTAGTACAATTATTAAATTATTTAAAATATTATTTTTCTATTTACTTAGCTGTTTATACTTTCTATTGCTGTATTTTTTTTCTTTTTTTCATATGACAACATATTTTTTTTAATGTGTACTTATTTTTTCAGGAGCTCTGATAGCCCAGGGACAAGAAGCTGCACTGCAATCCCAGAGGTATGCAGTTCGAATCCCACACATGCTCTGCTGGAGAAGAAGGGGCAATCTCCTCCTATACTAGTCAGCTCTGATTTGACAGTCCACATAAAAATAATAATAATTAAAAAAATGTAAATATATACTTATTTTTTCATACACATATATTGTGTTTCACACATTCCTTCATTCACATTGTATGTCATGCCTTCATTTCCACACGTGTCTTAGAAAATTAATCATTATTGACCTTTGCCCACTGTTATCCTGCCTTTTCAGGTCCCCACTGGAATTTTCCTAATTCCTTTACCCCCTCTGCCCATCACACTGCCACCTTGTGCTGTGAATGCTTTATAACGAGTATTATAAGTGTAGATTTATTCAGAGATACAATTTATAAATAAGTAAATATTCAATATGACATGGATACTCATTTTGAAAGGAGATAACAGAGCAAGAAGTCTATCTCAAAGTAGATATCTTTAATAATTCCAATAGTCCAGAGGTAGAACTCAGTAAGACACGTATTAAATTAGCAAATGAAATCTATTCCAATTCACAGGAAAACTAATAAATTAAAAAATAATAGCCTGTGAAAGTTTCTCTCTAAGCATTCAGGAGAGGAAAAAGGTAATTATGTGTCCAGAAGCCCAAGAAAGAAAACTCTACATCATCAACTTGTCATCACTCATGTCAATTAATTCAGGGATTCTGGTAGCACAGTCCATAGGATGTTGAACCCAAAAGCCAGCTTCTTTGGCAGTTCAAACCCACCAGCAGCAGCAGCTCCTCCAGAGAAAGATGGACAATCTCTTTCCGTACAATTTACAGCCTCCAAAACCCACTGGAGTGTTATATTTTGTCAATAACTAGGAGCGATGATATGTAATAGAGAATTTTCTAAATTAATTCAATTTAAATATATTATCGTTACATATTAGACTCATCAATGACGCTGGTACCAAATTTTCTAAATTAATCCCATTTAAATATATTATTGTTACATATTAGACTCATCAATGACGCTGGTACCAAATTTTCTAAATTAATCCCATTTAAATATATTATTGTTACATATTAGACTCATCAATGAAGCTGATACCAAAAAAAATAAAGGTTTCTGATTTCAAGAAACTCAAGTAGAAACTCAGGTGTAACATGTCTGCACGTGTCCATTTAAGATGATGAAACCTCAGTTGAGAAAATGAGCACGTACTATTTTATGTGTGATTTGTGTCACTGTGTTCATGTCCCACGTCTTCATCTTACCTCACACTCATCTCATCCTTTCTTCTATTTTATGCTGCAAATGGAAAGCCTCATTTATCAGAATCTGATGAAGCGCCAACTTTACATGAAGCTGGTCACCCTCTTCCCATTGCAGAGTTAGTATCACAGAAAGATTATGATCTTGACGCTAAGCGAAAGCGCAGAGGTTCAAGACAGACGTGTCTCAGAAGAGAGGCATGACGACTTTCTTATGAGGAATCAGCCATAAAAACTCTTGGGGGTGCAGCTTTACAGTCTTGAGGTCACCAGGAGACATGGTGGACTCTACAGCAACTGAGCTTTAAAGAAAAGAATACTTTAAAAAATATTTACCCCAACTATAGTTAAGCCTTATCAGATCTCTTTATTTCATTGTTTTCCACGTTAAGAGCCACATGAAAATTAAACAAAAGGACAATGATGATGATAATGAAAAGTGAGCTAAATCATGAGCTTGGATTTCACTTATCCTCCTATAAAAGATGCAGGAGAAAGACGTACTTCAGAGCATGGTGGATAATGAAAAGACAATTACACTAGTAATAATTACTTCAGGTAGAGAGGGCACAGGCTCTTAGCAATGCAGATGACCACCAGCAAAAGGAGACTGCTAAGGATGTCATGCTTGGGAAGATGGAGTTTCAGTGAAGGAGAGGAAGACCCTCAACCAAGGGGATTGACACAGTGACTGCAGCAATGGGCTTGAGGGTGTCAGAGATTGTGAGGGTGGCACAGAATAGGACAGGCTTCAGATCTGTTGTTTGTAGTGTCACTGTGAGTCATATCCAACTTGACGGCACCTAACAGCAACAATTCTATCCTAGGTGAGCTCAGGTGGTGTAGTCCGGAGAGAGTTGCACTGCTAACCTAAAGGCCACATCTCTCAGCCCAAATCCAGCTTGTCTGCAAGAGAACAATGGACTCCCCAAACCCACTGCAGGATCAACCATCAGTTGGTTCCAACACAATGGCAATGAGCTTTCTTAGTTGGCTGTCATAAATGGTTTTCACATCAGAGAGCTGGACAATAACTAAGGATGACAGAAGAAAAACAAAATTGATGCTTTGGAGTTGTGGTACTGGAGAAGAGTATTGAATATACCATAGATTGCCAAGAAAGTGAACAGGTTTGTCCTGGAGAGGGTGAAACCAAGTTTCTCCTTGGAGGCTAGGATTTTGAAGCTCTAGCTGACATACGCTGGGCACGTGCCAAGAGGGATCAGTCCTTGGAGAAGGAGATCAGGCTTAGAAGGGTGGAGGGACAGACCAGGAGAGGAAGACCCCAGAAGAGATGAATTGACACAGTGACTAGGGAAATGGGGGTAGGTATGTCAGAGACGGTGAGATTGGCTCAGAATAGGACAGGCTTCAGAGCTGTTGTGTATAGGGTGGCTATGAGTCACAGATGCTTGCTGCTAAAGGTCACCGTGAGTCAGAAGGAGCCAAGGTGGCATATTGGTTGATAGCTTGACTGATAATTGGACGATCGATAGGCTGTTCAAACTCACCAGTCACTCCACACATAGGAGGAAGATGTGAAAAACAACTCCTGTAAAGATTCACAGCCTTGGAAGTGCCACAGGGCAATTTTACTCTGTCAATAGGCTCACCATGAGTCAGAATTGTCTTAACAGTAATTAGCTTATGAGTCAGAATCAATGCAACTTCAGGCAACAACAGTGAACACATTGTTATTCATTGCCAAGTTTGTTGGTCTTAGAGAAGAGTGACTGACTTGTTAAATTTTTACTTTCCCTGGGTTGTCTACCCTTAAGGGATGGTTTCCTGAGGACAGAGACCCTATATTAGGCCCCATGGAGAGACTATAAATAAGAGCCTGCTATGGAAACACCAATGGTAGACTGCATGCACAAATATCGAACTTCATGAGAAGTGATGCACGTCACATGAGTGGCAGGAAAGGCAGTAAGGGTGAAAACGAGCATCTTCCTCTTTTCAGATGGTCCACCTCTCCAGATGGAGCCCACCTGTCTCAATAGTCTGCCTGGGGGAACCTGACTGATACAAGATAGCAAACCAGTTGCTGAGGAGTCAATTCTGGCACTAAAGTGACCTCAAGTGTGTCAGAGTGAACCCATGCTCCAAAGCATGATGCTCTAGTGACTGACTTTTCAGAAATAAACCACCAGGACTTTCTTCCGAGGTGCCTCTGGGGGGACTTTTCCATCAGCTGTCAAGCTTTTTAACCACTGCGCCATCTGCAGGCTTCGCAGAAACAGCAGAGGCTGATTTTATCTTCGCTGGGGCAGCTCAAATGGCAAAACCAACAAGATAAATGTAAACTCCCTCTGTAATAACAGTGCCTGACATGAGACTGAAGGCTCAAATAGGATTAATCTGATAAGAAAGAAAACGCTTCACAGCAAAATCTCTGCAAATCTTTATTGACAAAGTTTCTATCAGCAAAATAACCAAGTAAGAAATCTATATGGACTACTACATACTACAGCCAGGTCATTTGACTTCTAGGTAAAAAAGAAGATATCATTTAAAGCTTAGCAAATATCAAAAGGACTTTATGTGTTTTTTCTGTTTGTCGTTTCTGCAATTTACACTCCTTTGTGAAGAATGCTTCTGCATCCTCTCAAATCTGGCAGTCAAAAAGCCTTGCATAGTGTTTTTAATGGGAAACCAGGGCTTCCGACGCAGTGACTACCACAATGGGCTTGAACGTGGATGGTACAGGCTAACACAAGGTTCCGATCTGTTGTTCCAGGACCACTGTTGGACATAATCAACTAGATGGTACCGAACAATGAGGCTTCTTTTTAGAGGTCTGAGGCGGCTCTTCCGTGGCCTACTCACCATCACTACTCACAGAGATTTAAATCGTTCACTTAAAAACGTATACAAACATTAGTAACTTTGTAAGTAAACCAGCATAAAATAAAAAAATTAAAAACATCTTGAGATTTGAAATCTAAATTCTAAGTCTGAATAAGGAGGCTTTGAAACATTACTGAGATTTTAAGTGGAGAGAGAGAAATTTGGATCAAAATAAACCAAAGTTGACAGGAGGGAGGAGAAGAGAGGTAATAACTGTACCAAGATGTTTTTGTTTAAAATGGTAATTTCCCAGGAAAATCTATTACTTCTCATGGATTTCATCAACCAATGTGTTTGACTCCTGGGGACAATGTTACCACTAGTGGGCAGAGGTGCCAGCTTCCAAAACAGAACTCCTATGAAGAGCTCAAAGGCAAGGCAAATCCTCTATCAACTGAGTCAGTTTGGCCTCACGTTGACCCTCCATTGACTTTCCAAGGCCCTAAGAGAGGAGACTGCATTTTTCTCCTCCAGACTGCTGAGGAACCTCCAACATTTCAATCATTAGCCCAAGATGTAATGTATTGTTCAACCATGATTCCTTATCAGAAGCTAAGTGTGACATTTCTCTAGTAGAGAAATACAAATTGAAATGAAGCATAAGGATACTTCAGGCTGAGGCTCTACGAGGCCCAAGAAGGGTGGAGGTGGCTTACGGGTGGTTTTGACACTACAGAAGCACATGTGACAGCACTGAGCATGCACTCAGTGGCCATAGGCAGAAGGTGTGGAGACGGAACAGATGTGGCCAGGCAAACACACCATTTACTCTAGGGACAAGGGTTCAGCTTTCCTTACAAGCATCCCACAAACAGAGTCACAGCACCAACTATCAAGGTGATATTTAAGTTTGCTTTCATCCTGAATAATTAAGTAATCTGGTGCAAAATTATTCCTTGGTCTTCCTCACCCTGTAAAAGCCCAATTTTTCCAGTCTCTAGATTTCCCCTTCTTTAAACCAGTCTGTCTTGGAGGAAATGCAATCAGGATATTCCTTAGAGGCAAGAATGGTGAAACTTTATCTCACATACTCTGGGCATGTTGACAGGAGGGGCCAGTCCTTGGAAAAAGACATAATGTCAGGAAAGGCCAGAGAAAGAGGGAGAGGCCCTCAACAAGAAGGACAGACATGGTAACTGTAACAATGGGTTTACGCATATCAGAGTTGATTAGAATGGCCCAGGTTAGGACAAAGTTCAGTTCTGTTGCTCACAGGGTCCCTATGAGTCATAGCTCAATGTCACCTAACAAGATGGTTTACACCATTCCTGAAGGCCCCCCCCCCCACCCCAGAACACTACCCTCTTGGAAAAGTAAAAGAAAAGATTCTTTCATTGTTTTACAAACCCCCCCCCCACCCCAGTCATCACCAGGCTGAGCCCCAGGTCTTGAGACTTCTCTGCATAGACTGTAAATCTGGTCAATGTTAGGAATAACAAAGGAGTCACTGTGTGAAGAGACAGCTCAAAGACTCTGGGTCTGCCTTTGGCTGCCTCTATGGGAGTGTGAGCAGTGGAACCACCCCGCAGGGCAGCAGTCCATCTCAATGTGACAGCGGGTGTAACTGGTACTGCAGCTCTCTGATGAAGCAGTGGGAGCTGGAGAGAAGCAGTCTTCTCTGAGGACTGAAGTGAGGGGGAAATGAGAGTGCCTGGGACCCACATCGGCAGCATTTAGCATCAAATTGTTGTTGTTGTTGTTGATTGCCGTCGAGTCGAGCACAACTCATAGCGACCCTATGAACAAAAGACCTGAAGCCCCTCTACAACTATCGACATTTCTCAAAATTCATCGAGTTTCAGGGGCTGCTTGTTTAGGAAGTGGACACCACTCCTGCACATCAGTAAAAACTGTAATCCCAAATATTCTTTCCCAAAAAGGAGCAAAACTGGAGGTGAAATGAGAAAGAAAGGAAGGAAAGAGAAAAGATGAGAGAAATGGAGGAAAGGAGGAATAGAAGTATGAAGAGGAAAGAGAGAAGGACAGAGAAAGAAATAGAGTGAAGAAGGAAGGGCATGGTTAAGGCATAGGAATAGGAGGGAGAATGGGTAGAAGCAAATTCACAAGTTTCCCCCCCCCTTTTTTCTACAACGTATAGTTATGGAACAATTGCTCCAGACTGATGTAACTCTGAGGCTCAATTCCAGGCTTATTTGGAAATCCCAGTTTCAGAGAAGCGCCCCCGGAGAGAGGCAGCCTAAAATCCTTCCACTGAGAGAGTGTGGTTGAGCGGGTAGGCCTCACTATCCTCTTCCTCCAAAAGTAGCTTGTCGATAGTCATGGAGCTGACGGCTCTCCGGGGATCTTCCATGTCCTGCATGACTGGCTCCTGGATAGAGAAGGGAAGCTGGACAAACTGTGGCCCCGGCAGGGCTGGAGCTGGAGGCTGGTACTGCAGGGTGGAGGTGGGCAGCGTGGAAATGGGCTGAGGCCACGGGAAATAGGTGAGGGGTGCCTGGTGCTCTGGGCTCTCCAGCTGGGGCCCCGCCGTCGGGGTGGCAGCACTTCTTGTCTGTAATGAGAAAGCACAGGACTAATGGTTGGCCAGCTGCTCTGGTGATCATCCACAATCTTCACTGACATCTGGTACCATTTTGTTTTCAACTGGGCCAATTCCTGTTTTTGACTCTAGGGGGCTTTACCTTATCCTGCCCAGCATCTCCCCTAAGGGACACTATCACGGACTCTGTCACTTATTAGCTACATGTCTGAAGCCTCAATTTTCTCTTTTGTAAATCCGGATATAAAGTGAACGAACATCATAGAGCTGAAAGAAATTTAGGGATGATTTTTGGAGAGGTCTGGTGGTCTAGGGGGTTCTGGTGACCTAGTGGTATGACAGTTCAAATCCAATAGCTGTTCCACAGGAAAAAAATGGACAGTCTCCTCCAGTGCCATTCATTGCCTCTGAAAACTCACTGGGGAGTCAGCTTATGAGTTGGTTCAGATTTGACAATTCAGACTTCACATATAACAAGAACAACTGGTAGTCTAGTGGAATAAGAAGTTGAACTGCAAACACAAAGGTTCAAATCTACCAACTACTCTTAGAGAAAAAGAAGGCATGTATAGCTCCTGAAACCCTACTGGAGGGTCAGCTATGAGTCATTTCCGACTCCTGAGCAATAAGATGAGATTTCCATGTTCTGTTGCCATAGGCATAACACAGATCTCAATTTCAGGGACATAAAAATGTGGGGGAAATTTTTGTTGATTGCCTTCGAGTTGAGCACGACTCATAACAACCATGTTAACAAAAGGCCTGAAGCCCTTCTACAACAACCAAAATTTATCAAAGTTCATAGAGTTTCCAGAAGCATGTTGTTTAGGAAATGGATGCCACTCCTGCTTTCAAGAGGGGGAAATGGGCATCTTAAAAATCAGTGAAAATACTGTGTACTAGCCTGTCACATAACAGAGTATCTGTGTTATAAGATGACCTGAGTCCCACCCAGACTCAGGAACTTTCCTGGTACTCTACAGCCATGGGTAGCCATTGGCCACACAGCTCCACTTACCTCCCTCCCCTCCTGGAGGCATATTGCAGGGAGAAGGCCCTCCTAGACCTCCACTGATTCTGGAGAATACTACTTTGTGGCAAACATAATGTGGTCTTTCCTATGGCTACTTGATTTCTCCTCTGTCCTCAATTCCTCTGTCTCTTTGCTGGATTCCCAGTGCCATCCTGGATGCCTCTGAAAGTCTTCAGAGTCTTTCCACTGTGGTGGGAATAATTCCCCTCACATACACAGTAACTGCTACCACAGTCTGAGGTCAATCTATGAGGGATGTAGTTGGAAGAAAGGGTTCTCTGTGTGGAATATCAAAGAGACCAAAATTTTCCTAAAGCCTCAATTCTTCTGTCAAGTCCTGGTCACCACAGTGTCTTAAAAGGAAACTATGAGAGTCATTCAAAAACAAAACCAAACCAAGTGTGGTTGAATCACTGCATACTTGTGTTAATCCCATGTGTTTTGAGGAGAGCTGCACTCCATAGGGTTTATAGTAGGTGGGGTTTTTGGATACAGGCATTTCTTCTGAGGCACCCCAGGGTGGACTAAACCCTCCAAACTTTTGGTTAGCAGCTGAGCACTTAACTATTTGCACCACCCAAGGGCTAAAGTCATCTACGGCACAGCTTAATTATATCTGCTGGGTTCTTGGTGCAGTACTAATTCTGGTGCCAGACATCATGAGTAAAGTGTGAGATTGGGCATGTGTACCAAGGAGCAGCGATGTCAGTCTAGAGACTAAAGTGCACCTGATCCAAGCCACAGTCTTCGTGATTACTCTCTGTGTATCAATGAATAAAGATGGCAGAAGAAAAATTGATGCTTTTGAGTTGTGGTGCTGGAGAAGAGTACTGAACCTATCAGGGACTGCTAAGAGAACAAGCAAGTCTGTCCTGGAGAAAGTGAAACCAGAGTGCTCCTTGGAGGCAAGGATTTTGAAATTCCATCTCACATACTATAAGCACATGGCAAGGAGAGACTAGACCTTGGAGAAGGACATCATGCTCAGAAGGGTGGAGGGATAGCACAGGAGAGGAAGACCCCACATGAGATGAATTGACACAGTAAGTGTGGTAATGAGGGGAGGTGTGTCAGAGACAGTGAGATTGGCTCAGGATAGGACAGGGTTCAGACATTGTACATAGGGCATAGGGTTGCTGTGAGTTGCGAGTGGCTCGATGGCACCTAACAACAACCACTAAGATCCTATGGTTGATTTACATTGTAGGTAGCAGGCTGTTTATCCATAAACTGATAGACTTCAAGGGATCTCACGTGTACAGCCCACCCACCACATCCCACTGATTTAACCCAGTGATCTCCAGCCCCAAAACTCTCATTGCCCCTGAGTAAGAACCAAATTATAATTGGCCTTCAGCACGTTTTCAAAGGCTGTAAATTGCACTGAAGGAGATTACCCGTCTTTCTCTTGTGGATCAGTGGACAGACTTGATCCTTTGGGTTAGAAGCACTACTCTCGTAGGACGATGGCACCAGAGCTCTCTGAATCTGAGAAAGCCCTACTGTTTATATCCTTTAGGAGTCCAAGTAGACACCCTACATTATCAAAGAAAAAAACTCATACAGGTCAGTGGAACTCCAGGTAAATTGGCCAGAAGGAATCACCTCCACCCAGCACCACACAGGTTTTATCTCCCACTGATCAGGAGTGTTGATTGGGAGCTCTAGCCTTCTTTGATGAATTCATTTACAAAATGACAACTCAAATAAATTATTTCTTAATAAATACAGTTTGTTTGATACACAGACTCTTTCAAAGCATGGGGTGGGGTGATGAAAGGATAAATAATGAAAAAAAGAAAATCTTTAGTAATGTAATGGTTGGGAACCATCCTGCCTTTCACTCCCACCCTCCACTCCTACCCTGCCAGGCCCCCTGATATGCAAATGAGTTCCCTGGGAGAAGTGTTACATTAACTTCTTCCTATTTCCCATCTTCATGGCCTCACAGTTGGTTTGCTGGATTGTGGGGTGGAGGAGAGGAATGGGGTGGGAGGGCTCCTCTGCAGTCCCTGCCTGGTTAATATTGAGATGCAGGAAGAAGCTTCATCAGAAGCCTGGACCTTGGAGGGAAATCAAAGCAAATGCCACCATCGTAGGTGGGCTTTGCAACTACTCCTGTGGCTTGAGTCCACACTTCTCCCTGGACGGGAGCTAAATACAGTTGCAACTGTAGTAAAGCTTTTATCCTCTGCACACTTGACAGATTCCCATTCCTCTGGTGAAAAGAAACACCATTTATATCAAACTGTTTCTCTCCTCATTCCACAGGGATTCATTTCCATCTGCTGTGTGAAAACAATCTTTTGTCGGCTGGCTTGAAGCTTTCAAGTAGCTAACATCCATTTGTGCTTTCTTTATGTCAGGACTTCTGCTAAGCACTCCGCTTGCCCTATCTTATTTGATTCTGGCTACAGCACTCTGATTAGTATTCCCAATTTCAATGTCCCAAGGACACTGAAGTTCATAGAGGCTAAATAGCGGCATAGCTAGAAAGTGAACTGTCATGGATTTGAACTCAGGTGATCTGACCCTAGAGACAGAATTGAAGAACAAAAATTATCCTGTTGGATGGGTCCAATTCAATCAGAAGGACTGTTTTCTGAAAACTTGTGTGGAAGTCACGTACTGATCAACTGTTAAGTTGAAATCCTACTATTAGTGAGCAGCATTCTCTAAGTTCTCTGAATTGAAGGTCGGATTCTAGCAGGAAATCCCAAGCAGATTACATCAGACAATCCATGGCAAAGAATGCTACACTTGGAACCAAGTATCAATGGAAAGAATGGAGAGCAAATCAGAGACAGAGGAACTTCCCACCCTCAAGGAACTTAAAGCATGGCAAAGGAGCTTACAGCCTCCTTTGTGGAAGATATTTTTGGTCAGCAGGAATAAGAACTCTAAGGTGGCGTGGGCTAAGATGACCTGACCACCCTTGCAATCAGCAGCAAGGTTGATCAAGTTCTGCTACTATGTGACATACCGTGACATTGGTGATGAGTGGCTGGGAGGCATAGGTCAGCACCGAAGAGGGTCCCACAACTGTGTAGCTGGGACACATGGGCTGCACATACATGTCAGCCGAGTAGGGGCAGCTGACAGCTTCGTGTGACACATACTCTGTGTAGGGCGTCCATGGGGTCAGAGGCTGGAGTGTGGCGGGGGCCGGCTGGGAGAGCCAGCCTGCACACAGGGCACCCTCCTCGGTGACTGCAGAAGCAGAGACCTCCATGTCAAGGCAGGAAGGACCTGTGGGAAGAAGGACAGTCCAGCACTGTAGGTGCCACCCCGGATGAGGGGTCTGGAGGAGACCAGGGCTAGGGGGTAGTTCTTACCCACTGTGGTGTAAGTCGCCAGGGGTTGGTGAGGCAGCACCACCTAGAGGGGAAGAGGATACGAGGGTCATCATTTGACAATCTCCAACTCACCTGACCCAGGAAATATCCTAGAGTGCCTTAGGACAGAGGACTGCAGGGTGATGCTCTCCCTTGTTAGAACACATCTCACCCCACAACCCAACACTGCCAGCTACACTTTGGAGAGGTTTGTGTTCCTATTTAATAAGAAGTCTGTGCAGCTGGTATTCAGGGAGTTGACATCTTCCTCATCCAAGGGTAACCTCCAGTGAGAGTACCAATAAGTGTGAATCAGGTCCTGGCAAGGATTTTGTTCAATGAGCCTGTATTCCTCCTCACTTCAAGGAACACTAATTCATCCTATTCTTGACCAACTCACCTGCCGCCATCACCTTGACAATTTGACCCTATGAGAATCCCATGGAGCAAATGAGTGCACTTGCTGGGCTCCATTGCACACCACACACGCACACACACACACACACACACACACACACACACACACACCCTGGTGGCCTCCTCACCGCGGTAGGTGTGACTGCTGCTCCACTGCTGGCGTGTCCACGCTTCCTCCTCAGCAGCTCCTTCACCGGCTCCTTCACTCGGACACCCTGGTATGGCCGGGGTGGCGCTGGGGCTTGTTCTGTAGCTGGAGCTGTGAGAAGCAGAGTCACTGGTGCTTTTACCTCTCTTGTCAGACAAGCACTTCCCATCCAAAGTGTCCACTCCCCTGAAGGACTTGCTCGCTTAAATTGTGCTTGAATGTGGAGGCCCACTTAAGAAGGTGGAGCAGATTTGCTGAACCTTTCCTTCAGTTGTGTCATGCCTTCTCTCCCTAACACTTCTATGGTTCCTCTCCACCCAGTTAACTAAGACCCATCTCTCAGTCTCAAATTAGTTACTCTCCAGGATCTTGACCCAGTCTTCTAATTCCTTTACTCACTGAAGCAAAGACATACATCAATTCCAACTCGTGGTGATCCAACTCATGACCTCTAAAATTTTCCTCACTCAAGACAATCCGGACCCTCCTGGCTGACCACTAAGCTCATAGAACTTTACTTCATCTTTAAAATCTCACACATATCCAGACTTATTTCATATTCATTGTACTATATATATATAAATATATATGCAAATCTTATTGCTGTTGTGTACTGTCAAGTTGGAACTGACTCATCGCTGATGCTCCATTAGGTTTCCAGAGGTAGTAAACTGTACAGGAGGAGACTGCCCATCTTCCTCTCATGGAGCAGCTTGCTTGTGGATTCCACTCGCATACCTTTAGGTTGGTAATGCATCTCCTTACCACTAGACCATCAGGTCTCCTCATATAAATAGGTATACAGAAATAAATAAATAAATATGCATATTGTTGTTAAGTACCACTGAGTCAGAGCTGACTTGTACGTGACCCTCCAGCAAGTTTTCAGAGGCGGTAAATGGAATAGGAAGAGACTGCGCATCTTTCTCCTGAGGAGCTATGTGTGTAAAAGTATGGTTTGAATCCACCAGTTGAACTGCAGGAGAAAGACAGACCGTCTCCTCCCATGCAATTTACAGCCGCTAGAAACCCACTAGAGGGTCAGCTATGACTTGGTTTCCACTCAACAGCAGGTTACAATAGCAACATATATGTGTGTATATATACACAATTCTAATCATAGAAACCATATACATTTCTGAGCAGACCCGTGCTACACAGGATTTTCAGTAGCTTATTCTTGTGAAGTAGAATAGCAGACCTTTCTTGGGAGGTACCTCAGGATGAACTCAAATTACCAAACTTTCAGTTAGAAAATGAAAGCCATGTATGTCACCCAAGGACACCGTGTAACAATTGGTTGTCCTTCTTGGTATCATTTAAGCTCCCTAGTAGATGATAAACTTGTCATTGCGATCTTGTAGCATCTTATTTATTTATATCTTCACAAGTGGCAGGCCCATAATGGGCTCAGTAAATGAACTGTTGATTTACTGACTGATTATTAAAATGTGCTGGACAGTCCTCTTTCCCCCAGCTTTTCTGGACTCTCAGACTGTGCTGAACCGGGAGGATCCTCACTTTGTGTGTGGTTCAGATGACACAGGCAAATGCTCAGTGATGGATGACCCATGTGTCCAGGGGGTGAAAGTGCCAAGCCTTGCAACTGAGAAAAGGTTCCTTCTGTCTTTTATAATTAAAGACAAGAAGCCAAAAATATAGCCCCAAAGACAACTCCAGAATATAAAGCCCTTCTTGGCCAAAAGAGCAAGCCCAGAGTAGCCATTGTTGGGAAGTGAGCATCTGCCCACCCAGATGGCCAGAGCCTAAGGAAACTGGGTCCTGGGGAGCAAGTCAGCTCTTCTAGGAGTGTCAAAGAGCACCATCCCCTAAGCCTTACATGGAGAGCCCATTATCACCCACCGATAAGGGCCCCCCAGGCCCCTGGGATCAGAATCAAAGCCCCGGAAACTTGGGTATCTGTTAGCTCCGGATCTATCGCTCTGCTGGACTGAACTTTGGTCAGTAAATATTCAGCTGATAAGGCTCCATGTCTGACTTGGCCCCCGTCTTCCCACCATACTGACACACACACACACACACACACACTGGCCTGGTCTTGAAGCCAGCAGGCAGGAGGCTTGGGCGCAGGTGGCAGAAAGAGGGAGTATTGTTCAAGAGCTCCAGGATCAGATCATAGGGAATCTCAGAACCTTAATCCCACAGACTAGATTGATTGGATTGGTCTAGGAGTCTCTACACTGGTTGTCTGACCCTTACCTTGAGTGGTGCAAATACAGCTTCCTAGGCCCTTCTCTTAGAAAGTCTGACTCTGGGTTTCAGATGTGGGTTCATAATCTCTATTTATAAAAATCTCTCAGATGACTCTAAGGTTCTACAGGATTAGAACTGTCAATGACCCATCCCTGATCCACCGGTATAAAACTGTCTTCCTTTTAACATCGCCTATTGTGCAAGGGATCTGCCCTGGTATGCATTCATTCATACAGTCTTTGACTTGTCTCTAGACACCTCGAATACAGTCCTGAACAAGAGGGAGATGGCCCATGGATTCTGCAGTTGAGAGAGACAGAAAACCAGCTACACATGAAATGACTGCTACTACCTGTGGAAATTGGGTCACTATACTGGTACATCAGGGGGACCCACCTGGTACATGTGCTGAGGACCACCCACATGCCTTACAGTCTTTGTTCTAAACAACAATGAGAAGGGACTTGAGAGCCAAAATATACCTGTATTCAAATCTGGTCCCTGCCACTTACAACTGGAAAGTCCTCCATTAATTTATTTAATGTCTCTGGGCCTCAATTTCCCCATCTGTAAAGTGAGAATAATAAGTCTTATCTCACACAACTGTCTTGAGGATGAATGGAAAAAGGTATATGGAAAACTTGCAAGACTATAACTACAATATAATAGATGCTCACTATATAATAGATGCTCACTGCATGTTTTTTCTCTTTCTGTCCCTCCACTCACTTCTATCTCCTTTTCAAGAACTTTGTCAAAAATCTCATCTTCTTACTGAACATGCTCCATGGTAACAAGCTCTATTTTCCTTTAATTACTTCTAAGGACACTCACAATCCACAAAGCCTCTGCAGATTTATCATTTATAAAATGTGGAGCACAGTGGTATAAACCTCACAGGGCAATTTGAGAATTAGATAAAGTGCATAAAATCTAGTGGGGCACAAAGAAGTTCCTGATAAATGCTAGCTAAGCTTTTTATTAGTATTGTTGTTGTTTACAATCAAGTGACCCTCCAGGAGGTTTTCAGAGGCAGTTAATCCTTTACCAAGGCTCAGCTGGTGGATTTGAACCACGTGCCTCAGCTTCTTCTCACTGAGCCATATAAAAATTAAAAGATACAAAGTCATTGCTGTGGAATCAGAACTTACTCATAGCTTACCCTCCAGTGGATTTTCAGGGGCTGTAAATTGTATCTTTCTCATCTTTCTCCACAGGAAATTTCCCATCTTTCTCCACAGGAGCAGCTGGTAGATTTGAATTGTCTGTCTCTGAGTTGGTAGTGCAACTCCTTAGCCACTAGGCCACGAGAGCACTCCATTTTGGAGGACCAAAATGCAGTTAATGCCCCTGTAGGATCTGAGGAAGCTCTTACTAAGCTAACTAGAATGTTCCTTTAACATACCAGGAGCTCTACGGGAGAGAAAGTGAGATTTACAGCCTTGGAAACCCTAAGGAGACAGTTCTACTCTGTCCTATAGGATCACTATGCATCAGAAGCAACTCAACAGCTGTGAGTTTTACACCAGATAGAATAGGGAGCCCTGGTGGCCTAGTGGCAAGGGAGCTATGGTGGCCTCGTGACCTAGAAGCTGCACCATAATCCCAAAGGCACATGGTTTGAGGCCACAAGCTGCTCTGTGGGAAACAGATAGGCAATCTCCTCCCTTGCCATCAACTGACTCTAAAAACCCACCAGAGGATCAGCTATGGGTTGGTTTTTCACTCTACAGTACACAACAACAACAAAATCCAAATAAACAACAACAACAAAAAAAAAACCCTCCAAAAAATTTAAAAAAAATCCAAATAAACATTTCATTCTTCAGCTATGTTTCCCCATCAATAAGTTATGCACTTAACCCAACCTTGCTTGCATTAAATGAAAAAGACTAAAAACACTAACTGAAGATCAGTATCTACAGTCTTTAATAGAGATTACATCTCAAGATAAAGAAAACAAAAATCCTTACAATTGGAGCAATCGACAGCATCATGATCAAAAGAGAAAATACAAAAATTGTCAAAGATTTAATTTTACTTAGATCCACAAGCACATATTTACATGGTAACAGCATGCAATAAATCAAAAGATTAATTGGGTATTTGACAAACATGCTGTTAAGGACATCTTTAATGTGCTAAAGACTATATATTTAAAGACTAAGGTATACCTGATCCAAGACATGTGGTTTTTCAGTTGCTTCAATTGCAAGTGAAATTGAACAATAAATAAGGAAAACAAAAGAATCAATGCCTTTGAATTGTGATACTAGTGAAGCATATTGAATATGTCACGATTACCGAAAGAACAAACAAATCTGTCTTAAAGGAAGCACACCTAAGAAAAAGAAGGGTGTAACTTCACCTCAATATATCTTGAACACGTTATCAGGAGTCACCAGGCCTCAGTAAAAGACATGATGTTGGTGAAAGCAGAGAGTCAATAAAAGAGATGAAGATCCTCAATGAAAAAGATTGATACAGTAGCTGTGACAGTGAACTTGAGCATGAGTGTGAGGATGGCCAAGATAGGGCAAGGTTGTGATTTGTTGTTCACAGGGTTGCTCTGAGTCATAGTCGGCCTTATAGGACCTAACAACAGCAACCTCCTACCTGGTTCATCACTCCTATACAAGTCCCATTTGCCAGTTCCCTCTTTCCTTGGATGTTGCCTACTATTGGCCACACGGTGGCCTGACATGGCAGAGAAAAGAAGGTACTTGGCTCTCTCACACTTTGTTCCGTCATTCTTATCGTTACTCACAGTCTCTTTCACAGCCACATTTCTCAATCTATGCTTATGCCCAGTTGGGATTTCAGTCACCTTATAGGAATAAAATGCAGCTCGAGGCACAGGAAATGCTTGAAGGAGAGAGTTATTTGGCAATCCTAGCATTATTGGCATCAGTCTCTTAATTCTTCTGAGGAACATGAAGCACTCTATTTGCACACAGGGACTACATAAAAGGCAGGTCTATGGCTAATCTTTCTCCGAATTTGCATGTCCACCTCTGATGAAGGACCTAGAGGAGCTCTCTGTTCCCCTGCATCCAAGAAGTGGACACACTACTCATTTGGCCAGAAAGCAACTGGCTGGGCACTTCAGGATTTTGGCTTCCTGCCACCAGTTGTTTTTAAATCAATGACAAAAAGAGTGCTTGGAGGAGATACGCAGAGCAGAGGGCATCACCCTCTGCTGTCTAAATTTCCTCGGAACTCAGTGTCAACAGGTGTGCCACCATATGGGAAGCGGCTTCTAAGTCCCCACCTCTTCCTATTGCAGGTGCACTACTGCCACAGTCCCTCATGATCTTCTGACTCACATTCACACCATTCACTAAGATGTCCAGATGACAGTGCTTTTGAGAGGGTCTTTGCAAAGTGTCCGTGGAATATCAGAATCCAGCGCCTGGGGGATTCACAAATGAGCCCAACAGCCAAACCAACTGCATTTGAAAATTTGCAGTTGGTGCCTGCCTTTCACGCCAACTTGTATGAAGTGAAAATAAACATTTTTTTTTTAATCCCACCATCAACTCTGCAACCCCTGCAGCTATCCACAGAGAGAAATTTTGAGGAAAAAATAAGCTTGTCTGGAATAATGATGGAGTTTCTAGATCTCTGAGTTCAGCTAACTTTAAAAGAATAAAACTAGGTTCATTGAAATAAAAGAAACTTTTGAAAGATTTTCTTAAAAAATATCTGTAAGAACTAAAGAACAAGAGATTTTTTTTAAAAAAAATGGAAATAATGCACACACAGAAAAGATGATATATAGTACAACTTCCCCAAATAAAATTATCCAGAATTTTAATAACCTCCTGATAATTAGTGTCAGATACTATGGCCTCAAAGCCTGAAGCCATCTCACTCTTTATCCTGTGATTTGAGAACCATTTCAGTCTCTCATGAGCATCTGAATATTAGTCATGAGAAAACTCTTCTTTTCCAAGCAGACTTAAGCCATACTATCTTTACTGAAAACTAGTTACCAATAGAATGTCATTAAAAAACAAAAGAGCTTTCTACAAAAATGGCACTGAAAGCGAAGAAGGAAGCTCCTGCTCCTCCCAAAACTGAAGCCAAAGCAAAGGCATTAAAGGCCAAGAAGGCAGTCCTGAAGGGTATCCACAGCCAAAAAAAAAAAAGAAGATCTGCAGGTCACCTACTTTCCAGCGGCCTAAGACGCTAAGACTCCGAAGGCAACCCAAATACCCCTGGAAGAGCACCCCCAGGAGAAACAAACTTGACCACTATGTCATCATCAAATTTCCCCTGACCACTGAGTCAATCATGAAGAAGATAGAAGATAACAACACACTAGTGTTTATTGTGGGTGTCAAGGCCAACAACACCAAATTAAACAAGCTGTAAAGAAGCTCTATGACATTGATGTGGCTAAGGTCAACACTTTGATTAGGCCTGATGGAGACAAGAAGTCCTATGTTCTACTTACTCCTGACTATGATGCTTTGGATGTTGCAAAAAAAAAAAAAAAATTGGGATCATCTAAACTGAGTCCAGTTGGCTAATTCTAAATACAAATTTTTCTCATAAAAAAATGTATTTCTAGAAAAGCCCCCCAAAAGATTTCCTTTTCCTAAAAGCAGCAGCAAAAAAATCTGAAGGTGTAAATAGCCAGCAGTGAGCATTTCAGTTCCCCTGGCTACACACCCATACATGTTCCACATCACAGAAATAAGCGTCCTGCAACTCTTTTCCGCTGGAGACCACATAACATGACAGACACAAGTCACCATCACCTCGGGCAATGCCCTGGCTGTGTCTGGGGCGTTTGTGTTTGCTTTGCACTCACCTAAGGGAACATATGGATTCTACTGATTTAAATAAGCATGGCTTCCTAGTTCCTTAAGGAAGCTGTAAGAAACTATCATTGAATATGCAAAGTTGCCAGTACTTGTTTCTTTAATGGCCCATGCAAACTACCTTCACACTAAACTGTGGAAACTGTTCTCTAAGAAGGTAAGGTCCCTGCAGTTGAATTGATTCCAACTCATAATGACCCCACACGACATGGCAGATGGCTGCCTGGTTGGGTTTCTAAAGCTGTAAGCATTATGGAAGTAGACTGACACATCTTAGTTCTTTGTGACAACAAAAAAGTGGGTTCCAACTGCTCATCTTTCAATTAGCTGCTGAATGCTTAACCACCGTGCCACCAGAGAACTCCTGCTAATGGCTCAGAGTGGAGCCTGTGCTTAGGAACTGGTCACTGCAACTTCCGCTTCAGGGTGGCTTTGAATGAGCCATCTTCAGACAGGCATTCCCTAGATTAGGCTCCAAGGCCCTCTACTAAGAAGACTCCTCTCCCAGCTCCTGTCCTCTTGTAGATTTCCCATCAGTCAGTAGGTTAGACAAGAGTTAGGAAGCAGGAGGTTAGACAAGAGTTAGGAATGTTGCTATAATAGTGTCCCACCCATCAGGGAAACGTGAAAGGAAAACTCACTGGAAGCGTCTTGACAAGCAGATTCATTAAGTGCCCTTTCCATTTATGACTGATGGTTATTCCTCAGGACTCCAGCCCCACAAGGCCATTTTGAAAGAGAAAATCTTCCTAATTCAAAAGAAAAGGCACTCAGGTAATGTAGTTCATAAAGAGTTACACTGCTAACTAAACCGTCATGCAACTCTAGAAGTTCAAATCCACCAGAACTCCACTGGAGAAAGATGGGCACTATTTTCCACTAGATTTACAGCCTCAGAAATTCAATAGTGGATTAACTATGAGTCAATTCTGACTGGATGGCAATGACAGAGAAAGAGTTCAGAAGGACATGTACGCCATACAATCAATTACTCCATGAAATCACTGCAAATATTATTTTCTTTTGCTGCCAAATCTTCAGCATCATTCAAGAGAGAGACAAGGACAGAGAGAAACAGCAAAGGAAAAGACACTAAGGAGAAAAACAAATAATTTCCTCTTTATTTGTAACAAACCCAGAAACAAATAATTGAAAAATAGGAATTCAAGCCTAAGGCTGACAAACTTGCCTTAGCTTCCAACTGAAAACAAAGTCATAAGAGTTGTTGACACTTCTCACTTTCTTATAAAGACTCTTATTTGTGTTCACAGCCTAAGACAGCTGAAGAGTCCTGGGAAACTTCAGCTCAGGTCACCTAAAGGATTATTCACTTCTTTAACTGAAACATTCATGTGGGTGCTCTTCTTAGTGCTGAGTCAAAGTTTTCAAATTTGTTCTTTCCATTCATGGACAATGGCTGATTTTTTTCCAAACAGGAAGAAAGAACTTGGGCTTTGGCCAAAGGTTGGCCTTGACATGCTACAAAAAGACTTTCCTGCCCAGTTTACACTAGATTGGAGTTTACATTTTCTTTTAAAATAGTGTAAGCCGACAAAGAGATTCCAAACACATGTAAATGTGGGCTGTCCAATCTCTGATGTTGGAGCTGAAAGGACGCTGCAGCCAGGAAATAAAGTCACACTGCTCATATATTCTAGTACTATTTTATGACACTGAAGGCAAAGGAAAAAAGAATAGGACCCCTCAAAAAAAAAGTGTCTTTAAAAAGAGTCCTCCGCAATTCAAATCCACCAGATCCTCTGCTGGAAAAGGAGGAGCAATCTCCTCCTGTAGCTGTCAGATCCGATTTGATGGTACACACACACACACACACACACACACACAAATAAAATAAAGGGTGTTTTTTTTAAAAAAAAAAGTATAAGAAAGTAGAAATTCAGATGACTCATGATATGAGGCTAATGGAGTGGCCAGAAGGAATTAAGTCCTAGTGTCCTGATCTGCAGACTGGAACACTGTTATCAGAAGATCTCAAAGATAGTGCCTGACCCCACGTTTCCTGATCTGGTGTGGAGGGCAAAGGAGCAGCACGTGGCACTTCTCCTGTTTATTCCTATTCTGAGAGGGATATTCCTGTTCATTCCAATAGAACTCACACAACAACCACAGGGCAGGTCCTCTGGCAAAGGTTAAAGAAGGGCCACAGTCATTGAGGAGAATCTACCAGCCCTCAGCAAACCAAAACTTCTATAAAGAGGAGCCATTTATATAGCTCATCTGAAGTAACTTCAGAGGGCTGTTCACTTGGACCACAGAGCCCTCTACAAAAGAGGGCTAGGAGTTTGGTGATTCCCATTTAAAGGAATTCGTGGCTGTCTTGGAATGAACACCAGATGATTGCATGACCCTTCTCAAGTTATGTCCCTTTACTGATGAGGAAAGTGACCCTCAGAGATGATGGTGACTTGTCCAAGGAAGGTCTAGCTCGCAAGCACAGCTGCCATGAACTAAACCCAAGACCTCTGCTTTTGAGCTGAGGGGGAGAGAGAAGTCCATGTGAAGCTTACCAGCGGTCTGCTCACATGAGGAGTGACGAGAACTGAGAGGCCTAGACAATTCCCCTCACCGCTCTATTTTTGGTAGTTTTTTACTGAAATGACAGCAGACACATCCACCTGAAAAACCAGCTGCATCTGCCTGCCTTTCACAGAAACTGGGGTCATCAGAGCAGAAAGGGCTCCTGTCTCAGTTACACCATTTCCCAGGGATAGGGACAAGACCAGAAGGTCAAGACAGAGCAGCCATTGGACAAGACTATAGTCTATTCCACAGAGTATATAGTATAGATATTAATGAAATGCTTTCCCAAACACATATACAATAACAAGCTGCAACATTACTGCATCTGCCACTTAACTAAAATGGGTCCAGCTTGAGGGACTCTTGACTGGTAGGTTTCCATCTTCAATTGGTTCAGTAGAAGTTGAAAGAAAGCACTGTAGGAGGCCTTGTACTGTGGGGTTGTGTAAGAAGGGAACAGCAACACATATGATTGTTCTGCTGCCAAGGCTAAAAGACTGGTCCAGCATCAGAGCTTCAGCTCACACAATAAGGGTAAGTCTTCTCCAAGACACTCAAAGTGATCACAGATATATAGGGTCATCTCATGGCCTAGGGACTTTAGGTGAACCTTAAGATTTTTCACCAGCTGATGGTATTCTATCTTCTCCTAGTTGCCTGTCAAGGCAAGATAAATCTTAGGAACTCAGATTCTAAAGTGAATATAGTCAAGGTTCTATGCTGAGTCTCAAGTCTGGCTTCCTGAGTTTCAAGTCTTAGGGAACTTCTTAATTCGGGAGCCAGAATCACCCTCAGTGAAGTCAGAACTCACCGCCATTGATAGAACCATTTAAAATTGGAAGACAAACATCCCTAATGTATAAATGCTTGGGAGCTAGGCAGACTTAATTTGGAAGACCTGGTACATTGTTTATCATTTGTATGTCTCAGTTTCTTCATATGTAAAGTGAGAATAATAGTATTCATCTCATAGGGTCATCATCGGGATTGTGTGGGATAACATAGTTCACCACCTGAATATAATATGTGCCCAACAGATGCCTATTTCTCTTCTCCTCTCAGCCAGCAATTCAGGATCTATCTATCTCCCATCAGCATAGTGGTCCTTGTCCAGTAACCCTAACAGGTCCCCTTTCTGCTATATATTAAACTGGATCTCTCTGCTTTCAACACATCCTGGGCTTTCTGCCACCTGCAAGCCCACTCTAGTTTTTCCTCAAGCTGCCTTCCTCATATTCCTGGATGTAACTGGACCTGACATCCCTAAGCAGTAAGACAGCCCTGATCAGGAATTGCAAAGACCAATGATGCTACAGAGACACTGATCAAAGACCTCACTTTCAAACAGAATCAGCCTGGACAAAAGCCACACAAATTCTGTGCCTGGCCTTTTGTGAAGACCCCATTGTCTGAGCAGAAGAACTTCTCTCTTCAGAAGAGAAGCCACCAGAAGATCAAGTTCAGGGAAGATTTTAGATTTAAAGGAGGACTCCAGGAAGGAGGGCCTTGGGAGTCTTTGAGTGGATAGACAGTGAGAGGGTAGACAGAGTAAGACATCTTGGAGAAGGTGCAGCCAGAGTGCTCCTTGGAGGCAAAACTGATAAAGCTTGGTCTCACATACTTTGTGCACGTTGCTAGGAGAGGCTATTCTTGGAGGACATCATATTTGGAAAGATGGGGCAGGGAGGACTGTGAGAGAGAGGAAGATCCCCAACCAGGTGGACTGCCACAGTGACTGCAGGAATGAGCTCTAATGTGTTAGAGATTGAGAGGCACAAGATAGGAAAGGGTTCTAATCTATTTTTCGCAGGGTTGCTGGGAGTTGTACTTGACTCAATGGCTGGCTGGCATCTAACAACAATAATCAGAAAGGTAGACTCTAGGATTACAAATGAGCATCATCTGAAGACCAACTCTCACCTCTATTGGCATCAAAAAAAGGAAGAAAGGATCTAAATTGAGAGTATGAAACCAACAATCCTACATCACAGATTGAACTGAGATCCTGCCCATACCAGGAGCTCATTCAAATCATAGCAAGGCAGGACCACAGCAAGAGGATGGAGCAGAGGAGACAGATTCATCCTCCTCCACTTGATCAAGGCTTGTGGCCAGAGTCTAGACTCACCAGGCTGACCCAAGACAGGGAAAACCTGTGGTCAGGCAGTTGAAGGAAAAGAAATCCAATTGTTCATTCCTTGATTTAAGCAATGTCTAATTTAGATATCCATGATCAGAGACAGCCCCTTAAAAGAAACTTTTTTGAGACCCTCAAAAAAGAACAGTCCTTGAAGGAAAGATTCTTGAGAGTCCAGTATCAGTTTGAGAGTCAGAGTACAAGAGTCTGGACTGGCCACAGTCCAAGTGCAAGGTCAGTCATGGCCTGGGGGATTGTCTCATAATGGTCTCATGATGAGAAAAAGAATGGCTAATCAAGCTGAGCTTTTTGTTAATTCTCAGGTTTTTCTAGCCAATGACCTTTGTGATGTGAGAAGATTCCTTTGCAAAAGACAAAGGAAAAGGGTGGAATATTGTTTCCACAAGACCCAGGGAAGCCTACAATCTGACTGTCACAGGTTTCAAAGCTTTGTGGAGATCAATGCAACATACTTATAGTGACTCACCCTTTCCTAGGAACGAAGCCTTAACCCCGAAGAGATTTAAACAAAGAAAACAGTGACTGTCAGCAATCTTGCTGAAAAGAGTGAAAAACTGGTCCAGGTCAGAGTTGTAAAATTTGTGGGAGCCTGAAATAGGCATATTGAAGGTGACGCTAGGTACGAAAAAAGCGGGGGGGGGGGGGGGAGAAGTGGAAAGAAACCCAGAATTGAGGATAATGGGTCAGCAACCAGAGCTCTGAGCAGTCCACAAAAACTGTTTCATTTTGCCTTTTTACACTGGGTCTCTCAGTAAATTTGCTTTGAATAAAGGTATTCAAAACTGAAGTGTTGTAGACACACCTCTAGGCATTCCGGGATGCCATTTTCAATGCTAAATGATTTAAGTCTTAAGAGCCATCCTAACTTCACAGGATCAGAGCAAGTCTGATTAGTATTTATTCTTCAAGAGGACATCAAGTGCTACAGATTCCTGACACCATCCCATAGTCCTTTTCACCTCCTTCCTGCTGAAAGTAATTCATTTCATTTATCAATGTCCCCAGCTGGAAAGAAATCCGTTGTCAGACGATGCATGCATGGGATGATGAGTGCGTGGCTGGTGTTCCCTCTCTTCTTTGTTGCCTGCATTGGTGTGGTTTCCATCCATCATTAAGACGCTCTTCCCAGTTCTGACACATATGGGCTCACCACAAGTCAGAAACAACGTGATGACAATCCGTAAAAGGGGACTTTGCCACCGATGGAAAACAGACATTTATATCCCGTTAAAGATGTTGCACATACAAAAAAGACTTGCTCCTATTTTCAACTTTTTGGCCTCTTTCTTTTCCCTCTGTCTCCCCAACATTTCTTGCTCCCCGAAAGTCAGAGCACTTTTTGTATGCTTCTTCTCTTTTAATTCAATTTGTGGTTCTTTTTGGACAAAGCATCATTTAGTTTTTCTTAAGGTTCGTCAGATCCTGTTTGGTCCCAACACCTGGTCTGAAAACAACTCTGGTTTATTGTTCTTGGGCTACTTGCTCTTCCCAGAAAGTGGCCCTAATGAAACTATTACTAAAAAAAGAAGGCAGCATGCTGATGTTTCAGTTTTCGGTATCATTGGTATTTCTTTCATATGTTAAGTGTCAGTCTCTGCAGCTACATCATACATATCACAGTCCACTATAGCTGATTAAGATGAGCAAGTACAAATGGACCACAATCTTCACTGGCCTTGCTGCCATCACACCTTACAAGGTTGTAGGGAGGTCATGTTCAAGCTCCAAGTTTGGCCATAAACTGGCCAATATAACCAGAAGCCTTACTTCCACCATGAGTTATAAGACTCGAAATTTGTGTCTTGCTATAAAAAAAAAAAAAAGCTAGACCCAGTGGTCATGGAAATTGAAGTCTAGAGTTGGCAAACAGATCTCTGGACTCAGAGGTGGTAGAGTAAAAGAGATGGTAAAATAACAATGTTGTCGTTAGGTGAAACAGACTAATATCTGACCCTACAGCAGGTTTTCTCCCTGTAAATTGTACAGGAGGAGATTGCCCATCTTTCTCCTTCAGAGCAGCTGGTGGATTAGAACCACCAGCCTTTGAGTTGGTAACACGACTCCTTCCTCACTAGCCACCAGACCTCTCTAACATAATAATAGTAATTGACAGTTATGGGTCTGAAGGGGAAAGGTCCATGAAAGAAAGGAAGACTCTGAGCCAGATGGATTGACAGTGACTGCTGCAGTGGACATGCCAGAGATTGTGAGGATGGCACAGGATAGGACAGGGTCAGATCTGTTTTTCATAGGGTCTCTATGAGTCTTACTCACCTTGATGACACCTAACAGCAACAACAACAGCTACTTAAAGTTCACTTAATGGCAAGAACATTACTAAGTACCCACCATAGCCCCATGAAGAATATATACCCCTTGTTTATATAAAAAAAGCGACATGCCATCATCACCCAGAGAAAAAGTAGCTCCTGTTGAACTGACCCTGATTCACTACCACCCCATGCATGTCAGCACAGATGTGGGCTCTTCAGGGTTTTCAGAAGTGGATCAGCACTTCTAGACAGACTTGAACTTCCAACCTTTCGGTTAGCAGCTGAGCAGATTAACTATTTGCACCACCCAAGGATTTCATCCCACAAAACAATAAGAAAGAAATCTAGGATTCAAAATTCAGATCTCTATGCCCTGGAGGCTCAGACTTTACCGGAGGTTGGGATCCTATAAATGTTTGAATCCTTATAGACCAAAAATGATGTGGAAGTTTCTAGGAAAAAACACCAAGAGATCTAGAAGGATCCCCTGAAGATCTTGCTAAACTGTAGTTTCTGAGTCAGTGTCTCTGGGATGGAAATACAAATTCCTAGCAGGAGTTTGACTGAGAATAAACCAGTTACAATTCTCTGACTGAAACACACACACACACACACACACACACACACACTAAGAGACAGACAGACAGACAACCTGAATGGAGGAAGTGCGAGTCTGAACAGTCTGAGTCTGCTTCCAGCATGAGCTGCCACAAAAGAGATCATGAATATTGACATGACCCAGAGAACAGATGCATTGCTTCATTTGGGGAAGATTCCAGAACCTTCTCCTCTCCTCTTCCAGAGATGGTATCACAACAAATAAAGATCTTTTTTTCTAGCAAAGACATAAATGACACACATCAAAAATTTGTTTTCAAGGCATGAGTGGCCATCTGCCAGACAGTTGTAATTGGTTCTCGATATAAACATGGATGGCCTGTGCTTTCATCCCACTCCTAACCCTGTGAACGATACCAAATAACACGTGGGAAACTTGAGCTTTTATCGGCCTCCTAAGGGGTAGGTGTGTCAGAGACAGCGAGGCTGGCTCAGGGTAGAGCAGAGTTCAGAGCTGTTATGAATAGTCACTATGAGTCGCAAGTGAATTGGTGGCACATAACAACAATAACAGCCCCGTGAAGGGTACTGGAGAAGAGTCCTGAATGTCCCATGGGCTCCAAAAAAACCAAACAGGTATGTCTTAGAAAAAGTACAGCCAGGTGACAAAGCTTTGTCTCACATACTTATGACATGTTGTTACTTTGTTGTTATTATATGCTGTCGAGTTGGAACTGATCCATAGCTGACCCTCCAGAGGAGGTTTTCAGGGATAGTAAGTCACACAGGAGGAGAGGAGATTGCTCATCCTTCTTCCGTGGAGCAGCTGGTGGATTTGAATCATGTGCCTTTGGGTGAGAAGCAGCACTGCTTCTTACTATTAGGCCAGAGGCTATTCCTTGAGAGGGACATCATTGTTGGAAAGGCAGAAAAGCAGAAAAAGACAGGAAGACTCAATCACATCAACTGACACAGTGACTGTAGCAAAGAGCTGAAGTGTATCAGAGATGATGTGAATGACATGGGATAGGACAGGGTTCAGATCTGTTGTTCATAGGAGTAATAGTTGACTCGATAGCGCCTACCACCACCAACAACAACCCTGTCAAGTGGCCCTTGTGTAATGTGTAAGGTGGCAGTTTGATCTCCTCCCTTCAAGATTTTCAAGCTTGGAAGCTCGATGAAGAGTTACTAGGAGTCTGAACTGACCCGACAGCAATGGGTTTTGGTAAAGCCTGTGAGTGAGACAGGAGACAGAGTCATATCTGTGGAAAATAGTGCCCACGGCAATTAGCTGTAAATTTCTGAGTGATCTCTCACAGCTGGTGGTGGAAACTGTGATGATGAATAGAAACTGTTTATTAGTGCCCGCCCCCTCCAGTGGTACCCAGGATCTGTGCCATGCCCGCCATATGCTGGGGACAGGGCGGTCCAGCTTGTCAGTTTTCCAGTTCTGGCTCAGGTCTGTTTGGCTGGATGAGTGAGTTACTAACTTAGTCATCAAGTCTTAGTTTCTTCATCTTTGAAATGGAGCTTAGCATCCAACCTTCCTCATGGAATTTTTATGAGGATTAAAAGGTTAACAACCAGTTCAGAGCATGGCCAAGGTGGGCAATGCCACACCCAGCATCAGCTCTTCCTTCTATTAATAACAATTGCTATATTAATCTCCAAGCATTACATTATTCTGCCTTACAGATAAGACATTGAGTCTTGGTCACAGCAGTGGTTCATTGAGAGGAGGAATACCTCAATAGGGAGGTATCTGGTCGCCTTACTCTTCTTCTTCTTCTTCTTTGTTTGGAACACAGTGGGACCCTGAAGCAGGAGTTGTCATTGTTATGTGCTGTCGAGTCACCTGTGACTCAGAGTGATCCTGTATACAGCAGCTCTGAACCCTGTCCTGTCCTGAACCAGTCTCATTAATTCTGACACACCTACTCCCATTGTCCCAGGTATTGTATCAATCTATCTCATTTGAGGTCTTCCTCTCATGCACTGTCTCTCTACCCTTCCAAGCATGATGTCCTTCTCCAAGGACCGATCCCTCCTGGCCACATGCCCAAAGTATGTGAGATGGAGCTCCAAAATTCTAGCCTCCGAGAAGAAACTTGGCTTCACCCTCTCCAAGACAGACCAACTTGTTTTCTTGGCAGTCTATGGTATGTTCAAGACTCTTCTCTAGCACCATATTTCAAAGGCATCAATTCTTCTTCTGTCATCTTTATTCCTTGTCCACCTCCCTGATGCATAGCAAGTAATTGTAAAGACCATGGCCTGGATTAGGTGCATCTTAGTCTCTAGACTGATAATATTGCTTTTCAGTAGACTAGAGAGGTGCTTGCTGAAACTGAAGAGGACCTGAAATGCTTGATGCAGGTCAAAGACTGTAGTCTTCAATATGGATTGAAGCTCAACATCAAGAAAACAAAGATTCCATTACTGGGCCAATTGACAGCACCATGATAGATGGAGAAGAGATTGAAATTGTTAACAATCTTGCTCGGCTCCATAATCAACACTCTTAGCACTCTCAGGAAATCAAAAGACGAACTGCATTGGGAGCAGCAGTAGTCACTATGAAACCAGGAAACAACCTTGAAGGCAAAAGCCACATGCCAATGACAGCTGACCATAAAGTCAGACGGGGCATTGATGGCGACATGGAGCTTCCAGAGAGCCTTGCACAGGCTGGTGATAATTGCCACTGAATCACTTCTGACTCCAGATGACCCATGTATACAGGGCAGAGCTTTACTCCACAGCCATTTCAAGGCTGTAACTTTATAGAAGCAGATGGTCAAGCTTGACTACTACAGAGGCACCCCTGGGTGAATTTTCCAACCACCCGTCTTCATGTTAACTGTTCGTGTACTTGACAATTTATGTCACCCAGGAAGCCTGCACAGCAGACTCGTCTTTCATGTGAGAGGCAATGCAGCCCTGGTTTACTGCCATCTCTGCTACTTCGGGTCTCCCTTCACTAGCAGTCAACACCAATCCAAACTGATTCACAAAACAGTTTTCCACTGAAAGATGCAAAATAAGTATCATGCATCCTATAACAGTTCTTAGCTCTATAAATAGGATTCATTCTATCTTTATCATAACAGTATACTCAAAGTTACATTCAACTAGTTGCTAAAATGTTGATATCACTCATGGCAGCCTCATGCGAGTCAGAATAGACCCTTGTCCCATAGGGTTTTCAGCGGGCTTCAAAAGTAGATCACCAGGCATGTTCTTCTGAACGGTGTGTAGGTAGGTTCACTGTCAACCTCTCTCAGGAGGGCACCCCGGTGGCGCCATGTGTTGCTAACCTGAAGACAGCACCTCTCTGGCGGCTCACATCCACGAGCGGCTCTTTAGGAGAGAGTTAGGCAATCACCTCTCGTGTCTTTTACAGCCTCTGAAAACCTGCTTGAGGGCCAGTTACAAGTTAATTCTGACTTGACAGCAATGAGTTTTGAGTTTGGGTTTCTAGAATCTTTCTTCAAAGGAGATCACCAGGCTGGTGCTTCAGAAGTGCCTCCAAGAGGATTCAAACTGCTAACCTTTGCATTAGTAGCTAAATTCTAGACATCTGAGATAGCTAAGAAATCCCAAAAGTAAAATTTAAAAAAAACAAAGACACATGGACCTGCCATATAGTTTCCAAAGCTATAGATCTTTACAGAGACCACATCTCCCTCCAGTCAAGTGGCTGATAGGTTTGAAGTGCTGAGCTTTCAGTTAGCAGCTAAGCACTCAACCACAATAACACTAGGGCTTTTTCAAAGTGTATTAAAACCAACTCAAAGGGAAATGACCACTGCTGCCATGTTGGTTCCAAGTCATAACAACCCTTCCTTAGGTTTCTCAGGCTGTAAATCTTTACAAGAGGACATTGCCTATGTTCTCCCATGAATCACATGGTAGGTTGGAACTGCCGACTTTCATTTAACAGCCTGATACATCAGGCACCACACCATTGATTTCAGCCTCCAAGGCAGTAAGTCTCCAACTTGACTGCAGATGAGAATTACCTGGGAGGCATTGGAGACTGTAATTCCCAGCCAGCTCACTGCTGTTGAGGTGGAACCGACTCATAGTCAATCCGTAGAGGCTGTAAACCACAAGGGAGGAGATTGTCCATCTTTTCCCCTTGGAGCAACTGGTGGAGCTGAACCATGTCCCTTTGGGTTGACAGCTTAACTCCTTGTCTACTAGGCCACCAGAGCTCCCTCCCAACTCCCAAGGCAGTCAAATCAGAATCTCTAGATTGGAACCCAGGCATCATTATTTCTTCAAACCTCTATCTCATTCCAACACATATACAAGGGTGAGAACTACCCAGGCTGCTCCTTGAAGACAAGGGTTTTAGAGATCCATCCGACATACTTTGGGGATGTTGTCAGGAGGGACTAGACCTTGAAAAGGGATGTCATGCTTGGGAGGGTGGAGGGACAGCTCAAGAGAGGAAGACCCTTGATGAGATGGAGAGACTTAGTGACTGGGGTAATGAAGGTATGTGTGTCAGAGACCATAAGGTTGGCTCAGGATAAAGCAGGGTTCAGAGCTGTTGTACATAGGGTTGCTATGAGTTGCAAATGACTCGACTCCACATAACAACAACAACAATAGCCACAACAACAAACAGATGAAGGAATCCATTCTACTAAACTAGGACCCGTGGAAGAAAATGTGAATTTATTTTGGCAACAACTCCTGAGAAGTTAGAACTGGCAAAGAAGTTCCACCCAATTCAATTTCCTTGTCCTTAGGCAAGAAGAACATGTCCTTATAGCTGGAATATTTTAAATTCATTATGGTTAGGTGACTCGCCTAAGGCCCCACAGATAGTCCACTAAAGATTGAAAAGTAGAATGCACGTCTCTTTTTACAAGAATGGTGAGTCCACAGCATCACAAAACCAGGACAAGAGGGTTTCCGAGAAGACCTCCCAGGCCTAGGCAAGCCCATTCTTGTCAGGCAGTTGTTCTGCAAATGTGAGAGGACTAGTGATGCTGAGGTGAAAATGATGTTAATGATCACAATCTGTTAGACAGCTCTGTGGGACAAAGTCCAAGTGAGAAATTGATGGGCATATTCATAATCTCTTTAGAAAGAAGTTGAGAAGGGATTTAAAAAAGACTAAATCTGATACTCTGTAATAATGACATTAAAAGCAAATCTTTACAAGATTGTATAGTGACTCAAATGTCCAGATATTTAATAAATATGTTGCTGGTGGTGTTTCTGTGACGTCAAGTTGCCTGCAACTCATAGCAACCCTGTGTACAGCAGCCCTGAAGCCCGCCCTGTTCTGAGCCAGTCTCACTGATACCAACACACCTATCCTCATTGCCTCAGTTACTGTATCAATCCACTTCATCTGGGATCTTCCTCTCCTGCACTGTCCCTCTACGCATCAGAGCATGATGTTCTACTCCAAGGATTGGCCCATCCTGGATATTGCCAAGATATGTGAGACAGAGCTTCAAAATCCTAGCCTCCAAAGAGAAATCTGTTTACACCATCTCCAAGATAGACCTATTTGTTTTCTTGGCAGTCCATGGTATGTTCAAGACTTTTCCAGCACCACAGCTCAAAGGCATGGATTCTTGTTCTGTCATCTTTATTCATTGTCCAGCTCTCTGATGCACAGCAAGTGTATACATATATATACATACTTACATACATATATCCTCTCTGATGCTTATACAAGTATAGACAACCTGATTCTTCCTTCTATTGTGTAACAGTATGCATTGGTGGGTTTCATTAGAACAGAGCATTCAAATCTTCTCAGTCAGTAGATGATTGAGTGTGGAAGGGACATTTTTCTTTAATTTTATTTTTCTTTAGTAAGTACAGGAAAAAGAAACTATACAACAACTTTGAGGGCTGTTTGTTCTCTTATCAATTAAACTCTTGTATACACAGATGAGGTCACCATGGATCGGAATCAGCAGGATGGTAACTGTTGCTTTCATTTGATTTTTCGTTTTGTTGTTGTTGTGTACCTTAGACTCGGAACCGACCCATAGGTGACCCTCTGGTAGGTTTTCAGAGATGGTTATTACACAGCTAATCACACTTCCGCAGAGCAGCTGATGGACTCAAACCTTGTACCTTCAAGATTGCAGTGCAACTTCCCTTGGTAAGTATATGCATGAAGAATCTTGATCGTGCAATGACGAAGCACACGGCTGCTAGCAAGGTTAGCAGTTTGAACTCACCAGTGATTTTATGGGACACAAGACCTGGGAACCTGCTCCCATGGTGACTACAGGCCAAGAAACCCAATGGGGCAGGTCTATACTGTCATATAGGGCTGCCAGGAGTCAGTTTCTACTCAATGGCACATGGCCATCACAGGCATTTCCATTTCTTTGGTATATGTTAACTGTGTCTCCTTTGTAGCCATTTCCTTAACAGTAAGAACCATAAACCCAGTGGACAAAACTGGAAAGAAGTAAAGGTTCTTGCTTGGTTCCTTACATAAGCAAAGGTAGTAACACAGAATTTAAACACAAAAAAATAGCCCAGAGACTGAAATTCTCTTTTCTTATAGAGTGTGTGTGTGTGTGTGTGTGTGTGTGTGTGTGTGTTTTAATGCAAGGGATGGAGTATCAAAATGTATATGCAACTTGCATATTTTCCATATCTAAATATTAACTTTGCTGCCCTAAAAAAGTTGGCTGTTTAGTGAAGGCCTAGAATAAATCCTGAGAGCAGAAATCTGTTAATAAGGATTTGAGCTCTGGTGGCCTAGTGGGGAAGGTGTTGCACTATCAACCCAAAGGCAGGCAATTCAAATCCACCAGTTACTCTGAAGGACAAAGATGGGCTATCTCCTCTCTTATGATTTACAGCTTTTGAAAGTCCACTGGATGGTGAGCTATGAGTCAATTCTGACTCAACAGCAATGAGGAGGAGGAGGCGGAGAGTAATTTCTAAGTCTAGTGGCCCTCTGTTTCATTTAAGCTGTCTGAAAGCAAAGACACAACCATGCTATAATAATTTGGCATTGGGCAAATCACTTACTCAACTAATTTCTAAAGTATTTTATAATGTATTGCTATGTGATGTATCTATGCATGCTTTATCTACCACTGGAGTTAACTGAGTACTTTAAGATACTGAGTAACCTATGGAAACAAATGCCTGAAGTGTTGGCAAACTGTAAAGGGACAGAGTCAATAGTTTTCCTTTTACCAGAAAATTCACCTCTGTTGCATCACCTTAACTCTGCTCTTTTACTGAAATATGTAAATGAATAGTGGTGGCCATGTTCCAATAAAAATTTACTTACAAAAACAGGCATGGGTGAGATTTAGCCCATGGGCTGTAATTTGCAGATTCTTTGAAAACCGTTTGCAAGATTCTATCATGGAAGACTATTTTGACTGGTATAATGAAAGTGTGGGAAAAGTTACGTAGGAGGGAAATGGCCGAAGCCTGATCATTGAAGACTAGTCCAAGGGAGATGTTATGAGAAGCAAGATGCTCACCACCTAATTGCACTTCACTTACATTTTCTACTTAGTTCTGATCAAACTCTTATGTGGTTGTTGTTTGGTGCCCTGGAGTCAATTACAACTCATATGAACAACAAACACATTTGAACCTACTCTATCCTGAGACATCTCCACAGTATTTTCCAAACTCAAGGTCATTGTTGCAATCATTGAGTCAGTCCTCTCATAGATGGTCTTCTCTTTCACTGGCCCTTCACTTCTCCTAGCATGATGTCTTTTTCCAAGGACTAGCCCCTTCTGACAGACACATGCTCACAGTGTGTTGAGATAAGCCTTGGGTGGTAGGCATTAAGGTCCCTCTTTTCCAGATTTTTAAGAATATAATAAATGCTTGATTGACTAAACTAGAGAGCCAGCTTTCAAACAGACAACTGTCTCACTCCAATGCCCAGGCTGTTTTTATGGTACCACTGCCTACTGACCTTCACCAGGGCTTCCTCTTTGGGGGTGGATGTTAGTGTTTCACATCCACACAGGGCCTGAAAGGACCAAGGTAGGGGGTGGGGTGGGGATATGCAGGTGGAGCAACTTCTTTATCTAATTGGTCAGTCAAGCAAGTCTTGCATGCATCCAACCTCGGGGCTGCCACCTACATGTGCCAGCAGTTCTGAGCTTTGTCACGCTAATCTCTGATCTTAACCAAAACCCAAGCTCACATCAACTCCACACATAGAGGTCATGGGCCAGGCAGAGAGGAGGCAACAGATTACAAAATGAATGTTTACTTAACCCTTTCCAGAGCTTCAGAGTACAGTCATTTCAGCTCATGCCTCGAGGGTGTTTTCTGAAAAAAGAAAGTGCTTCTTCAGCACTCTTGGTGTTTAATTTCAAGCCCTGCCCTTCCACCGGGTGATTCTAAGTGGGCTGACAAGGCTGCCCTGTTCTTACTGGTTTTCCCACAGAGTTTAGTCACCCAGCTGCCCTTGATGACACATTTGGGTCCCTGGTCAGAGAGGTGTCATGCCCTGAGGCCTTTTCTAATCTCTCTTTAGACTCCAAAGGACAATTACAGAGAATATTTACTTGCATTTATTTGAGAGTGTAGAAATAGTAACCTGATTTATTCCAAAGACATGTCCACAGCCCGTTATTCCATTATGATGAGCTCACAATTGTGGTCTTTCTGTTGGAGGGAGTTTGCTGTAGCTTCCTGACCTCATAGTGCGAGTAGGAAGCATACCTCAAGGCATGCTCATTGGGGAATATGGAGCTTCTGTCACGGTGATGGTCTATTTTGATCATGCTGGGAAAGGTGGAGGGTCAGAGAAAGAGAGGAAGACCCTCAACAAAAAGGACTGACACGGTGACTGTGACGCATCAGAGATGGCAGGGATGATGCAGGCTCAGCCAAAGTTCAGATCAACTGTTCACAGTGATGCCACGAGTCACAGCTGACCCGAAGACACCTGACAACAAAGTCTATTTTTGGCTGATCAATATAATGAACATAATTAATGTCACTGAAGCATACATGTAAAGACTACTGAAATATCAAATATTTTGTTAGATGTTTAGTTACCACAATTTCTCACTTGTTCATTGTCATGGAGTCAGAACTGACTCATCTCTGACCCTGCAGCTATTTCTGAAGCTGAAAATTGCATGAAAGAATCTTTCCAACTTATTCTTTCAACCTTCCAGGAGAGGGGTGGCTTTGGGATTAGCAGCACGACTCCCCACAGCCTACACTACCAGAGCTCCCCTTTATGACAATATTTCTTAAATAAAATAAGCCCATTATTGTAAAAATGGAGAGATAACTAATAAAACCTTTATGAGAGTCCAAGGAGGGGTAAGAATGAGTAGGGGAGAAACCATAGGGTCACACAGTTTGGTGAGTGGAGAGACAGGATAAAGGAAATGCGAAAGATTCAGCAGGGACCTGAAAAGATGGGGTGATGGTGGGTATAGACCAATGGTGATTAATTTTATAAAACAAAATGTGTGGGAATGATGGTATGACATATAATGTCAATGAAGGAAAGGGTGAAAATACACACACACACACACACACACACACACACACACAAACACTAAAATAATGCTGTCAAAAAAGAAAAGAAACTCCAGAACAGGGGGGAAAGTAGTCTATAGTGACAAAAAGTTGTTTATTGGTTAAGAAAGACTGAGGTTGGGTGGGAAGGGGCATAAGGGAGCATTCCTCTTTGATAGTATTATTTTATAGCTTGACTATGATATTTGACCACACTGATGTTTCTATTTGTCAAAGCTTAACAAGCTATATACTTAAAAGGAATGCATTTTATTGTACACAAATTATACTTTCATAAAGTTAATTTACAAAAGCTAACAAAACTTCTGTTAATCTTTGAGGAGAATTTCAAGCCATACAGTGTGTCACTATCAGAATGCAGCAGTTACGAACACAGGGAAGCAGGCCAAATCTAACGTTGTGAAAGCAGAACCAGAGCACGCAAGATCACGTCCATAGCCCTGCAGCCTGCTAAGGCTAACGCAACACAACAGATATTATTTTTACTCCTATTTTACATGTGTAGACAATTTTAAAAGTAGCCCTAGGTGACTACTAGCAAAAAGATTGGCGGTTTGAATCTACTCAAGGGGACCCAGGGAAACAGTCAGGCAAGCCAATTCTGAAAAGTCACAGCCCCAATGGAGCTGTTCTTTTACCCTGCACTACACAATATCACTGTAAGTCAGAATATACTCCACAATGACTGGCAACACAGAGATTTAAAAAAAAAAATACAAGGGCTTGCTAAGATTTACTCAGCTCCTTAGCTGAAGCAAGACTTCTTCCAAAGGTTCACATGAGACCTGGATGAATGACATGTGAGTACATAGGGAGGTGCCACAGCTCCAGAAAACATGACATGACATATAACATGACAGCTGCTGGGCCTGCCTGGACTGAACTCCCCAGGTGGTACAAACAATTAACACACTTGAGAGTTAACCATAAGGTGGGTGCTATTGTAATGTGCCATCGCATAGGAACCAACTCGTAGCTGATCCTCTGGCAGGTTTTCAGAGGCTATAAATCACACAAAGGAGAAGATTGCTCATCTTTCTCCCTCGGGACTGCTGGTGGATTAAAAGTATTTGCCTTTGGGTTGGCAGCACAACTCCTTAGCCACTAAGCCACCAGAGACCCCTGAATGAAGGGTGAGAGGTTCAAATTCATGAGAGCCCTATGGTCGCTTATGTTCTACTTGGATACACCTAGTATGTGTTAGAGTTGGTTCTACAGCAACTGGTCCACCTCTCCTGTACATAAAACAAAGCCCAAAACACTGCCATCTAGTCTATAATAAAGACACCCTTGGTTGTCTGGAGCTGTAAATATTAACAAGAGCAGACTGTTTCATCTTTCTCCTATGGATTTGCAGGTGGATTAGAACCACTGACTTTTAAGTTAGCAGCACAGTATGTGATACATTCTCTTCAGACCTTAAAGAAACCAATGGACTAATCTTAAATAATAAATAAAGATGCAAACAAATACTCTCTAGTTCATCTAGAATCTCTTAGATTATGTTCTCTGAAATAGGGCGTGCATGACTGAAAATAGTATCTTAAAGTATTAAGTGCATTTAAAATGAAGATAATGCTAACTCCTGGTAGTGTTTCTTTATTGAGAAAGTACAGAGCTGAGCCTCACTGAGGATAATTCTTATGAGCACATTGAGGTGAGTTTTTAACCTCAGGAAAGAAATCTTGCTGATTCCTCCCCCCCCCCCCGGACGAATCAAAGTATTAATAACCTGTGTTTGTTCCTACATAATGGAAGAGAAAGTTTCCAATTATTCCATCAAACTCCAGGAATAAAAGTCAAAGTTCAAGATTAGTGCACTGTCCCATTCCATGGGGACAAACAAGGCCATCACAGAACAGGGGCAAGAATGACAAAAGGCAAGATGGTGGCGCAAACCAAGATATGCCTCACAAAACCAAGTTTCCACATTGTCCCGTGTATTTGCAGAAAGGAAAAACAAACAAACAAAAAACCGACACTCATGCTCCAGGCAGAAAGCTAATTACTTCCACCAGGAGCAGGCCCACAGCACTAAAAAACAGGCTGCAGAGTGGTTGTTTATAAAAATAAAGTCACTGGTGTGAGGAACTCCATGACTTTCCCCTCGCAGCCCCAACCCAGTATCACCGTTGGCTTTTTGTGAATCATAGGCTGCCCTTTCTTCATCACAGTGATTCACACAGAGGCAGATATGCAATGAGCTGTCCCACCTTGGAACACAGTTCGTTCCCCTCCCAGCTTGGAAAATGAGCATCACTTTTGACAGGTTAGTTTCTCCACAGGCTCCATCTCACCCACCTCACCCTCCTCGCCCCTGGCTTGACACCCACAACCCTCGCTGAACTCCCATGGCCACCACCATCTGTTGAGTTTCCAGCCACCAGATGAACTCCCTGGCCTCCCCGGAGCTTGCTTGGCTCTGAGCAGCCGCGGCCACCCCACTTACGTTTTTGCCAGAGCATGGTCTGTGACAGGATGTTGCCTTTTCTCTTTGAAGCAGACAGCTTGGCTTCTTTAATGTGAGGCCTGGGTGTGCTTTCCTCTAGTGTAGCCACTGCTCTCTCAGAGGATGTTTCCTCGGCTTTTTAAAAGCCCGAGTTCCCGCTGTGTGGGGGGACAGCGTCATCACATCCTCCCACCGCAGGCACGGGCGCTCTTGCTCTTCTGTGACACGGCCTGTCACCCCACTGTGTGCCCTCAGCGCCCGCTGGCTGCAGACCCCTTCATGCGAGGAGCCAGTCAGCTGGGTTTGGTCAACAACACGCTATAGAAGGCCACGGGTGTTTGGATGTGGCCACAAGATGTGGTGTAAGACACATGGTGAGAAAGTGTGCTTCAGGGTGAACTGGCCAAGTACATATGTTTCCCTCTTTTGCCTCCTCACACCATGATGAACACAAGACGACCCCCTGAAAACGGTGGGTTTTCTGTGGTGGCTGTTCAGAGACTTCCACACCCCCAGGGTGTAGCAGGGTTCAGCTCGCCATGGGCTCCTGCTCGACGGACGGGAAATGAGATTCCCAGGGGTCACTGCTTCTCAACACAGGAGGAAGCACCTGTAGACTCTTCACGCCTCACTGAACAACCTCCTTATCCTCTTAAGACTGTATTGCTTTTTTATTTCATTTTGAAACATAATAGCCCCCACACACCACCAGCAGCAGCCACGATCAAAATGACCAAGCTTGACTATTCTTAAATATGGGGACCCGGAGCCTGCTGGTTGGTGAGCCAGAGAATGGGGCCAATTCCCTCAGAGAAGAAAGGAGAGAGCGCCTTGCATTTTTAACCCGAGCTGTTGACCCAAGGGAGGCATGCAAGCCTGACAAGGAGCGGTTAACGTGAAACTTGCCAAAATCACCATAATGAACTCATCACTTAGCAGCATGTGGGGTGTAAGGCCGCAGAGCCCCTTCCCAGATTGAAACCTTCCGCCGCTGTGTATTTGAAGGCCTGCAGGCTTCGGTAGTACAATTGGTTTGTAGTGGAGACCACCTAAGGCAGGTCTGCAGTCTGCTGCGCTGCTCTCCACCCTGCCTCAGAGCGATCTTGTACAACCTAGATTGGATCACGCCTTTTCCTCCAAAAAGCATTTCTCCCCTTGGCCTGCAGAGCTGGAGGTAGAGAAGTCCCTCATAATTTTGCTTTAGCCTACCTTCTTCACCTCATTTCCCACATAACCGTCTAATGTTGTTGTTGTTGTGTACCATAGAGTCAGAACCCGCCCATAGCGGACCCTTCCGTGGGTTTTCAGAGGCAGTTAATCACGTGGGAGGAGGCTGCCCGTCAGTCTCCTGTGGACAAGCTGGTGGCCTCGAACCACGTGTTTTTGGCATTGCAGTGCGGCTTCTTGCCACTAGCTCCCCGCACCCAGCTCCCTGCCCCTGTAATTGAGATCCCACATATCCTATAAGCACTTCTTCACATCCATGCACTTCCCTGCGTTTCATCTTGTCTTCTCTCGCTGGTGTCTTCTCCGTCTCTTTATCTGAACACTGCCTCTTTATTGTTTTCAAATGGAATCGTTTTGGTAAAATTAAAATTTCTGACCCACCAAGCCCAGGGCACAAAAAACTAGTCCATCAGTCCCAGAGCTTTCATCTGTTCACTATTTTTAGGTAAGTTTCTACATGACTGTGTAGGTTCTTCAAGGCTGGTTTCAGCTTTGTTCCCCAAGAGCCTCATATAGGGCCTGGAGCCTACCTGATCTTCAATAAAAACTGATTTGATGAAGTATTGGATTTTTGTCTCTACTGAGTTATTTATTTGAGAACAGGCACTAAGGAGAAATACAACCCCTTAATATGTCAATGAGTCCTTCTAACTGAAGCAGGTCTATTAGAAGCTGTTGTGAGACCTCACCTCCAGGCTTCTAAACTTCAGGACATGGAGCACCCAGTGCTGTAGGTGGCTGACAGCACCATGGACTGGCAGGTAGCAGGGTCACAGCCAGGCCTTGGAAGGCTATGGAGAAGCTTCCCCTGGAAAAAGTGGTACATCCACCAGGCCTGGCTCAGTCATAGGAGATGTGGGTTCCCAGAAAGGATTGCTATTCAACTGACTTCATGCCCTTAAATAAGTCATGTGAGCCTCTGAGTCTCAGTTTCTTTGTTTATAAAATGAAGAAACAGTTCTCTGAATGTCTGACAGGGTTCGAAGGAAGACGAGTAGTCTACCTACTTATCTCACCTTGCTCTGTATTCTCTCCAAGTTCCAGAAAGTTAAAAACTTTTTCTTAACCATTGTTCTTTCTCCCCACAGGCCTAGCATAATGATTTCCACAAACGATAACGACTTGCTCTGCCCCAGTCCCATGGTAAACCTTTCTAGAAAGTCACCACAAGAGCTCTGCCAGGAAACTTCTCTATATATTTTCCAGAGAAACAATCACTGTGGAAGTTCAATTTGCCCAATATAACAAGGCTGGGAGTTGGTCGGCTGGATGTCAGACTCAAGATATTTTTACCAGAGCCTGAGTTCTATTTAATCGTACTAATTCAACGGACATTGAAATTAAGTTGAAATGAGTGAAGTGTCAGCTACATTAACTAGTAATATTATAAGCTCATTGTTATTAGAATATGGAGCAGATCAACAGAAACTTCCCCACTTAACTGTCATCTCTTCATCTCTCAAAAAAGCAACTTACCTGACATCTTTTTGATGAGGTAATATCTGACCCATCAAAATGCCTGTTGTTGTTGTTGTTGTTGTTGTTGTTGTTGTTATCTGCTGTTGAGTTGCTTGTGACTCATAGTGACCCTATGTACAAGAGTCTAAACCTTGCTCTATCCTGTAACAGTCTTATTGTCTCTGACACACCTACCCCCCATTACTCCAGTTCCTGAATTGATACATCTCATCGACGGTCTTCCTTTCTTGTGCTGCCCCTCCACCCTCCCAAACATGACATCCCTCTCCAAGGACTCACTGGTCCCTCTTTGTACCATGTCCCAAGTATGTCAAACGAAGCTTCAGAATCTTTGCCTCCAAGGAGCAGCCTGGTTTCACTCTCTCCCAGACAAACCTGTTTACTCTCCTGGTAGTCCATGGTATATTCATCACTATTCTCCAGCACCACAGCTCAAAGGCAGCAATTCTCTTCCTATCATCCCTACTCATTATTCAGCTGTCTAAAGTATAGCAAGCAATTGAGAAGACTGTGGCTTGGATCAGGTACCCCTTAGTCTCCAGACTAATGTCATTGCTCTTCAGTCCTCTGGAGAGGCCCCTGACAGCTGACTTTACCAATTTCTTGATTTCCTGGCTGCTGGTACCAAAATTGTTAATTGTGGAGACAAGTAAACTAAAACTATAGGTAGCAACATCGAATCTATTGGTCATTTCTCTAACTGGGCAAATATACCTTTGCATTTGCAGTGCCAATTCCTGACCACTGTAGCCCTGAAGCAAATCAAAGGGAAGTAAGAATATACTCATGGGTTTTTTTTTTCTTTTATTAAAGGAAAATAGAGCTATTGATAAATGTAAGAAACTGGTAGAGGAAAATAATTAAAACAAATCTATGAATTTGAAGTACAAGGTAACTACATTACAAGCAAAAATAGAACTTTTAATCTTCAAACCAGCAAAAGGAAGCTAGAATTTTCCAGTGGAATATAGGAAAAAGAATTTTAAAAACACAGTGCAAAAGTACAAGTAAGATGGCAAGAGAAAGTCTAACAATACAATGACTACAATGGACATAAAAAGGCTAAGCCATCAATGAAAAGAAATAGAATCCCAGACTGAATTTACATTTTTAAAATAGATGTTGTCTCCTGGAAGAGGATTTTTCTTTTTAAAATTTGCAGATAGAAACCAAATGAAAACCATGTACTCCTATGAGTTGATAATGATTCAGAGCAGAACCGCCTTATAAAATTCCCAAGGCTAAAGTCATCAGGGAAGTAGATTACCATGTCCTTTCCCGCAGAGCAGCTGGTGGGTTCAAACTGCCAACCTTTCTGTTAACAACTAAACACTTAATCCCCTTAGTTACCTGGGTTCCTGCAAGTAAAAACCCAACACAATCTTCATTTGTGAATCCAACATGTGATGCCAAAATGAGTGCCTCTCTGTTTCTAAGCAGTAGGCATATTTACAAATGGAAAAGTAGTAATGTAAAGAAAAACTCTTTTCTGCCATTATTTCATTGACTGTGGAGAAGCTATTTAACATGTTGCCACAAATGACAGTAATATATCGGGAAAAAAATGTGTTTCTAAGCATGGTCGTCAATTTAAAAGTGTGCAGCAATGTGTAATCATATAGTGTTCTTATATGTGAAATACGAAAGTTAGGCTAAGAGATTCCGAGAATCCTTGTTGCTTTCGTATTTAATTATTTCATTTCTGTAGCATGTGGGAACTTCAAAACCAGTCTCCAAAACCAGATTAGGTCAATAAAAGAAAATTAATTACCCATTTTATTTGTGAACAAAGATTCAAAAATCCTAAAGAAAATATTAGTTTGTTGAATCTAACAGCTCACTAAGAAAATACAACATGATAAGATTTAACCTGGAAATACAGTATGGTTTAAAAGAGAAATATAACAAAGTAATTGACTATCTTAATAAAGTGTAAGAGAAAAATTATGATATTATCTTTATCAATGCAGAAACTTTTCATAAAACCCAACACTTCTTTTTCATTTTTCTAAAAAAAATAGAAAAAGAAAATTAGTGTCAGAAGATAATTTCCTTCGCAGCATAAAGTTTGTGTACCAAAAATCCACAATAATATTACACATAATCATTAAAGGGTATGTGAATTCCCTTTAAGAACAAGTATAATTACTTTCCAAACATTTCTTATACACATTTTCCCCCAGAAACATACTGTGAGCACAGCAAAATAAAATACACTCACATTGCATCATGTATTATGTTAAGAACAATTTTAAGTTTAGGAATATAAAGATGAATTTTAAAAATTGTTGCCATCCTATAATCAGGTTTTGGCACTGAGCTGATGGTGCACCTCTTTAAGGTCTATTGTTTTTATTAGGTGCCATCTAGTCTAGTACAACTCATAGCTACTCTATGAATATCAGATCTGAACCCTGCCTTATCCTGTGCCATCCCCATCATCCCTGCTACACTAAACCCCGTTGCTACAGTCACTCTGCCAATCTGTCTCATTGAGAGTCTTTCCCTCCTTTGGTGATTCTCCACTTTTCCAAACACAATGGCATTCTCCAAAACTGGCCACACCTAATAGCATGCCCAATGTATGTGAGATGAAGTTTCACCATCCCTCCTTCTAAGGAACATCCTGGGTGCACTCAGTCCAAGATACATTTGCCCGTGGGCTATTTAGTGCCCTTCTCCAGCACCACGACTTTAAGATAGAGTGAAATGATTATTTAAATAATTTAAGAGTCCCTGAGCCTGGCTCGGAACCTGGCTAAACTGCAGGCAGTCCATGGACTTGAGTCAATGGTTTAATCTCTCCTAGATTTAGTTTATATTTCAAATTGAAATAATAATAATTATTGCATAGTTAGTGTTCTGCTTACACTAACTTTAACCCAGGAGATTACATAATCGTTTCATGCTTTGTTCTCCCAAATCCTACACATTAAGACAGCCTTCAAGCTTTGCCAGTTTCTATTTCACCAAGAGAAAAGTAAATTCTACTTGTGAGGAGCCCTGGGCTCACAGAATAAGCATTCATTCGGCTGCTGTCTGAAAGGTTGGAACAGTCTGCTTTCATGAAGATTTATAGCCTTGGAAATCCTGGTCTACTCTGCCCTGTGGTGTCTGAGTCACAAAACAAATTTGGGTGGTTAGTTTGTTTGTTTTTGGCTTTTTGTTTTGTTTCCTTTTCTTGTGTTTGGGACTTCCCAGCCTAAAGGAAGGGCAGGATTCAAACCACATCTAACCGTCTCAGACTCCTACTACTCTCTGCAAAGCAGGTTGACAGCTGCCTGGCAGGTCTTTATCTAGGAGCAGCCTTAATGGTTTGGATTCCCAGCTTTATTATGCCTTAACTAATTAGACATTATGACTGAGAACAATTAAAGGGAAATCATTCTGCTCAAACAGAGATTGTGAAGACCCAAACTGTAATGGGCTGGATGGGCTCCAGCGTTCAAAAGCCAAAGCTTTATTGTATGTAACAGCCTGGACTCCCTGGCAAATTGGAGAAAGCCCAGCACGCTTTATGACCATCCCTGTATGCCCTCTGACTATAGACAGATGGCTTCTAGACACACAGACAGCTTCCTTTCAGCACAGGAAGCTGGCAAGTGTCCATAACCCCATTTTGCCAGTGAGAAAACGAAGGATCTCATCATTTTCATAATTATCTAACGTAATAAATAATCCTAGAAGATAGCTAAGAAAACTTGGTGGTTATTGCCTTGGAAGTCATTACCTTTCCAGGGAAAAAGTTTCTGGATTGTTGTATTCACCACATGTCTCTTCTAAGTGCCTTTTCTTCTCCCCAGCCCCAGCTGGTTGCTCTGTTGTATGAAAGATCTTTATACGATCATTTCACCTGCCACCAATAATATCAATAATAGTTTGGTCCACAGGTGATCTGCTCAGTGGATGGCACCTTTGAGCAATAGATCCCAAGGATCTTTGCAACTCCTGGGTTCCACCTTCACAATCTGACTCAGTAGCTCAGGGATGTGTAGGACTCTGGAGTGTTTTGTTTTGCTTTGTTTTGTTTTTTATAACATTTTAGGTGGTATTACTTTAGGATTTAAGAAGAACTGATCGACAATTTTAAAACCCCAAAACAAAACCAACCCTTCCTTTTTCTCAATATCCTTTTCCCCTTCTATCCTTTCATTGAAATGTTTCTGGTAAACCCTAATTAAAAAGAAAAACAAAAATTTCTACATTAAATACAGCATCACGTCTCACACCAACACAAACCAAACCCTCTCTGTTGCTGACTCAGACCTCAAGGAGACCCTTGCGTGAGGTTTGTGAGGCTATAAATCTTTACAGGAGACATCCCATCTTTCTCCCACGGATGGTAGATTCTAACTGATGACCTTTCCATAAGCAACACATGTTCCTTGACATAGTGTCTTGTTATTGTGGTTATTTGCAGTTGGGTCACCTCCAACCCATAACAACCTTATGAACAATGGATCTGAACCTTGCCCTATCCTATACCATCCTCATAATCTCTGGCCTGCGCTAGTCCATTTTTAGTCACTGTGTCAAACCCTCTCAGTGATGATCTTCCTTTCTTGCTCTAATGTACCAGAAGTGAACGGCTTTCACAGACAGAAATTTGTTTTCACACCATTGAAAAGGCTGGAAATCCAAATCCAGAACAGCAGCTGGGTGAACAACACTTTTTCTTTCTGTCATTTCAAAAAAAGGTCCATGTCTCTTCACCTTCCTCTTCTAGCTTTTTTGGAGACCTCCTTGTGTCTTGGTGTCAGTCTTCCCTCCTCTATGTTCTCTGGTGCTTTATTTAATCCAGTTCAGACCTCAAAAGAGAATGACTAAAGATACAACCTACATTAATCCTGCTTCATTAACAAGACAAAGACTAACTTTTCCTCAATGGGATTATAAACCCCAAATGTAGGAATTAGGGTTTTACAACACTTTGGGGCACACATTTCAATCCATAACACAGGGTGCATTCTTTGTCTCACTAAATAGATACCCTTTGTTCTCACATACAAAAAGAGTTCGGCACCATGAAGACATTATATGTAGGAACACTATCCTTCCTGTTTCCCTCCCCCAAGCAATGGAGACCACATGACTCTGTGATGAGCACCATGCTAGGCAGGCCAATGACTCAGAGCCTTCCACATCATTGCTTCTAGTTTTCAAAGGCTCTCAAGTGACCAGAGTGTCTCTAAAGAAAAGCCATCACACCTGGTGGGGTTGCCCTGCTGGGCTGCTGACCAATGCAATGGTCCACTAGAGTGAAGGGGTAAAGTGAAGGGGGCTGGTACATGATTGAAGCAATGCCTGACAGTCACTCTTGTGAAAGTGCCCCAGGGCACCTCCTCCTCTTCCTCTTCCTGAAGCACCAAGCTCAGTCGTGACTCAGGATTTTTCACTGGGTGTAGTTTGCAATTTGTGCCCAAACAGTATGGAAATAAGAATGACAAGAAGGCCAAAGTTCATTTCCTTGTGAATCAAAGATTTACTACAAAAAGGAAAAGACTCCCGTAGGTCAAGACAGGTCTATTTGCATGTGTGCCAGGCCCTTCAGTCACGGGTGGGTGGCAGGGAGGACAGCTGGGCTGCTGTTTTCAAACCGCTGCTTCTCTGATTGGGTGGGAGAGGGACTTGAATGTTGACTAAAGAAGTGAAGAAACTGAAGAGCAGATAGAAATATAAGTGAAGGAAGAAAAAGAGGAAGCAGAGTAGAAAGACCATTTAAAGTCTTGGACATTTTAAAGGTTAAAAAGAAGTTCTATCTCCAAGGACAGAGCAACTGACTTAGTGAAGTAAGTAGCTCTGTGTGAAGTGTATAAAAACACCAGTGAGAAGAGTAAACTAAGGAAATGAAGCCTGACCTCCCTGAGCCCAGAGACAAAGGCAAATGCTAATTAGCTCAATATCTCAGCACCCACAATCCCCCCAGTGCAGGCATATATAACTGCCAAATATACAATGCTCAGCACATAGTTCTAGGGTGTGTGGGGGGGGGCGGGGGGGGAATCACAACCATGGTAGCATAGTCTGTAGTGTGCTGTTGACCTAAAAATGGTGTCTCTCCAGAGGTTTGAACCCAGTCGTAGTTCCGTAGAAGGAAGACGGGCAATCTTCTCCTGTGCAATTTATTCTCTTCCCAAAACCACTGGAGGGTTAACTATAACTTGGTTCCAACTCAATGGCAATGAGAGAATAATTAATAACAGATCCATCCTGAAGGACATACAGCAAGAATGATCCTTAAAAGTATGAGCAAGGATTTGTCTCACTTGCTTCAAACATATTATCAGGAGAGATCAAATGTCAGAGAAGGGCATCTTGCTTGGTAATACAGGGAGTCAATGGAAAAGAGGGAGATCCTTGATGAGATGGATTGATAGAGTGGCCACGGTGCTGAGCTCATGTGTAATAGTGTTTGTGTGGACGGTGTAAGACTGGTTCTGTGCCTATGAATCGGAACCAACCAGACAGTGCCTAGCAATAAGGAGAAGATTATTAACTAGTAGGAAAGCTTTGGACCTGAGCCCAGAGCAAAGGAATAGACAAACAGACAAGCAAAACCCCTCAAATATGGAGTAAGAAATTTAACCCAATCCCACTGCCTTAGAGGCAATTCCAGCTCATAGTAATCCTTCATCTGGTTTCTGAGGCTATAAATCTTTACAGGAAACTTCCTATCTTTCTCCTGAGGAGAGACTGATGCATTCAAAGTGCCAATCTTTTAGTTAACAGACACATAGCTACTATATCACCAGCATAACAGGTACACAATAAAGACAAACTGAGTGATCTAAATTGTTGTTGTTGTTAGATGCCATCAAGATTCCAGTTCATAATGACCCTGTCTGTGCAACAGATGGAAACTTTACCTGATCCTGTACCCTCCTCACAATCTCTGCTGTGTGTCCCTTGTTGCAGTCACTCTGCCAATTCTTTGGGGATCTCTCCCTCTTTCAGTGACTCTCCCCATTTCCAAGTATAAAATATTTTCCCAAATACTGACCTCCTCCTAACAACATATCCAAAGTATGTGAGATGAAATCTCCAATTCAATGGCACTTAACGATGACAACAACATAGAGAGAGCTCTCATGGCCTAGTGGATAGAATGTTATACTACCAAGCCAAAGATGGGTGATTTTAATCTGTGGCACTCAGGCCTGGTTTGAATTGTTTTTGATCATTCTTCTAGGTGGTATAGCACTGCTCTGTGTATTGCTGTACAGTGATAACGCGTGGTTGCTGCGATGCTGAAACTGTGACACTGGTGTGTCAAATACGATAATGGTTACCCATGGACAGTATTTGGTGGAGCTCCCCAATTAAAACAAGCTTGGAAACAGTAGTGGCATCCACTTCTGAAATAGCTTGCTTCCAGAAACTCTATGAATGTGGAGCTATGATGAAAGTTATACAAGTGTTCAGGTCTTTTGTTCATAACATCGCTATGAGTCATCTACGACTCAACAGCACTTAACAACAACACAAGGAGCCTTCTGCCTGCACTTTCTCTAAGACAGATTGTTTGTTCTTTTGGCAATCCATGGCATATACAATATTCTTATCAACACCATAATTCAAAAGCATCAATTCTTTCTTTGGCCTCCTTTATTCACTGTCTAGCCTTCACTTGCATCCAAAGCAATTGAAAATATTATGACTTGGAAAATACAGTGACTGAAATCTTAAACTGCAGTACGTGTACTTTAACAAATTGCCTTCAATTAATATGTTCCACACGTAGACTCTGGTGGGGAGAATAAACAATCCCCAGGGTTCCTTCTATGGATACCTCCCTCCCAGCTCACATAGCCAATAACAGTCAAGACTTCTGAACCACTTGCTCTAAGCCAGGAACAGTTCTAAATATGTTGCCCATGCTGTTTCATATAATCCTCATAAGAGTACTTAGAAATATTAGCCTCATTTTACAGATGAGGCGAAGTCAAACAGGCAGAAAGTTAGGAAACTTGTGAAAGACATACAACTCATAAGGAGAAACACCAGATATCAAACTGGTCTATCTTCCTTCAGAGCTCTTCATCCCACATTATACTATCTCCTTGCAAGAGAGTGGTGCTACAGTCAATCGCTCATTCATTCAGCAAGAATGAATGGCTATTGACCACCTACTGTGGTCTAGTCTGTATCTAGCAGTGAAAATATAGCAAGGAACAAGAGAAGTCAGGTGCCAGGCTTTACGGAGCTTACCTTCTAGTGAGATGCAGCACACACATATATTTTCTAATCAGAACAAGAAAAGCAGTGGATCAGAAAATGCTTTTTACAAAACTGGATTGCTCCTGCAGAAAGCTGAAACAGGATCCACATCTCACATCATACACAAAAATCAACTCAGGGTGGATCAGAGACCTGGAAGGAAAGCCCCAAACCATAAAGTTCATCAGAGACAAACTGGGATCAAGCTTAGATGGCCTAATCTGTGGTATAAAGAGACTGTCAAATACAGCTGCCAGAAATGTACAATCCAGAGAGGATAAAAGTGATGAATGCAGGCTCCAATGGACCAAATAAAAGGTTTTGTTTTGTAAAAAAAAAAAAAAAGTGATGAATGGAACCTTCTAAAGATTAAATCTCTGTGCGCATCAAAAACTTTTTCAGCAGAGTGAAAAGAAAATCTACTATTGGGAAAAAACATTTGGCACTATCATTTCAGACAAGAATCTCATATTAAAAGTTTGCAGAATCTTGCAGGGCCTCTACAAGATAAAGACTTATGATCCAATTACAAAATGGGCAAAAGACATGAAAGAATTTTCACAGAGGAAGATATTCAGATGGACCACAGAACATGAAGAAATGCTCACAATCACTGGCAATAAAAAGAGATGCAAATCAACACAACAATGAGATATCATTTTACCCCAGCAGCAGTGACGAAGTTTAACAGGACAGCAAGAAATAAATGTTGTAGATGATGTGGTGACATAGGAACTCTTGTATACTGTTGGTGGGATTGTAAAATGGTACAACTACTCTGGAAGGCAGTTTGGCATTTCCTCAGAAAGCTGAACATAGAAATTCCATATGACCCAGCTATTGCACTGCTTGGAACATACCCTGAGAGAATGAGAACTGGGGCATAAACAGAGACTTGTACACCACTGTTCATAGCAGTGTTAATTACCATTGCAAGAACATGGAAACAATCCAAAATGTCCAACCATAATAGAATGGATTGAGAAATTATGGTACAATCACATGATGGAATATTACGCAGCACACAGGAGCAATTATTTGGTATATCATTACCTAACTGGGAGGGACTGGAGAGTATTATACTAATTAACTCAGCCCCATAAGGACAAATATTATATAAAATCATGGTGCAAAAGAGCCCTGGTAGCACCATAAGTAAACTCATTAGACTGGTAACTAAAACACTGGTGGTTCAAATGCATCTGAGGCTCTTCAGGAGAAAGATGGGACTGTCTACTTAAGATTTACAGTCTAGGAAACACTTTGAGTAGGCCTACTCTGTTCTATAGAGTTATTATGACTCAGTGATGTTGGATTTAGGTGGTACAAATGGTTAAGGCACTGCTGAGAAAAAGGTTGGTGTTTCAAGTTCATTTTGAGATGCCTTGGAAGAAAAGTCTAATTTTGATTTGTATGCAAAAGTCCTGGCCATCGGCATAGAAAACCCGATGGAGCACAATTCAACTCTGACATGTACGGGGTCACCATGAATTAGAGTCAATTGTGCCCCAACTGATTTATTTCTATAGTACATGTGTTCAAACTATGGCTCTTGAGTGTCCATGGGAACCAGGGCTCTGGTGGTCTTTCCATTCTGAGGGTCTGTGATAGATGCTTCAGGAGCATTTTACCAACGTGAATTGAGCCCAGAAACTAAGAAACGACCAAACTTAATATCCTTGCCCTCCCTCTTTTCCCACGGGCCTCCAGTCCCACTTGAGAAGTCTAGACCATTTACCTCCTTGAAACAAATTTGAGTTGCCCAAAATAGTGGATGATGCCAAGTGCTGGATTGCCGAAATCTTTTCAGACTCCCTCTGCTGATGCAACAAATGTGAGTTTCTTAGGGAGGCACCTTAGGTTTCCTTTATGTCCAGAAAACTTGGCACAATACTCAACCATACACTGTGTTCAATAAAGTTTCATTGCTTTATTGATCATTGATACTTTATTCTTTTTCACATGATTGGACAACAGTGTAGACATTGATGGCCACCTCTCAAGCTGAGAAGCAAGTTTCCCTCTCTGACCAAGTTAAGTGTAGTTACTAAGCCCTAGGGATCCAGCTCAGAAAACAGATTGACCAGGGCAATAGCTCCAGATGCCCCTATCAACTCAACTGTTTAGTGTCTTAATTCTTGAGCCAACATATTCACTCCATGTTTCTCAAAATACTTTGTGGATTTTGTAATGTAGACAGGACATGCAACCAGGTTTGCCTGGGGATATGGCACGTGAAACTCAAGGAAGAGCAGAGCTTTGCCAAATGTTGTATGAGACTCCTACCCCCGCCCCCTTTTTTCCCCTTTTCAACTCTTGGATTAATGTTCTATAGAATGTAAGGACTTCACTGACCAGAACTCCTTCCTTCCTACCATCCTACAGGCTTGTCTATCCTGAGGACAGACAAATTTCCTCTGACATATTTCCAAGGATTATAAGCCGCCTTCATTGATCGAGTTGCATTCTGAAAAGATAGACAACAGGGAGCCATTGAAAGCTTTAAATTAAAGAAGCCACAATGCCAGAGTCATGTTTCAAAGAAGCTTTGGCAGCAGTGTGGAAATGTACTAGAATTAGGAGAAATGAGAAGCTTTCTAACAATTATCCCAGTAAGAGTTAACCAGGATCAAACCTAGATTGGGAGCCATGGATGGCAAGCAGCCTGGCCTTTCCTTGTCCCCTCTAAATAGATATACTGAGTTTGTAGTCTCCAGATTCATCACATGATGGTGATATTAGTTGCTGGCTGTGCTTGAGTCAATTCTGACATCTGAACCACCTCAAGTGTCATAGAGAGTTTTCATGGAGTTCTCACAGTTGTGGCCTTTGTTCCAAGGCAGCTCTAAGTGGATCTAAACCACCAACCTTTCATTTCAATGTCAAGTACTTAGCTGGTGAGTTGCACAGGGACTTGACTTAACACAGGAGATACTTAAATGTTTGTTGAATGAATCTGGAGTGACTCCTTTAAAGAGGAGAAAACCAAGGTCAATATGATTACATTATGTACCAGTAATGTCAATATCAAGGAAAAAAAAGATTCTCACCACTGGGCCAATTGGCAGCATCAGTATGGATGGATGGTGAAGAGATTGACATAGTTAACAGTTTTAGTTTGCTTGGCTCCACAGTCAACACTCTTGGTAACAGCAGCCAGGAAATCAGGAGACTAATTGCATTGGGAAAGTCAGCTGTGAGGGACCTATCAAGAGTACTAAAGTGCAACAACATCAGGCTGGAGACTAAGGTGCACCTGATCCAGGCTATAGTCTTTGTAATTACGTGATATGCATCAGAGAGTTGGACAGTGAATAGGGATGATAGAAAGATAATTGATGCCTTTGAGTTGTGGTGCTGGAGAAGAGTGTTGAATATACTGTGGACTTCTAGGAGAACAAACAGGTCTGTTCTGGAGAGGGTGAAGCCAGAATGCTCCTTGGAGTCAAGGATTCTGAAGTTTCGTCTGACATACTTTGGGCATGTTGCAAGGAGGGACTGGTCCTTGGAGAGGGACATCATGTTTGGGAGAGTGGAGGGACGGTGCAGGAGAGGAAGACCCTCAATGAGATGGATCAATTCTGTGAATGGAGTGGTGGGAATGAATGTGTTTGAGACAGTGAGATTGGCACAGGATAGAACAGCGTTTAGGGCTCTTGTACATAGGGTTGCTATCAGTCGCAAATGACTCGATGGCATATAACAACAACAACAAATGTACATATTTGCCTAGCTAGACAAGGACAGAGATAGACCTCAAACCTATTCCTCACTCTTTATTCCACCAATTTTCAATTTTTATCATGTAGCAATATCCCCGTCCCCAGAGTTTCTCATTGGGCAGGTCTGGGGTTGACCTAGAATTGCATTTCTAGTAAGTTTTCAGCTGATGCTAATATTGTTGGTATAGGAATCACATTTGAGAAGTGCTGCCTTATTCAGCTCTCCTGTCATAATACTTAACAATCTTTTTCAGAAAGCGCTAGGTTGGTTCTTTCATTAATCATGTTTGAGTCTGTGCTTTCAAGTGAATATGCATTCCAGCTTTCGAAATTAAGTATAGCACAGTGGTTAACAGGCCAGACTCACAAGCCAAATACCTGGCCTTGGTCTTCTCTCCAACAACTCATTAGCTATGAGACCTCAGGCTTGTTACTTGCCCTTTCTTGAATATGTATGTGTGTGTTTTACAGTTAAATATATATATAATATTTTATGTACCATCTATTATTATACAGAATATATTGTGTAGTATATATTAGAATATATTACATATCACATATATATCATGAGATCTTGTGTATTATAGCATTTTTTTAAGGATTATAGTCATGAATATGTAAAAAGTACTGCAATAGTACCTGGCAAAAACTCAAAAACTCCCTATCATCAACTCAATGCTGAGTCATAGAGACCCTTCATCAGGTTTCCAAGGTCATAAATCTTAAGGTGAGAGGATTTCCCATCTTTCTCCCATGAAGGCACTGGTCAACTTGAACCATTCACAACTCAAAGACTTTTGGTTAGCAGCATAGGACGCCAGGGACTATGCCACCAGAGCTCATGGGCATAACAATGCCAGTTATTATTCTAATACCTTGTGTAGGATTGAGCACGGACCCCAAAGTGAGGTGTATTATACTAACTATTTAGATCACAAAGAGACATGAGAACATACAACGGAATAATAGATTCTATAGTTTAGCCACCCAGATGAAGACATGGGCATGTATTGCTATGTAAGCGTACATATCAGCAAGTGCAAAGATAATTGAAAAATGAAAGATACCACGTGGTCTGGTGCCACCCAGATCTCCCCTGGGCTTCCTTCAAGTCAATTATTGTCATCATGGACAATCTTGTTATTCTCCCAGGTCAAGGAACCAGGCTACACAATCATATCCATTTTGATGAGTCATACAGTCTCATTAGGGCAGCTTTGCACCCCATCTGTCAGAAACTATGATGGCATCAAGCAGCTGTCTATGGAGGATGGTCTCTGGAGATGTCTGAGGAGCACATGGAACCAGGTGGTGGCTGAGTGGGTCCCCAGGATGCTAGTTACCCCGAGGACTAGATCTCAAGGGAGCTTCCATTTCAGTCCTAAAGTTCCCATGCCTTATCAGGCTCCTAAAAGAAGGTGTTTGCCAGTTACGGCTAACATAACAGGATAACTGGGCACAGAGCAACCATGAAGAAAAGCTCCTCAATTATGAAAACAAGACCTGAGATGTTATGGATTGAACTGTATTGGAGTCCTGACCTTTATGCGTGTAATCCTATCTGGAAATGGGGTTTTCTTTGTTCTTTCAGTGAGGCATGCAGTGTAGGGTGTGTTCTGTAACTAATTACTTCCGAGTTATATATAAAGAGAGCAGATCAAGGCAGGCCCAGGAGGAAGATAGATATTATCTGATGATGACAAAAGCAGATGAATGTATCATTCCAAGAACTCCAGGGAGTGCAAGCTACTAGATAGAAGCTCTGGTGGCTTAGTGGTAAAGAATTGCATTGCCAATCCAAAGGTACAAAGTTTGAACACACTAGCTGTTCTGCAGAAGGATGGGCGAACTCTCAACGCAATTTACTGCCTCTGAAAGCCCACTGAGAGGTCATCTATGGATCAGTTCCAAATTGACAGTATACAACAACAGATGGAAGTTGGAGCTGACAAGTACTTCTCCCTGGAACAAGATCTTTATTTCAGACTTCTAGGTACCTGAAGTGCCAGGGTGTGCAAATAGTTAAGCACTCAGGTACTAGCCTACAAATGAAACTCACCCCAAGGTACCTAGGAAGGCAGGCCTGATAATCTGCTTCCAAAAGACCATATCTTTAAAACTCTATGAAGCAGTGCTACTCTGCACTTAATGAGATTATCATAAATAAGGATAGACTCTCCAGCAACTAACAACAACAAAACAGCAAGGGCTTCTGGTGAGAGTCAGTTTCAGTTCTTCAAAGGAACTAAGTCCACAGAAAGGGGACATTCTGGGAGGGGAAGCTGACTTGTCCGCCCAGATCCCTTCTCAAGATACATATTTCCACTCTGTTCTCCCAGAAATCCCTGTCATCCCTGGAAAGGTTTCGTGCAAGCTTAGATATAATCCCTCCTCTTAAACTACTTGACACAGTTAGCACAGGCCAGTCCTTTGCAAACAATTCCATAGCAAAAAAGCAGTCAAGAATTTAGATTCAGATAATCAGGTAGATTATTAGATACATAATTGTAGATTCAAATCCTTACCTCTCAACCCTCCCCGTCACACAGGGCACTCTGGTGGCCTACTGGTAAGAATGTGCACCACAATCCCAAAGGCACACAGTTCAAATCTGCCAGCTGTTCCATGAGAGAAGATGGGAAATCTCTTTTGTATTACTACCTCTGAAAACCCGCTAGAGGGTCAGCCATGGATCAGTTCCAACTGGATGTTACACTGCCGCCACAATCATCAGGTGGCCTAGTGAAAAGAAGCTTCACAGCAATTCCAAAGGCATGTGCTTCAAATACACCAGCTGCTTGTGGGAGAAAGATGGGCAATCTCTTTTTCTTCTTCATTTTTTTTTAAGGAAGCTAAAGAAGCTTTATAAAGGGGCCTCCCTGGTGGGATTCCTTGGTCAGCAGAGAAAGAGACAGGAAGAGAGTCAGACCAGGGAATACCACCGGGCAATCTTGCTTGCATGATTGAGCAACTCAGTCTGAATCTCAATTTCTCCATCAGTAAAATATAGATAACAATTCCTCACCAGGCTGTTAGAAGGATCAAATCAAGTAATGCAATAGAAAGACACATCTCTACCAATGTTCTTACGTACCATCAAGCCAGAGCCAACTCTTAGCTAACTCTCCATAAGGTTTTCAGAGCAGAACCAAAAAAACATCAGCCATTGTATGACTAAATTCTGTAGGAGACTACACTGGGAATGAGGCAGGGATGACGAGTCAAAGCGATAAGGTTCCACTTTCAGAACTTTCTGTAAGCTTCTCATTCCTGTGCTTTGTAGGGTCTGCCTTCTCCAAATATCAGGTTGAAATGAATATCCAGTGTCTGCTCAGCTTAATTTATATCTACACGTCCCCACCTAGACATTACCTACCAACATGTGTGTTCAACCCTGTGCCAGGTCAGAGAGGAGAGAGCCTCCTCTCCAAATGATAGACCCCAGGAATGACATCTTGTGATAAAACTACACCGACTACCAAACACCATCCATAACTTCCTTGAGCCAACAGCCTTTAACCCAGAAGCAAAGTCCCCACACACGCACGAGTCATTCATTCCACATCTCTGGATGGAGGGGCCTATGAAGCCTCTTCATAACCATCAGGTCCATCCTCTGCAGAAGCCCTTTCATAAGACATTTGTCTCGGACTCAGGACATGAGCATATAAGGAGACTCGGATTAAATAAAGAATTCTGCCTGGAACAGGAGGTCAACCTTACTCTCAACCAGGGAATAAGGAAGAGCTAGGTGGAGGCCAGGTTCTGAGCTGGTCCATGGGCTTCCCAGCAACATCCCCTGCCATGGTCCATGCGCCCAGCTCTCTCACAGTCAGAAGAGGGGGCAGGGGAGGCTGGCCTGGGGGCCCCTGTGGCTTCCTGCCTGAAAAAGCACACTACCTCCACAGGCCCCAGTGAACTGTCACCTTCATGAGCCCCTCAGGCAGTGCTCACACTAGCCCATTGTTCTTCTTCCTGCTGGCAGCTCTATGCTTCTTGCTCCCACCCCTGCCCCCATGTACCCTACCGCAGCTCTACCTGATCTGTATGCTGAGCCAGTCCTGGAGCTCCGCACCATCAGCCCTGGGTGTGCTGCAGAGCTGGGCTTCTTTACAAGTACTTTCCTTGTTTGGGGGATGGACATAGCATTCAGCTTGGTGGTTGTTGTTATTATGTCCCTTTGAGTTGCTTGTGACTCCTAGTAACCCTGTGCATAATAGCTCTGAAACCTGTCCTATCCTGAGCCAATCTACCCCCATGTCCCCAGTTACTGTGTCAACGCATCCCATCCAGGGTCTTCTTCTCTTGATGGACTGGTCTCTCCTGGCAGCATGCCCAAAGTATGTGAGATAGAGCTTCCAAATCCTTGCCTCCAAAGAGCAACTTGGTTCCACCCTCTCTGGGACACACTTGTGAGTTCTCTTGGTAGTCCATGGTATGTTCAATACCCCAGCACCACAACTCAAAAGCATTGATTCTTCTTCTGTCATCCTTATTCATTATCCAGCTCTCTGCTGCACAGCAAGCAATTGTGAAGTCAAGCTTGGTAGCAGGGAACAAAATGGAATAAAAAGTGGCAAAGGTTTTCCAACTGAAATATAAAATCCTTTCTTCCCCCTTAAATTACAATAAAGTATTAAAAAGACTTTCAAGATACACACAGAAGAAGATCAACTCCATGAACAAAGGGTGGGATCTAAAAGATGGGCTCACAATTTCCCCTCCCCTCTGGCTTCCTTAGCCCACAGGGTGACACACACACACACACACACACACACACCCCTCCAGCCTCTCCAAGAAAACACACGTTGGAAGCTCTCTGCCCTAGGACACTCCCCTTTGAGCTCATCATCAAGCAGTTCTGACACCTGGAGACCCTATAGCAAAGAACCTTGGTGGCACAGTGGTTAGGCATTTAGCTGCTAACCAAGAGACTGACCATTTTGAACCCACTGGCCACTTCACAGAAGAAAGATTTGGCAGCCAGAACTAACTTTACAGCAGCAGGTCTGGCATATGGTTGTTGTATGAGGAGTGATGCAAAGAGGGTGGTGCCAGCCCACTTAGGGGTACCTTAGAAGAAAGGTCTGATAATCTGCTTATAACAAACTTTTGAAAACCCTGTGAGGCCCAGTACTACACTCAGACACAAGGGGGGCATCCCATCCAAGTCCAAGGTGACTGGACAGCTACTGGGTTTTGTTTATAACTTTGAAACTTTCATGGCATCAGGTAATGTTTCCCACACCAGAGCACTCTGATTTCTGGGGTGAGTAGCCAGAGCTCTCAAATGTCCACATTTCTTCCCTGCAGAAGAGCCTCAGCCCCTCTACTGTTCCCAGGCTTCTAAGTCAACCTCATAAGCTTGTCCATTCATATGCCTCCTCCTACTTCACTTCCATCAGACGTGGCAAAAAAGCAACTAGTGATTCAGATGGGGATATGCACTACTCTTCCTCTTTTCCTTTGCTAAGAGCTTTTTTATTATGATTGAACCAACCATATTGCCACTGCTGACATCACTACACACCTGTATGATTACTGGTCTACCTACGTCCCAGGTGTTCTTCCAAGCTTTGCTCAAGCTCCACTTCTTCCATGAAACACAGCTGACAGGGCAGCCCACAGTGATCCCCCCTCCTTTTAGAGGACTCATTCTTCTGTCCTAACTTTTAGATGATTAATTATATACAGCCTTGAATCTTCAACTAACATTGGATCGTTCCTGTTTATTTCCACAATAGCATTGTTAATTCTTAGTGGTCAAGGCCTACACCTTCTTGGAATCCTACATGGGATTCAAGCACCATTTTTTGCTTTGTAATTTGTCCCTGGCTTGCGTTAATTAGGGAGCTCTAGTAGCCTGTATTCCCTACTAGGGAATAGCACTGCTAACATAAAGCCACTTCTCTCTGGAAGTTCGAATCCATCAGTAGCTCCATGGGAGAAGGATAGACATCAACTCCAGTGTGATTCTCCTCAGCTATGAGTCATTTCCAACAAGAGGGCAACAAGTTTGAGGGAGGTTTTTAGTGTTCAATTAATATTGGTTGATTTATTTATGTCACTGGCCAAGTACTTTAGATGCTGAGAAGATATACACCCTAGTACACTGTTAACAAGGGAGCTCTGGTGGCCTACTGGCAAGAAGCTGCACTGCAACCCTGATGGCATATAGTTCAAGGCCAACAGCTGCTCCACGGCAGAAGGATAGGCAATTCCTCCCATGTGATTAACTGCCTCCGAAAATCCACCGGAGGGTCAGCTCTGGGTCTGTTCCGACTCTACGGTACACAGCAACAACAACACTGAAAATAGCTGCCATGGATCTCCTTTATGCAAAGAAACAGATCTAGGTTAAGAAATGGAAGAGGATGAACAGGTGGAGCTCTTTCCAGAGCAGTGAAACTATCCTATATTATATAGAAAGTATTTGTGAAAGAAAGCCCATAGGATTGTACATTACAAAAGGAACACTAAACTATAGACTTCAGGCAATAACACAACGTTAATACTGGTTCATCATCAGTCGTAGCACAAGGACGACAGGAATGTAAGATACGACAGGAGAAGCAATGTGTAGGGGGAAGGCAGCACTTGGAAACTCTCTGTACTTCCTGCAAAATTTTTCTGTAAATATAAACTGCTCTAAAAAATATCAAAGTCTGTAAAAATAAATAAAGTCAGAAAAGGAGGTTATTAAATAAGAACAAAGGAGGGAAAGGGGGGAAACTAAGACTGAAAAGGAGCATGAAACTAAGCATACATTTTAATCTCACAATTTCTTACTTCATAATTTCCCTAAGTAAACATTCCCAGTTTTAGCCCATATAGTACACATCTCCTGTCTCCAGTACCTGCTTCCCCCTCTCTAATCTATTTTCTAAAACACAGCCAAGAGATTTCCTTTTCATGCAAATATGTCATCTCCTTCCAATACTTAAAACCCTTTAGTGAAACAAAACGTATATCAATGGTTGAATGGAAAATTGATTTGCTCTGTAAACTTTTACTCAAGTCATAATTTTTTTAAAGTTTTCTTGCTAAAAAAAATGTTAGTGAATTCCATTCCCCTGCTCTAGTCTAGATACTTCCTTGAACTTCTAGATTCCTGAGCTGGACTTGGAGCTGAGCTTGGAGCTTTCTAATGCCATCTCCTGTCATGTACACTTGTACTCTCTAGGGTCTGAAATATTCTTGCAATTCTAAAACCTCCATACCAGGCTCACGCTCTCGCTCTCTCTCTCTCTCTCTCCCTCTCTCTTCCAGGCCTTCAACCATGTTCTTCATTCCATCTATAATGTTCTTCTCCTCGCATTGTCCTTCTTCCTCTGGATGATTCTTGTTTAGCCTTCTTTTTTTCACATTAAACATCTTTCACCCAGTATCACCTGCCATCCAAATGCACCAGTTGCTCCACAGAAAGATGGTTAGTGTCCTCCCTTGTGATTTACAGCCTCTGAAAACCTGCTGGAGGGTCAACTATGAGTTGTTTCCAACTCAATGGAAATGAGAGAGAGGACCATCTGTCACTGCTATGGTGGCCTGAGTTCCTATGAGTCTGTGCCACTGACATTTCATAGACCAGCAGGGTCACGCACAGTGGACGGTGTCAGTGGAGCATCCAGATGAAGATGAAATAGGAAGAAAAAGCTGACAATCTGCTGCCAAAAAATAGCTACTGAAAAACAAACCAATCACAACAGAACATTACCTGATAGATTCTGGAAGCCGTATGCTTAGGCTAGAAGGATCATGAAGATAGTGCTGGATGGGAAGGGACGAGATTTTGTTCTGTTAGAGGGAAGGTTGTCAGGAGTCAGTGCTCACTTAACAGCACCAACAATAACAACAACCCAGAAAGGCTTTATCCAAAACACAGATCTAAGAGCAAGCCAATTACGAGATGTTCACATTGCATGTTACCTCTCCTCTCACTTAGTCTCCTCGCCTCTTTTCCCTCCTAGATCTAGAGGTCAGGGTTAGCTCATCCATGTGTCTTCAGCACCAAACGTAGTGTAAAAACCTTTTCCACTTACAATGATTTCAGGCCAACAAGGTACCATCTTTTAAGTGTGTGGTTTGGGGATAGATTCCATGATGAACAAGAGAAGCCCAGTTTACTATGAATCTGTAGTGAACAATTTCACATGGATTTCCCCACTTTTCTGAAATGGCTTACTATGATTATGTTGTTGTTGTTGTTGTTGTTGTTGT
>NW_006399843.1:1589729-1590410 GCF_000299155.1 Elephantulus edwardii
GGGGGAGTCCAAACCAACTTCAGACTAAGGGAATCTGGCAAAGACCTCCTTAGCCAAATGACTGAGGTTAGAATCACCAGTGATGAATAAAAAACGACTGCCAGCCAGTCAATTTTGACCCACAGTGGTCCTGAGGGCACAGTAGAATTGTCCACTAAGGTTTCCAGTGCTGTGAGTCTCTATAAAAGCAGACCGCTTCTGTTGCTGTCTGTTTGCTAGCAAGCTACAGCGACACCCTGATGGGGGTAAGCACCACAGAGATACACCACTCCAGGAGAGGATCAGAGAATCAATCCGGGTCAATTTTATTGGGATAAGCAGCGCACTTACATAAACAGGAAGATAGCATAGGGTGGGCTTACAGACGTGGAACATGCAGATTGGCTAGGAGAACCTCAGCCTCCTGCGGATCACTCCCAGCTCAACAGATGCGGCAGCCATCTTCCCATGTGGCGAGCTTTCTCAAGCCGGTACAGCCAAACACAGGAGAGCTTTCTCTACCCTGCATTAAAGGCCATTGGAAGGCTTGCACTTATCTGGAGCTTAGGTGATCTGTCCTGGCCAGAGGCCCTTCCTTCCTCCCTAACATTCTGCAACATGCTTCTTTTTTTTTTTTCCCCTGTAAAGTGACTGGTAGGTTATAACATCCAATCTTTCAATCAGCTGCTTTAACTATGGTGC
>NW_006399843.1:1590510-1592792 GCF_000299155.1 Elephantulus edwardii
CCCTTCCCAATTTTGAACCATGCAGAGTTCCCTTGCTCTGTTCTGACGACTGCCTCCTGGTCCAAGTATAGGTTTCTCATTAGAATGATCAAGTGTTCTGGGATTCCCATTCTTCTCAGAGTCAGCCATAGTTTGTTATGATCCACACAGTCAAATGCCTTTACATAAGTAATCACAAATAAGCCTGTGTCAACCCTGTTGACTTTGAAAAAGATTTGAATTTGAAAAGCATCTGTATTTTCTGTAGAGAGGTGTTGTAGGACTGGAAGAGAGACAGCATAATCTTTGATATTGTACAAGTGCTTACCTAGCATTAGGTACTCTAATACTGGTTTTATAGTCATGATGTGGAAAATAAAATTTATATTGAAAGAAATACTGTGCGGTCTAGGTCTTCTAATTGGCCTCTGTTTGAATACCATTTGTTGTTGTTGTTGTTATGTGCCGTCAAGTCACCTGCGACTCATAACAACCCTGTGTACAACAGCTCTAAACCCTGCTCTATCCCTTGCCAATTTATTGTCTCTGACACACCTATCCCCATTATGCGAGTTACAGAATCAATGAATCAATCCATCTCATTGAGGGTCTTCCTCTCCTACACTGTCCCTCCACCCTCCCAAGCATGATGTCCTTCTTCAAGGACTGATACCGCCTTGCAACATGTCCAAAGTATATCAGACGAAGCTTCAGAATCCTTGCCCCCAAGGAGCAGCCTGGCTTCAGCCTCTCCAGGACAAACTTGTTTATTCTGCTAGAAGTCCATGGTATATTCAGTACTTTTCTCCAGCACTACAGCTCAAAGGCATCAACTCTCCTTCTATATCATCCCTAGTCATTGTCCAGCCTTCTGATGCATAGCAAGTAATTGCAAAGACCATGGCCTGTATCAGGTGCACCTTACTCTCCAGACTGACATTGTTACTCTTCAGTACTTTGGAGAGGTCTCAGGTCTCTGACAGCAGACTTTCCCAATGTAATTTGTCTTTTAATTTCCTGGATGCTGGTACCAAGAGTGCTGATTGTACAGCCAAGCAAACTGAAGCTGTTAATAATCTCAATCTCTTCATCTGTCATGAAGCTGCCAATCAGCCCAGTGGTGAGAATCTTTGTTTTCTTGATGCTGAGCTTCAATACATATTGCAGGCTGCAGTCCTTGACCTTCTGCAGCAAGCACTTCAGGTCCTCAGTTTCAGCAAGTAGGGTTGTTTTATCTGCATAATGCAGATTGTTGATGAGTCTTCTTCCTATTCTGATGCCACAATTCTTCTCATAGAGCCTAGCCTCCTGGATAATCTGTTCCGCATATAGATTGAAAAGATATGGAGATAGGACATATCCTTGATGCACATCCTTCCCAATTTTGAACCATGCAGTGTTACCCTGCTCTGTTCTGACTACTGCCTCTTGGTCCAAGTATTCGTTTCACAAAAGCACAATGAAATGTTCTGGGATTCCCATTTTCCTCAGAGTCAGCCACAGTTTGTTGTAATCCACACAGTCAAATGCCTTTGCAGAGCTTAACAAAATCATTTCCTTTCCTCACCACAATTTCATTTTTTCTCTCCCACGACAATTTTATTCTCTTTATCACTATAGCTCCCTCAATTTTGCTTATAGCTTTTGGGGCATGAGAGGAAGAAAAGAAGGTAGTCATGGTCATCAATAACCACCCCCAATTAATACTATGTTGCTACCATTTGATGTGATACATCATAGTCCTTCCCACTGGAAGAAATCATTTTAACACTTTTGATTGTTTAAGAATATGACATAGACTTCAGTGGTGACCTAGTGGGTAAACAGATGTGCTGCTATCCTAAAGGCATGCTGTTGAAGCTCACCAGCAGCTCTAAGAGAGAGCTGTCTCCTCCTGTATATGCTTTATAGCCTCTGAAAAACCACTATGACTTGGCTCCAAAACACAAGTGATGAGATGAGTAGAGATGAAGTGTACACAGATTAGCCAGCCATGTGTTTATGGAGCGTGACTCTGGAGGGTACCTTTGTCCCCATCCACATTACTCCAATTTCTGGTTATAAGGTTCTCTTGAGATTTCCAAATCCAAACTATAAAGTTGAGACTGGCTCACAGTGACCCTCCTCTGGGTTTCTACAGCTGTAAATCTTTATGGGAGGAAACTATCATTTCCCCTCAAAGCAGCTGGTGGATTTAAACTACTAACCTTTTATTCAGTTGCCTTTATACTCTACATCATTGCTGTTGTTGTTAGGGGCCATGGCGTATGACTCATAGTGACCTTATGAACAATAGATGTGCA
>NW_006399843.1:1593161-1599232 GCF_000299155.1 Elephantulus edwardii
TGACGGTGACCTTTGCTTTGGAATGAGGATCTCCAAGGATGTTATCAGTTAACATGAGATCATGCTAGGGTCTCAAACTCATTGATGCCCAATCAGAGCTGACCCTTAGCTGACCCTCCATCTGGTTTTCAAAGGCAGTAAATCTCCCGGGGAAGAGATTGCCCATCTTTCTCCCTCAGAACAGCTAGAGGATTCAAACTCTTGACCTTTCTGTTAACAGTGCAGCACACAATGCACTGCAGTACTAGGGCTCCTTGACAAAATACAGAAAATGGGGAGGGGGAGTCCAAACCAACTTCAGACTAAGGGAATCTGGCAAAGACCTCCTTAGCCAAATGACTGAGGTTAGAATCACCAGTGATGAATAAAAAACAACTGCCAGCCAGTCAATTCTGACTCACAGTGGTCCTGAGGACACAGTAGAATTGTCCCCTAAGGTTTCCAGTGCTGTGAGTCTCTATAAAAGCAGACCGCTTCTGTTGCTGTCTGTTTGCTGGCAAGCTACAGCGACACCCTGATGGGGGTAAGCACCACGGAGATACACCACTCCAGGAGAGGATCAGAGAATCAATCCAGGTCAATTTATTGGGATAAGCAGCGCACTTACATAAACAGGAAGATAGCATAGGGTGGGCTTACAGACGTGGAACATGCGGATTGGCTAGGAGAACCTCAGCCTCCTGCCAGTCACTCCCAGCTCAACAGATGCGGCAGCCATCTTCCCATGTGGCAAGTTTTCTCAAGCCAGGTACAGCCAAACACAGGAGAGCTTTCTCTAGCCTGCATTAAAGGCCATTGGAAGACTTGCACTTATCTGGAGCTTAGGTGATCTGTCCTGGCCAGAGGCCCTTCCTTCCTCCCCATCATTCTGCAACATGCTTCTTTTTTTTTTTTCCCCTGTAAAGTGACTGGTAGGTTATAACATCCAATCTTTCAATCAGCTGCTTTAACTATGGTGCCACCCGTGGTTGTCACGTTGCTATCTATCTTAATGGGGTAAGAAAACCACTTGATCTCTTTAGTAGTATTCCTAAAAATCCACAGGTCCAGTCTAATCATGAGAAACCATCAAACTGGTATTCCTCAAAATTGTTCATAAAAACAACCAAGAAATTACCACGAATTAGAGGGGTTGTTGTTGTTGCTGTTATGTGCCATCGAGTCGAGGGGACTAAGGAGAAATTCCTGAAATATTTCCATGTGGATCAATTCTTTTTGGTACAGTGATTCGAATAGATGAAACCTAACAAAAACCATAGAGAAATTGTAATTGAATGCAGCAGGTTTCCTGGATTAAATCCTGGAAAAGGGAAAAGTCACTGGTGAAAAAACTGGCAAGATCCAAATAAAGTCTGTACTCTAACAAAAGTATTACTCCAGTGTTCATTTCCTAGTTTCAATAAATATTCCATATTAGCATACTAGCATTAGGGGAAACTGGATGAAAGTTACATGAGATTTCTCTATACTTTGTAGTAACTCTCTTGTAAATATAAAATTATTTCAAAATTTAAAGATATTTTTGTTTAAAAGGTAGAAAGGCATACACTAAAATTATATCAGCAAGCAATGCATTTGATGGTGTTCTTTGAATATATCTTTTCAGATTTAAGATTTGCATTATCAAATAATTTCAGTTAAATATCAACAAAAACAAAACATCACTATCTTTATACTTACTAATCTAGATAATAATGTCTATAGTGTGGGTTGTTTTTTTCCCTGAACACTGTAACTCCATCACCTAACTTAGAATATTTAAAAAGCATGTAATGAGTGACATGAATGATCAAATAAATAAATGCTGCAGTTTTGGACTTTGAACAAAATTGTATAAACTCAATCCCCTGCCTTCTTGGACTATACACTCTAAGAAGGCAGGTGGATGGATTGCTACTGTTGATGTGTGCCGTTGAGTGGAAACTGGCTCATCACTGACCCTCCATCTAGTTTTCAGAGGCAGTAAATCTCATGGGAGGAGATTGTCCATCCTTCTCCTGTAATGAATGGGTAGATAGATAGATAGAAATGGATTGGTAGAAATCTCATTGCCATCGAGTGAGAACCAACTCATAACTGACCTGTAATGGGTTTCCTAGAAAATTGCATGTGAAGAGATTGTCCATCTTTCTCCTACAGTCACTGGTAGATTTGAACCACCAGAGGTGTAATTTTTTAATTTTTTTTTTTTTTTTAGTTTAGCTGCACAATCTCCTATAGACTTGACCCCTAGAGCTCTCTGTTAGGTAGAAAGGTAGAATGCAGGCTTGGTACTACCTAGGGGTACAAAGAGTTTGCACTCAGCTGTTGTTTTGAACTCATCCAGCAACACAGCAGAAGAAAGGTCTAGTTTTATGCTTCCATAAAAACTACAGTCGAGAAAGCCTTACGGAGCCAGCCATTTTACTCTGTAATATCCATGGTTGCTACGAGTCAGAAAAGTCACTATAGCCATGGGTTTGGATTTTATTTCATAGGTCTAACTTCAGGTACAGGAATTAGGAGACTTGGTTGCTCAGTGACTAAGGCAATTGACTGCTAGCCAAAAGATCATTAGTTCAAACCTATCAGTTGCTCCATGGGAGAAATGGGACAATTTGCTCCCATAAAGACAGATTTACAGCCTTGAAAATGCTCTGGGGAATTCTACCCTGTTCTGTAGTGTCATTGCGAGTCAGAATCGACTCAGCAGCAGCATCTATGAATAGATATAGCTAATGGAGACTCAATGGCACATAACAACAAACAACAACATGGAGATTCACATATAATGAGAATCTTACACCAAACTGAGGAAATGTGAGTTCCAGGTCGATAAAGATTGCTGTGTCTTTTTGTTCACTGATGTACTCTCGGCAACACCTAGGTTTGGCATGAGCAGATAATAAATGTTTGTTCACTGAATAAATGGATTGAGCCCAGATTGAAGCCAAAGCCAGTTCCTTTCAGGGTTAACATGAAGGACGAGCAGAGCTGCTACAGAGAAGTCCTTGGTTGATCTTCCACAGCCTTGAGGCAACTTGGCATGAGCTATATTTGTGCTGAATGGTCCCCTGAGATGTCAAAGATTCTCCCACTCTGCCTTCAATGGCCTTTCAGAATCCACAGTTTGCACAAAGGCCTGTGTTTTTATTCAAAGTTGGGGGTAGGGGAGAAGATATTATACATCGGAAGTGTCTCCACACATTTCCAGATTGCAGTTTGTGTTGACTTAAGTGAAGAAATTCAACGGAACTAAACACTCCTTTGCAGAGAAGTTTTAGTAAGAGCCCCAAGCAAAATTTGAGAATCAGTCAGTTCCCCCCTTCATAATTATCAAATAAATATCACTCTGGAGGAAGCTCCGTTGTGGAGGTCCCGAAGGATCAGAGCTTCTCTGAGTGATATCTGCGTTCACATTCATGTTGCTAGAGCCTGACTCTGGACAGAACCTGGATACATTATCTGAGGGAGAAAGATAGGAAGTCTCCCCCCACAAAGGCTGACCCAGGATGGAGTCCCGGTAAACTCTCTGCTCCAGAAACCCTCAAAGTATAGCCACAGGTTACAAAGATGAAACACAACTGTGTTCATAAAAGTCTGTTTGGGAAGCCAGAGGTAATTAACTCTGAGCTTTTTATGCTTCAGAATCACAATCTCAAACATCTCTGTTTCCTCCAGGCATTTCCATTATTGTGCCACTAAAATGGAGATGAAGAGTCTTCTGTTTGCTGTGGCACTGTAACCAACATGGAGAAGGGACATTATTTTAGTGGACTAAGGTTTCCTTCACCAGCATTGCTATCATTATTGAGACAATTCCGAAAAGAGTTATTTCTACAACAGACCTAGGAAGTGGAGGGGGGAGGGTCACTCCACCGAAAAGTAATGTCCCTTCTTTCCCACCACAAGGCCTAAAATTCTCAACAGCAATCATCACTCTCTTGCCTCCTGATAACTTGACTAAAGATATTTCCTGGTGAGGTGACAAATTAGGCCATTGTCACACAGGGAGAGCTTCATCTGGTCATTTAGGGAGGTCTTATGGAAATAAGTCTTGCAATATACTGCTGATACAACTATGATGATGGTGACGATAGTGACAATACAGTAAAGGTGAAAATAACAAAAAAAAAGCATTTTCAAAAGTGGGTTTTGCTGTGATATTTACTTTGTGTTAATTATCTAGGTTAGTCCTCACATTCATTTTCTATACATGTTTTATAAAAGAAAAAAAAAACCCACACACCTTCTTAGGTGCCCTTGAGTCAACTACAACTCACAGTGACCCCACAAAAATCAGACCTGAACCTTGACTTATCCTGCACCATCCTCACAATCTCTATCCTGCTCAAGCTACACTGTGGTAGTCACTGGGTCAATCCGTCTCGTCCTCTCTTTCACGTACTTTCTACCTTTGCCAGCATGACTTCTCTCTCCAATGACTGGTTCCTCCTGAAAAGATGTCCAAAGTCCACGAGATGAAGTTTCACCATCCTTGATTCTAAGAAGTACACTTGCACTTTTTGCAATGTAAACTTGTTTGTTCTTTCGGCAAGTCCATGGCATATTCTGTACTCTTCTCCAACAACACAATTCAAAGATCACACAACTACAAAGAAGAAAGAGGGATGAAATTCAGCAAATAGTTAAGCTGGTACCCTAGCTGAGGTACTCCAAGCTTTTCAGGTTAGGACCTAGTTCCTTGGTCTCCAGCAAGTAAGAGTGTGGCACAAAAGGAATGCAAGGCAAAGAATTCTTTGATGTGACTCCAGTACCTCCATACACTTCATTACTACAGTTATTACTCAAGGGCTAACAGACCATAAATGGATTTCCCTAACATTTCTGATGAAGAAATGCACAGGACAGAATAAAGAGATATCTTGGCAGGTAGGGCAAGAACTTCTGGAAAAAGAATATTCTTTTATGTTAACTTTTCTTTAATAGGATAAATTGTTGTGAAGTGTCATTGTGCCAACTACAACTTACAGCAAACTATGGACAACAGATTTGAGTCTTGCCCTGTCCTGTGCTGTGTTCATAATCTCTGTCATGCCAGAGTCCATTATCTCTGTCACTAGGTCAGTTCATCTTGTTGTTGTTGTTGTTAAGTGCCATCGAGTCGTAGACTACTCATAGCGACCCTATGAACAAAAGTCTTGAACACGAAACTTTCATCTTTTTGCCAAGTTCATAGAGTTTCTGGAGTCAAGCTTTTCCTGGAAGTGGATGACACTCCTGCTTCCCAATTCAACTTACTGAGAGTCTCTCATCTTTCCCAGCATGATACCATATTCCAAGGACAGGTCCCTCCTGACAACGTATATATAAGTATATAAGACAAAACCACCCTTCCCCCTATGGAGCACCCTTGCTGTCCTTCTTCAGGCAGATTTGTTCTTTTGACAGTTCATTCAATACTCTTCACCAACTCCACAATGACAATTCTTCAGTCTTCCTTATTCTTCCTTATTATTCAATTTTCAGACATATAGGAAGCGATTGAAAATGTCATGGCTTGAGTCAAATGCATTTTAGTCTTTAAACTGACATCTTGTACTTTAGAACTTTAAAGAGGTTCTTGACAGCACATCTTCCAAATGCAATATCTCTTTTGACTTCCTTGACTTCACCCACCATAGATGTTAATTTTTATTCCAAGTAAAAGAATATCTTAGAAAATTTCTTTAAGAAAATTTAGAGTTTTGAGAGAAACAACATCCCCAATGTATGTCAAATAAAGCTTTATCATCTTTGCCTCCTAGGAGTATTCAGGGCTGTACCTTCTCTAAGACATATCTGTTCTTTTGGCAGCTCACGGGGTATGTAACACTCCTCTCCAACACCACAGTTCAAAGATATCAATTCTTCTTCTGTCATCCTTATTCACTGTCCAGCTTTCAGATGGATAGCAAGTGATTGGAGAGACCATGGTCTGAATCAGATGCACTTTAGTCTTTAGCTGACATAATTGCTCCTGAGTAACTTGGAGAGGGCCCTGACAGCAGGCTTTCCCAATACAATATGTCTCCTGATCTCCTTACTCCCCCTACCATGGATCTTAATTGTGGATCTAAGTGAGATGAAAT
>NW_006399843.1:1599423-1618730 GCF_000299155.1 Elephantulus edwardii
TGTGTGTGTGTACCTTTAAATCAGATCCAATTGGTATAGGAGGAGATTGGCCCTCCTTCTCCAGCAGAGGATCTGGTGGATTCGAACTTTGTGCCTCTGGGATTGCAGTGGAGCTTCTTGCCACTAGGCCACCAGAGCTCCCTCAGTGGTGAATATTTTTGACTTCTTGATGTTGAGATGCAATCCATGTTGAAAGATATAGTCTTTGATCTTCTGCAACAAATATGTCAAGTCCTCTTCACTTTCAGCAAGCAAGACTGTCATCAACATTATACAGTCTGTTGATGAGTCTTTTTCCAATTCTGAGTTCACATTCTTTTTTTGTACAGTCCAGCTTCTCGAATGATTTCCCTATAAACAATAAAGGAATAAGATATTAAAGGTAGAGTTGGGTAAATTTCTACACATAAATAGATGTCTGACATACACCAATGCCTGTCCTAGACATCTTCACATCCATGACCTTGTGCACTCTTTGTAACAATCACGCAGTGAAGATATTATTTTGTACCTACTTTATATAAGAGGAAATTAAGGCTCATAGTCACCATCACACACCTGATGAGTGACAAAAGTAGACGAAATGTGTTTCCAGTCCAATCTAGCTTTAAATTCAATAGATTTCTATTGGTGATTCAATGAAACTTCATCTCAAGGGCGAAGCCAAGGCAACTGTAGAGATCCTGCAGCTGGCATCCATTCTGAAGGAGAGAAGCAAAGGGTCCTTGTAAGTGTGGGTGATTCCGTAGGCCTCTGCAGTAAGGATGGAAGGGCAAAGGGCAAAGGGCAGACATGGACAGGTGTAAATGAGGACATTAGTGGTTCAGTGATTCTTGACTTCCAGCAATAACAGTTGGGTTCAAATTCCAGCAAAGAGGGCTCAAACTCAATCACTACCCATTTGTCAGTGGAAGTTTATGTGTTGCTGTGATGCTAAACAAGTTTCAAAAGAGCTCTCAGACTAAGATTGGCTAAGAAGAAAGGCCTACTTCTAAAATCAACTTACAAAAGATCTGCTTCCAAAAATGAGGCAGTGAAAATCTTATAGGTAATACAGGTCTAACTTCTGATGGGATGGGCTTTCATGTGGTGGAAACATGACTGGCAAAGGTACTGACTCATCAAGCAACTAGTAACAATAATCGGTGTCTTATAAAGACATGGCCAAGGACTTCTGTGAGTGAAGCAAAGCTGGCCCCGAACCCATACCAGAAAGCAAGCCCAAATTCTCAGCAATTATTGCTGGAGACTTCCTCTTCTGAGAACCCCACCCCCTCCTCTGCTACAGTGGTGGGCTTTCTGTGTCCTGTCGGTTCAGTGAAATGTCAGTGTGGGAGCAAGCTGAGAGTGAATGTGTCATTCACATGCCAATTAGTCACAAACGGTGTGTAACCACTCTTGTGTGTGATTTATTCCTGTGTGTATACCCTATGACACTGAACTTTCCCTTTATTTGTGGTTGCCAGCCCCACTCTACAATTAACAAGTTCCACATGGCCTAAGACTGACTTCTACTTTGCTCTATGCCCCAGAGCATAAAACTGGACACTCAGAGGGTATTTAGTAAATGGCTGAAGATGGATTGGCTTTTCTGGAGGATGAAGGCATCCCAGCTGCTCCCTACTCTTTAAGCCTATTTCAAGGGAATACATCAGTGGGTTAAGTAAGTCAAACCAGGAATAACCTGAGGACCCCTTATCCTCTGAATCTCCACCTCTTGGGGCTGGGGCAAGGTTGAATATCCTCCTTTGGGGACTGGGACAGGAATGAGCCTCCTCTGTGGACTGGGGCAGGGGTACACTTCCTCCTCTTGGGGCTTAGAGAGGGGTGAGCCTCCTCGTCATATAGGAGCTGGGGCAGAGGTGAGCCTCTTCCTCTAGGGGATCAGGTAGGGGTAGGCCTCATCTTCTGAGCACTGTGGCCAGGAAACCCTGGCACTGCTTTGCCCTCTGCTTTCATCTTCATGGGAAACTGCAGCCCCAACTAGTGTGGGTGTGTGATGTGAAGACCTCGTACCACACCACAGGGCAGCTGTTTTGCTGTGGTGTTTTCCTGCCTTGTCCTGAGGAGATAAAATCTGGGCTGGTTTGTGATTCTTTCTCACCAACCTGTCAAAGGCAACCAGCAAGTCCCCACTTAGCAGGCTCAGGGGAGACTCTCTTCCCAAGTGCTTCTACGTGTAAGGGGATCTAAATGCAGGCAATTGGAAAGCAACAGTTCAAAGGCACTTTCCTCTGTTGCAGCACAGAAACAATGCCTCTGAGCTTCCCTTTCTTCTCAGAAGCTCTCTTTGAGTTGTGGTGTTGGAGAAGAACACTGAATATCCATGGACTGCTGAAAAGACTGACAAGTATGTCTTAGAAAAACTCTAACCAGGTGCTCCTTACAGGCAAAGATAGTGAAGCTTTGTCTCACATACTTTGAGTATATTGTAGGAGGGACTATTCCTTGGAAAAAGACATCATGCTTGGAAAGGTGGAAGGTCAGCAAAAGAGAGGAAGACCTTGGATGATCTAGATTCAAACAATGACTGTAACAATGGGCTCAAGTATATCAGAGTTGGTGAGGATGGCACAGGTAGGACAGGTTTCAGATCCAATATCCACAGGCTCTCTATGAGTTGTAGTTGACTCTATGGCACCAAACAAGAGCAACACCAATATAACCAAGGGGCCCTGGTGACACGATGATTAAAAGCCCAACTTCAAGCCAAAAACTCCATAATTTACACCCACTAGCTGCTTCACAAGGGGTGATGTCTGCTTCCTTAAGAATTCCAACTCATTGTGACTGGGTACATTCTAACACACAGTGACTTTGCATTAGGTTTCTGAGTCTGTATATTGTTATAGGAAAACAGTGCCCATCTTTCTCCCATAGAGTAGCTGGCTGGTTCAAACTTTTAAGCTTATATTAGCATCCTGATGCATTAGAACCGTACTTATTGTTGTTATGTGCCTTTGAGTCACCTGCAACTCATAGTGATCTTATGTACAATAGCTCTGAACCTTGCTTTATACTGAGACAGTCTCACTATCTCCGACACTCCTACCCCATTACCCCAGTTATTGTGTCAATCCTCTCATCCAGGGTCTTCCTCTCCTAAACTATCCCTCTACACTTCCAAGCACAATGTCCTTCTCCAAGGATTGGTCCCTCCTGGCAACATGCCATAATTTATTCCATCCAGACGGCCTTAGAAATTCTATGGGCTGTCTGCTCTGTCCTATAGGATCACTATCACTTGGAATAGACTCAACAGAAACTGGTTTGGTTTGGTTTGGTTTGGTTTGGTTTGGTTTGGTTTGGTTTGGTCAGGTACATCAAGACTGTATTCAGCCTCCTCACAGCACAATCTGGAAAACCTAGGATATACAGAAAAGAGTCTTCCCAGGACAAAACTGTGGTATTAAGATTGCAGGTTTTATTCTCCTTGCTAACAGGGATGCCCATTGTCACCACTCCTACTCAATATTGTATTGGAAATACTTGCTAGGGCAATACAGAAAGGAAGGGAAATAAGAGGCATCCAGATCAGCAAAGAGATGGTGAAAATGTCATTATATTCAGATAATATGATAGTGTATACAGAAAACCCCAAGAACTAAAAAATAAAACCCAACAAAAAACTGTTAGAGCTAGTAGGCCAATATAGTAGAGTGGCAGGATACAAGATCAATATACAAAATCAGTGGGATTCCTCTATAGAAACAAAGAAAACACAGAATAAAATAAAAAAGTAATGCCATTTACAATAGCCAACCACAAATTGAGGTTCTTAGGAATAAATCTAACTAGCAAAAAAACAGGTCTGTCTTAGGGTGAAATCAAGTTTTTCCTTGGATTCTAGGATCTGGAAACTCGTTCTCACAAACTTTGGGCATGTGGCCAGGAGAGAACAATCCCTGTAAAAAGACATCATGCTTAGAAGGGTGGAGGGACAGAGCAGGAGAGAAAGACCCTGGATAAGATGAATTGACACAGTAATTGGGAAAACTGGGGTAGATATATTGGAAACAGTAAGACTGGCTCAAGATAGGTCAGGGTTCAGAGCTGTGTATGTACATAGGGTTGCTATGAGTCACAGGTGATTTGACAGCACATAACAATAGCAACAAGAGATACAAAAGACCTTTACAAAAAAAAACAAAAACAAAAAACCAAACTACAGAATGTTTCTGTGAGGAAAAAATAAAAGACCTAAGTAAATGGAAAAATATACTCTGCCCATGGATAGGAAAATTCAATATAATGAAAATGACAATCCTCTCAAAAACAATCTACTTGTTTAACACAATCAAAATACAGATACCAATATTGCTTTTCCAAAAAGATGGGAAAAGCAATTGGCAAATTTATTTGGAGAGGAAAGAAACATCAAATAAGCAAAGCAATTCTGAAAAACAAGTGTGAAGCGGGAGGCATAGCAGTCCCTGATGTCAAAATCTAATAAATAGCTGTAATATCTAAAACAGCATGGTATTGGTACAATGACAGGCACACTTACTAATAGAACAGAATCCAGAAATTAACCCAGCTATCAAAGGCCAACTGATATTTGACAAGGAAACAAAACCTATCAAATAAGGAAATGAAAACCTCTTCAACAAATGGTGCTGGCAAAACTGGACTACTATATGTAGAAAGCTGAAGCAGGATCCACAACTCTCACCCATACAAAAATCAACTCAAGGTGGATCAGAGATCTAAGGATGAAGCCTCAAACAATAAAGATCATGAGAGACAAAGTGGGACCAAGCTTAGAAGGCCTAGCTGGTGATATAAAGAGACTGACAAATATAGCCAGAAATAACAACCATGAAAGGACAATATTGATGAGTGGACCTTATAAAAATTAAATCCGTGGGCACATAAAAATTAGAATTTTGTAAATAAACTAGTACAAAACAGCAACAACAACAAAAACACCTTTCTCCAACAAGGTGAAAAGAAAGCATAACAACTGGGGGGGAAAACCATTCAGCAATACCATCTAAGATAACTGACATAGGGGTTGGTAGGAGACTAAGAAATAGGGTATAAATAATGTATACTGCATTGAAACAGATGAGGGAGAGAACTGTTTAAAAGGAATATATGATTAAATATTGTTGTTGTAACAGGAGTCCAGAATGAAGGTAGCCTAGTGGAGTGGACTTGGGGGGAGGGATTGAATAACAATGAAAGAAGTTTTTCTTTTACTTTTCAAAGAGAAAGCAAATTGGGAGGGAGGCATGGGCAGAGAAGAAAGAGCAACAGTGAATGAATGGAAATCCAAAGTCTCTGTAAACTTTCATTAAATTCCATTTTAAAGGAAAAAAGTTTAAGGTCTCATAGCAAAAGTTTAAAGAATACTCCAGGGTTTCAAGAAAAATATTAAAAACCCAATTACAAAATGGGCAAAAGACATGGGAACACTTTTGAAGAGGAAAACATTCAGATGGCAAACTGACATATGAAAAATGTTCAAAATCACTCGCAATAAGAGAAATGCAAATTAAAACCACAATAAGATACAATCTTCCCCAATAGCAGTGACAAAGTTTGACAGGACAACAAGCAATAAATGTTGGAGAGGATATAGAGAGACTGGAACTCTCATACACACTGTAGAATTATAAAATGGCACAACTACTCTGAAAGGCAGTTTAGCATTTTCTCAAAAAGCTGAACATAGAATTTCATATTACCCAGCTATTCCACTACCAGGAATATACCATGAGAAAATTAAAACTGAGATTCAAATGAACATTTGTATGCTAATATTGATAGAAGCATTATTCACCATCACAAGAACATGGAAACTGCCCAAATGTCCAACCACAATCAAATGAATTGAGAAATTGTGGTACGTTCACATGATGGAGTACTATGCAGCAGTCAGGAGCAACGATTTTGAAAATTACTAATAACTTGAGAGAGACTGGAGAGCATTATGCTAAGTGAATTAATTCAATCTCATAGGGATAAATGCTTCATTGAACCATTATTGTAAAATCAGAAGGATAGCTAGTAAAACGTGTATAGGGATCCAAGGAGGGAAGGGGGGAGAACAAGAGGGAAAAGAGTGGGCTGGCAGAAAATCATACGGTCACACAATTTGGTGGGTGAAGGGATAGGGGCTAAATGAAATGGGAAGATCTGGCAGGATAATGGTGGACGTAGCTCAATGGTGATTGATTTTATAGAAGATAATAAATGAGAATGATTATATAAAACACAATATGAATGAAAGATAGTGTGAACTTTGTATACCAATCAATGTAAAAAAAATAAGTTAGAAAAAAAGCACAGGTTGTGGAGTCAGAACCCTAGACTTGGATTTTAACTCCACCACTATTGTGTATATGTATGCATGTGTGTTTACATATGTAATTCAGTCAACACCCAGGGTAACAGCAGACAAGAAATCTAAAGATGTGATGTATTGGGAAAATCTGCTGTTATGGATCTCTCCAAAATGTCAAAGAGCAAAGATATCAGTTTAAAGATTAAGGTACAATTGCTTCCTGTGCATCTGAGAGCTAGACAACAAAGTTATTGATGAGTCTTCCTCCAGTCCTGGTGCTACATTCTTCTTACGAGAGTCCAGATTCTTGAATAATTTGCTCAGCATACAGATTGAACAGGTATGGAGAACACCCTTCTTAATTTTAAAACATGTAGTGTTCTCAGAAGGGTGGACGGACAGCACAGGAGAGGGAGACCTCGGATGGGATGGACTGATACAGTAACTGGAGCTATGGGGGTTGGTGTATAGGAATTAGTGAGACTGGCTCAGGACAGGGAAGGGTTCAGAGCTGCTGTACATAGTGTCGCTATACATCGTAGGCAACTCAACGGCACATAACAACAATAAACGTACTATGGCAGGTTTGGAAGCAGGAGTGGCATCCACTTCCTAAATAACATGCCTCCGGAAACTCTATGAACTTTGATAAACGTGAATAGTTGTAGAGGGGCTTCAGGTCTTTTGTTCATAGGGTCCCTATGAGTCATGCTAGACTCAAAGGTAATCAACAACAACAACAGTGTTCTCTTGCTCTGTTCATATAACAGCCTCTTGATCTAAGAATAGGTTGCATATGAGCACAGTTAAGTGTTTTAAGATTCCCATTCTCCTCAATGTTAGCCATAATTTGTTATTATCTACACAATTACAATTGTGTAATAAATAAAACAGAAATAAACATTCTTCTGGTATGATCTACTTTCAGCCAGGATCCATCTGACAACAGCAATGTTATCTCTGGTGCCACAGCCTCTTCTAAACCCAGCTTGAATGTCTGCTAGTTCTCTATGTATTGTCCTAGTTGTTTTTTAATGATCTTTAGCAATATTTTATGTGATGATATTGTTTGATAATTTCCACATTCTGTTGAATTACCCTTTTTGAAAATGGAACAACAAATATAGATCTCTTCCAGTCAGTTGACAAGGTAGCTGTCTTCCAAATTTCCTAGCCTATAGGGCTCCAACATAGTAGAACCATGTCCATTGGTATCTTGGGGCCTTGTTTATTGCCTGTGCCTTTAATGCAGCTTAAATTTCTTCTTTGATTACCACTGGCTTTTGATCATATGGTAATTCCTGAACTATTTCGGTGTTTACCAATTCTTCTTGGTACAGCGATTCTGTGTATTCCCTCCATCTTCTTTTACTTCCTGGATCATTCAAGATTTGCCCATAGCATTTCTCATAGTATTACAACTCAAGGCTTGAATTTGTTTTTAAGATTATTTTTGTTTGATAAATGCCAAGAGAATGATTCCCTTTTTATTCTCCAATATCATCTCTCTGCATATTCCTTTATAATAGAGTCATTATACCACAAAAAAAAAGGAAATGATCGACCATTTCAAAAGGCATGCAATTGAAAAATACATAGTATTTTTATCCCAGGCTGTGCTAAAAGCTAGGCAAAATATAAGGCCCCAAGAATTGAAATATTTTCAATCAAAATATTTCAATGCTAGATGCACTCACTCTTTTATACCACAACATTTGAAAGGCAGCTGCTTGGTAAACTGACTGGAAGAGATCTATATTTGTGCCTGTTCCAAAGGAAGGTGGTTCAATAGAAAATAAAAATTTTCAGATAATACCACACAAGATTAAAACTTTCCGGGGAATAACTTAACAATGTTTTAAACAGTATATTAAGAGAGAACTTCTAGAGATTCAAGCGAGATTCACAAGAGGACATGCATGGAACAAGGAATAACACTGCTGACATCAGATGGAGCTTCAGTGAAAGCAGGAAACACCAGAAAGATGTCTACCTAAGTTCTACTGAATAGACAAAGGCATTTGACTCTGTGGATTATAACAAATTATGGATAACCTTGAGAAGATTGGTAACTCCAGAACACTTAATTGTGCATATGCCAAACCTATACATATAATCGACTAAGTGACAGTCATTCCAACAAGAACAAGGGAACACTGTACAGTTTAAATTCAGGAAAGGTGCATGTCAAGTATTTTTAGCCCCCCCCCCCTTTTTTTACATCCTTTTGCCACACAACCATATTTATTCAATATCTATGCTGAACAAATCATGCAAAAATTAGTACTCTATAAAGAAGAATATGGCATCAACATTGTAGCAAAATTCAGTAGCAAACTGAGATATGCAGATGACACTGACATGCAGAGAGTGAAGAGAACTTGAAACATTTGCTGATGAAGATCGGGGACTATAAACTTCAGTAGAGATTACACTTCTATGTAAATACAACAAAAATTCTCACAACTGGGCCAATAAACAACCTCATGATCGTTGCTGTTGTTGTTAAGTGTCGTCGTGTCGCTTGCAACTCATAGCGATCCTATGTACAACAGCCCTAAGCCCTGCTCTGTTCTGTACCAATCGCATTCTCTGACACACCCATCCCGATTACCCCAGTCACTGAATCAATCCACCTCATAGAAGGTCTTCCTCTCCTGCGCTGTCCCTCCACCCTCCCAAGCATGATGTCCCTCTCCAAAGACCGGTTCCTCCTTACAACATGTCCAAAGTATGTCCAACGAAGCCTCAGAATCCTTGCCTCCAAGAAGCAGCCTAGTTTAACATCATGATAGATGGAGAAAAGAATGAATTTATCAAGGATCTTATTTTACTTGAACATAGAATCAGTACCCATGGAAGTAACAGTAAAAAAAATAAAAATCAAATGACATACTGCTTTGGTCAAAGCTGCTGCAAAATATCTCTTTAAAGTATTACAAAAATACAAAGATATCACCTCGACTACTCCTGTGCATGACCCAAAGTAAGTATGATATTTTCAATCATCCCACATGAACAGCACTGGATAGGCAAGGTCTAGATCTGTTGTTCATAAGGTCACTATATCAGTTGTAGGAGCATAATCCTAACAACATATGCTTGTAAAAGCTGGGCAAATAAAAAAAAAATAGGCATTTTTAAAAATAGTGCATGTACTCCTCCTAAGACAGATTTATTGGTTTTTCTGGTAGTCGATACTCTCTTTTAGAAGAAGTACAGGAAGGATGCTCTTTTGGAGCAAGGATGGTAAGAGTTTGTCTCTAGTTCTTTGGACATTTTTTCAAGAGGGACCTGTTTCTAGAGGACATCATGCTTGGTAAAGAATCAGAGAAATATCTTCAATGGGATGACTTAACCCAGTGATTGCAACAATGGGCACAAACAGAACTGTGAGAATGGTGCAGGCGCTGGTCAGCATCTTAAAGCAATATCCTGCAGATCAAGAGTCACACTGGGTCTAAAGTGACTCTTCTTGCACAGATTTGGAAGAAGTAGGTCCCTGAACACTTCCCAGAGAACAATAAACTGTTGATAATATCTGTGTGCACCTTATGCCATATGTTAGTTGCAAATGGCACAGCCTTGCTTGCTAAAAGTGAAGAGGACTTGAAATGCTGGCCACAGGAAACTCAAGAGTAAGCTTTCAATACAGATTGCATCTTCATATCAAGAAGACAAAAATATTCACCACTGGACCAGTAAGCAACAATATTATGATAAATGGGGAAATGGTTTAAATTGCTAGTGATTTTATCTTACTCGGATCCAAAATCAGCAACACCCTTATTACCAGCAGTCAGGAGATCAACAGACATACTGTATTTGGAAATTCATCTGTCAGGGACCTCTACTGAAGATGTCAGTTTGAAGACTAAGAATGCTTGATTCTGGCTATGAACTGTTCCATCACTTGCTATGCAAACTGAGAGTTGGAAAATGAATAAGGATGATAAAAGAAGAATTATACTTTTGAGTTGTGGTGTTGGAGAAGAGTACTGAATATCTCATGTTGTTGTTAAGTGCTGTCAAGTCACAGATGACTCATAGCAACCCTATGAACAAAAGACCTGAACACTTGTGTAACTTTTCATAGTTTCTCCAAGTTCATAGAGTTTCTGGAGGCAAGCTGTTTCGAAAGTGGATGCCACTCCTGTTTCCAAGCTTGTTTTAATCCGGGAGCTCCACCAAACACTTTCCACCATGGGTAGCCACTATCGCATTTGACACATCTGTGTCACAGTGTTCAACATCACAGCAACCTCAAGTTACCTCTGCACAGAAAATAGACAGACACCAGTGCTATACCACTTAGAAGAATGTTTGACTAAAAACAATCAAAACCAGGCCTGAGGGCCTCAACTTAAAATCACCCACTTTTGGCTTGGTAGCATAACTTTCTGTCTACTAGGCTAATAGAATTCTCTCGTTGTTGTTGTTGTTGTTTGTTGTTAAGTGCCATTGAATATCTCATAGACTGCCTGAAAAACAAAGAGATACATCTTGGAAAAAGAGCAGCGAGAGTGCTCCTTGGAGATAAGGATGATGAAGCTTCATTTCATGTTCTTTGAGCATGTTACTAGGAGAGGTTATTCCTTGGAAAGAAACATCATGATTGGAAAGGTAGAGGGATGGCAAAGAATAGAAAGACCCTGAACCAGATGGGCTGACTGCTGCAATGGGCTCAAGTGTGTCAGAGATGATGCAGATGGCACAGGACAGGGTTCAGATCTGTTGTTCGTAGGGCTGCTATGAGTTGTACTCAACTGGAGGGCATCTGAAAACCAGCAATAGTTAACTGTGAGGAGAACAACTCCCCATCTTAAGTCTTTGAACTTCAACCAGCATTTTATAGACTGAGACATTAACTACAGTGGCTTGCCCTTTTCAAAGCTTTATCAACTCTGAAGGATTAAAAAGGATGTTAACCAGCAGTTTTGACTAGGTTTCTGCCAGTCACCGCTTTGCTTGGCTGCTATTTGTTCCTCTTCCTCTTCCTGTACTTTCTTTGCTGATCTGGACTCAGCTTGATATTCTTGTCACAAGGTCATCGTCCAGGTGAGCTCAGCTCAGCATGAAACAAAACAGCTCATCTAAAGACTCCATTTCTGTACAGGCAGGCTGCTAACTCCTCAATCCTCTGTCCCTTCACAAGTGGGACTTTTAAATCTCATTTTTAAAAACCAGACAGAAAGTGTGCCACTTTCTTGAGGAGAGTTTTAGCCTAAGCTCTTTAGAACCCTTATACAGGGTATACAAGTGTCTCATAATTCTTTGCATGTTGTGTGGTTGCAACCACCACCTCACAGCATCGTTTAGGTCTCGGCCACTCAACTTTAAAAATAAATGTCTGGATACAATTTCTTTTCAAAAGACTTCCATGTTTTATTATTTCCTAAACTCCAGGTTTAGATCAGTTTGGGTGTTCTCCAGAGGAGAGCCATGTTGACTTGACATTTAACTGTTCTCTCTCCAACACTCCCTTCCCAGTTCCCAAGCATTAGGAGTCCTTCCTGCACTGGCTGCTGGTTCATGCATCTCAAGTGTTTTCATGCTCTTGGGCCCCGGGCTGTATTTGATAAACACACGGTCAGTTTACACTGCCTGGGAACTTAGGGGCTTTCCTCTCTGTAGAAAACAGCTGTGAAGAGCTTGACCAACCTTTGCTTTGTGGAGAGTGAGACATCTCCTCTGATCATCCACGGGGGCAGGTGCACTGGCTGGGTTCCTGTTGTTATGCCTGAGGATTCTTCCAGAAATGCTGTGAAGGGAAGTTTTTTATACTTTCCTCTTCATTTTCAGGTTAATGTCTCACAGATGATTTTGCATGCTATAGAGCCTCAATCTGTTCATCTTTAAGAGGCTCTTAGGTTATGTTATGGTTGCTGTTGTTGTTAGGTGCTGTCTAGTGAGTATGACTCATAGTGACCCTATCAACAACAGATCTGAACCCTGCCCTATCCTGTGCCATCCTCATCCTCTCTGACGTACTTGAGCACACTGTTGCAGTCACTGTGTGAATCCATCTCATTGTCTTTCTCTCTTTCACTGAGCCTCCATCTTTCCAATCATGATGTCCCCCTCCAAGGAATAGCCTGTCCAGAGTATGAGAGATGAAGCTTTGTCATCTTTGCCCCAAGGAGCACTCTGGCTGCACTTTTCCCAAGACATATCTGTTTGCTTTTTTGCCACTCTGTGAGATGTTCAGCACTCTTCTTCAAAACCACAGCTCAAAGGCATCAATTAGTCACAGAACATGAATTGCAAAGCTGGAAGAGATGTCAAGCCAGTCACTGTATATGTTGGATGGCATTTATTATGTACTGACATGGAAAAAGTGAAACCAGGATGCTCCTTGAAGACAAGGTTGGTAAAACTCAGTCTCACATCCTTTGCCAGCCTATTAAGAGGGGCCAGTCCTTGAAGAGGGGCTTCATGCTTGGAAAGGTGAAGATTCTCAACCAGATAGAGAAACACAGTGACCGTAACAATAGGCTCAGGTGTGTCAGAGATGGTAGGGTGGCACAGAATAGTGCAGGGGTCAGAGCTATTGTCCATAGCTATGAGTTGTAGCAGACTTGACAGCACATAACAATAATAATTACAGTGCTAGATCCCATGGGTGGATGAAGGTGAGAAAGACCCTCAAAGAATTTGGAAAATTGAGGTTTTTCCCATCCTTCCTACAAAGCTTTCTATGACCACCTGGGACAAGCTCAGGCTTCTTCTTGTTCTCATGTCTATCCTGGCATCTACTGCATTGTGTGAGATGATTTCTATGTCTTCTTTCCTACAGAACATTAGCTCCTGGAGGGCAGTACCAGCCATGCTGGGTGATATCTAGCTTCTGCACTACATTTCATTGTGCATTCTTACAGGGAAAAGTCTTAATAGAACAGTTGTTGTTGCTGGTTTTACATACCGTAAAGTTGGAATTGACTCATAGCAGATCCACAAGTAAGTTTTGAAGGCCACCAAAATGGGAGGAGATCTTCCCATCTTTCTCCCACCTGTGGATTTAAACCTCCTGTTGTTGAGTTGACAGCACAGACCCTTATTCACCAGGCCACCAGAGTCTAGCAAGATAATAATAGAAATGCTGATGAATAAAAGACAATAATAGAAATGCTACATTCACTAGTCATTTTTATTAACCTTCAAAACAAAATGCAATTGGTTTGTGTGTGTAGTGGACAGACCTGGAGAGGTAAGGGGATCCCTCAATCTTGGGAGGCTCCCATAAACCACATCAAATCTAACTCATGGAATCCTCCATTGGGTTTCTGAGGTGGTAAATCCTTATGAGAGGAGACTGTCTCCTCTTTCTCCAGCAGATTGGTTGGTGGATTTGAAACACAGGATCTTCAATGAGCATCCCAACACATAACAAGCTATGCCACCGAGAATCCCCCAATCTCCAGTGCTCCAGGACCTTTTCCTCATCCTCTCTGCTTTTGCCAGAGCAGATCAACACAAAGCCTAAAAAGTTCTTGTAAAAAACATAATCAACTGGTCAAGACACCAAGAATTAAGATCGTGACTGCTTCCCTCCTTGACTGATTTACAATCCTGCAGATTCAAAAGCTTCATCCAGCACCAGTGGCCAAAGATAACTCAATTTGCCATCCTCACCTCCTGAGGCATCTCCTCCTCCTTCCCTGGGAGCACTGATACTGAGGTTTCTGCATTTGAGCCAAGGAAAAGCGAAGGTGTGAATAGGGAGGAAATAAAGAAAGGAGTCTCCCTTGGGATGAGAATGGGAAATAACATCAGTAGAGGCAATTTCTAAGATCTACTGGCTTATTTCCCAAACTCATAAACAGAACATAGAAAAAGATCCAAATGCCCTCGCTAGATGGAAGAGAGCCAAGCCACCAACAAGCACCAGCAGTGGCTTGCTGACTGCAAGCTGCTGGACAGGAACCAAGACAGAGCAGAAGCAGAGACCTGGCAGTGGGATGCCCCTCTCCAACATGGCCCTTGCTGTTGGCTTGGGCAAGGTCATGAGTCCTTGCAGCTTCACTTCCCAGGGTTGTCCTCCACTCTTGGGTGCCAGTTGGCTAAGCATCATCCTGGCAAGGAGTACAGGATGGGAGCAACTCATTGGAACTAGACTTGGCCTAGCATGGCCACGTAACACCAAGACAGTGGGAAGGTGTTGCTGACTCAGTGTGAAAGTTCAAGCAGGTGGAAGAGTGGCAGAATGGAGCATGCCCAAGAGAGGCAACTGGAGAGACCTGGAGATACTCAGAGTCCAGCCATCAAGTGACAATCCAGCTTTCTTGGGAAGGGACGTTTATAGGCAGACTCCATGGCTGTCCTAAAGTCAAGTCTTGAGGTTGAAGTTTCTAGAGACCCTTAAGAAACAAGTGGTCAACTTCTTCAGATGACTAGCTCCCCAATCTCATCCTGAAATTGCATCCAAAACAAAATATATCAAGCTAAGGAGCTGTGACTAAGGAGTTTGTCATCAACAACCTTCCATGGACCAGGTGGCGTTTTGGCCTTGACCTGCAGAAAATCATATTTTTTTAATATTTTTTTTTACACTAAAGACTTTGTATCAGAAGGAAAAGGTAGTGGGTATGGTAGGGACTATGCTCAGTTTTAGCACAGACTCTCTGAGATAAAATAAGAAGAGATAAAAATAATGATCATAAAAGATAAGCTAGAAAAGTCCCAGGTGCTACATGGAGGACCAGTTAGCTTATCTATGGGTCCTGCCTTCAATAAGCAGGGACAGAAGTCTGTCTACTAAGAGGCGGGAGGGAGTCTACTGGCAAGCTGATGACTTCATTCCTTCACTCACTTAGAAAATGTTCGCCAAGTACCTAATATGTGCTGGGAATTACACTGGGCAGTGAACAAGATAAAGCCCCAGCTCCTCTCCTCATGAAGCTTGCATTCTAGCAGGGAAAAGAAAATACAACTATATAACTGAGAATAACTATGATCATAACAAGTACTACCAAGGGCAAGAATCTTAGAGTGTATTCTGTGGGAGGGCTGAGAAGGCTTGTGTAGGGAAGTGCTACCTAGGCTAGACTGAAGTATGGACAGTTATTACCTATGTAAAAGAATGACAGAGAGGGAAATAGAGAGTGTTCCCTCCAAAAAGAAGCAACAATGAACTCAAAAGACTTGAGGTTTGAAAAAGCTGGATGGAATTAAGCAATTAAAATATGATGCAAGTGACTGGAATGCAGAGTGGTGTGAGATGGATCTTCGTGTGTGTGTCTCTCTAGGAGGTTGTATTAGTGTTCCAGGGATGTTGTGACAAAACACAATAAACGGAATGACTTAAAACCACAGTCATTTATTCTCTCACAATTCTGGAGGCTGGAAGACCAGAATCAACTTGGGTCATTTCTTCTGGAGTTTCGGAAGGACTCTGGCCCATGTCTTTCTCCTAGCTTCTGGTGATTGCTGGCAATCTCTGGTGCCCCTTGGCTTAAAGCTACATCACACCACAATCTGCCTCCATCATCACATGACCTCTCCATCCCTAGGTGTCTATGTGTGTCTCGCTCTCTCCTTACAAGGAAAACAATCATTGGATTTAGAGTTCACCCTAATCCAGCATGGCCTCATCTAAATGGAATTATTGTCTACAAAGATCTTCTTTCTAAACAGGACCACATTTACAAATACTGTAATGTAGGACTTCAGCATATCTTTCTAGGCGGACAAAATTGAACCAGAAATGACATAATAGAGGAACTTGCAGACTTTCCAGAGAGTGTGATCTTTATTTAAAAAGAGTGAGATATTCTGGATGGACTTGAAGGAGAAAGAAACAATGTTCTCAGGTATGTTGACCTGAGCACTCAGCCTTACCCTCTTGCCCAGCCTTACCCTCTTGCCTAATGTGACCTACATGCCAATAGGGATTGGACTCATATCAGAGTCTATCCCGATGTGAAAACCCTAAAGTGGACAATTCAAAGAGAGTTGCTGTGCTCCAAGTAATCAGAGATTGCCAATCAATGTGCCAAGCTAAATTTTGAATGTATACTTTGTTTGCAGAAGGATAGATGTCCCCAGGGGCTTGAGCCCTTCCCAGTCTAGAGGCCACATCCTGAATGGTGTCTGCACCAAAGATGGTACAGACCTGCCCAGCTTGCCTTGGTGAGGTTGGCTTCTACAGCAATGCTATCAACTAAAGGCTACAAAAGGTGAGCAGGTCTCCCAGAGGCCATAGAGGTTTTTCCTGGTCCTTGTCAACCAAGTTCATAAAACTTTAGAAAAAAAAAGCACAGATGCTTCTAAAAGGAGGAGTCAACCTCTCTCCATCATGGTTTACTGCAAAGTACATCAGCAACACAAACCTCACATACTCCATCCACTCAGGAGGAATATCTGATCCCTCCATCAGGTAGGAGCCTCTCAAACGGCTCAAAGTCATACTCTCTTCTCTGACTTCAGAAGAAAGGATGCACAGACAGTCCTTCTGAGGCCAGAGGCCCTCGAAAAGGACCTCCAATCAATCCTTTTCTCCATCTCAGAGCTGTCCATCCTCGCAGGCCCCTCAATCTCAATCTTAATATCCAAGGCACAAATATTTAACTCCAAAGTCACCAGCAAGGACAGTGTGGCTCTGGTTGAGACAACCCTACCTCCACTTGTGTTACGTGTCTTCCCCACCTGCTTGGCCTCTCAGACTTCCCAGGGCCCCTCCAGCTCTAAGGTCTGCACTCACACCACACAGTATCATAGTATATGTATCCAGGACTTACCACATCCTTGGCCTCATCTAGATGTGAAACAGAAATGATTCTGCAAATTCCGAGAGTGAGAATGCCAAGTCCCACTTGAGCCGGAGGCCTTATGCAGGAGATGGGCAGTCATGCTGTTTGCTTTACTCTCCTCTTGCACCATCCAGAGTCCTAGGAACACACATACACCCCCTGCTATACATCCTTCTCCTGCAATGGCCAGTGAAAGCAGACTCAATGGAACAATGCTTCCTTTTATCTTTCCTCTTCTCAGTCTGAACCAAGGGGTAAGGTGCATGTAAAGACAGTTAACCAGCGCCAGGAAGGACCTATTATTAGCACCTGGAAACATGCCCATTTAGATTCCTTCAGCCCTTGGGTGCAAGTAAACAATTGACCAGGTCAAGGGGAGTAGGCATGGGTGGAAAGAACCCCCACAGGACACAATAGGAATCCTGACAGGTGTTACCAAGGTATGTCCCAGCAGGCAGCACCAGTAGGAGGGAGGAAGAACAATTCTGAGTCCTGTGTACTAGGAAGTGAGTGAGTGCTATGACACTGTGCATCTTAATTAGGCTTTCCCCCTCTCCCTCACTCATCTAGATCAAACTCAAGAAAAATCATTGTTAAAATGTTGGAACTGACTCCTAGTTGCCCTGCCAGCAAATTTCTGAGGTTGTAAATGCCATGAGTAGCTTGCCCATCTTTCTCCCTTGGAACAGCTGGTGAATTTGAACCACAAGAGAGGCCTTTAGATTAGCAAGGCAACTCCCTACAGACTGGATCACCAGAAGTCCCTTCCTCACCCAGCTAATGTTCCCTAAGACTGAACATTTTTTGCATTTCTTTGCTTAACTTGAGTGTCCTTCCAAGATGCGGCAGCAGATTCAATGGACTTTGGCTTCTCTTCCCAAGCTGGAGTCCCTTGCAGCCAGTGAAGCTTGACCCAGCTACTCATCAGCACACATCTTGAGCTTCTCCTGCAGAAGACAGCACACATTAGCACTATTCTACTTCTAGGTAGGGCCCCTAATAAGACCCCTCCTCAAGGCCAGGAAAGAGGAACACTGCAGTGACAGAGCTCCCCCTGCTGACCTCTTGCAGTGGTGGCAGGCCCAGGAAGGACTGTGTGACATTTCTTTCCAGTATATTTCCCAGCGCCCCCTCAATCCACCACCCCTAAGCTAAGGGCAGTCTTATCTAGAATATCTTGAGAAGCAAAGGTCTTTATATCAGTGCCAGGATTCCCTAGGTAATTCAAGCAGAACTAGAAATGACAGCCAGAACAGGTGCTTGGATCAGCACTGGGCCAGACAGATGGGATGTGTTCCAGGGTCACCATTGCAGCAGCTCAGATAATTTTGCGTGGCCATGCTAATTGTTAACCAGAAAGCTGGTCTATCCTGTCCCAGGGAATTCTTAAATGGGTTACGCATTCCTCCCACCCAGCCAAACAAGTGTGCACCTTTCAAGGCTATGGGTGATACCAAGGACAATAAATGATCCTACCAAACATTTCGACTTCAAAATACTATAATGTTCATCATTTCATTGGTTTCTCAGTGCCCCTCTTCCAAATAAACCACATATCAGATCAGGAAACAGGTACAGAAAGATAAGGGAAGGTGCTTAAATGGAAGTTCAGAAGTTCCTACATGGTGACAATTCCACAAGGTGAGCTGAGAAGGTCAAGGAAGAGAGAGTCCAACACCAAGAAGTCTCCAAAGAGCTCCTGTCACAGCCCTGCTCCTCCCAGCTCACCCAAGGGAGAAGGAAGAGAGATCTCCCCTCCCCAGATTTCTAGTTCACCACAGAGACCCTCCGCAGATCTTCACAGCCTTGGAACCTCCAACACCAGTGAGATCAAAAGTCTTATGGAAAAGGAACTTAACACATTTTCATAAGCTTCTTAAGTATTTTCTATCCTAATGTCCACCATGAGATGGATTCCTCAGAAGGTTCCATGAGAACAGTTAGCTGGGGGAACACGAGGGACCACCACGAATACAACTTCAGGGTATCTCCCATCCCTTGACCAAGTTTACACAGTCTCTCCTCCAGAAATAGGCCTTCACAACTTGGTATGTTGTTCACTTTGGTGTATGCTAGAAAACAAGAAATAATAACATGTTCGCACTTAGCAGAGCTGATGAATCAACTCCATCAGCTGTTGTTGTTGTTGTTATGTGCCGTCGAGTCGTTTTTGATTCATAGCGACCCTATGCACAACAGCCCTAAACCCTGCTCTATCCTGCGCCAACCGCACTGCCTCTGACACACCCATCCCGATTACCCCAGTCACC
>NW_006399843.1:1620175-1655282 GCF_000299155.1 Elephantulus edwardii
TGGATCATTTAATATTCTGCCCAAAGCATCCTTGATTACAGCAACTCTAGGTTTGAATTTGTTCTTCAGTTCCTTGAGCTTAAGAAATGCTGAGCGAGTTTGGCCCTCAGCTGTAGCATATAAATTAATATTCATTGGTCTCCAAGTCACTCATCATCAGTAAGCCATAAGATTGTGTGATTACTAATAAAGCAAGCCTGAAGATAAAAGATTTACCAGTCACTTGTCAATGTTACATGCTGTTTGAGCCAACTCCAGCTCATAGGAAACCTATACTTGTAAAGCAGATCAAAAGCCTGTCATCCTCACCGTCTCTGCTGTGTGGGAGCCCATTGTTGCAAACGCTGTGTCAATCCAACCTGTTGAGTCTTCCTCTGTTTTTGCTGACCCCTCTACCAGTATGATGTCTTCTTTCAGGGACTGGCTCCTCTTGGTAACGTGTCCAAAGTTCATAGAGACAAAGTCTCACCATTCTAACTCTTTAAAATTTTTTATATCAGCTAGCCTACATAGTTTGTATACACCATGTTTCACATCATCCTTCTTCACCCTGTGTTTCACACAGTCATTCCCAGTCATTATGTTTTATAAAATTAATCACCATTGGACTATACTCATCAGTACCCTGTCATTTCAGGTCCTCACTAGATCTTTCCCATTTCCTTTACCCTCCTCCTCCACCCACAAAATTGTTCAACTTTGAGATTTCTCCTCTACCTATCCTTATCCCTCTGCTCTAACCCCTTTCCCCCTTGGGTCCCCATCCAAGATTTACTAGTTATCCTTCTCTTTTTTACAATAATGGTATGCAGTAAGAGATTGAGTTAGTTCACTTAGCATAACGCTCTCCAGTCTGTCCCAAGTTACGTGATATTTTTTTTAATCATTGCTCCTGCATGCTACATAGTATTCCATTGTGTGAACGTACCACAATTTCTCAACCCATTCAATTGTGGTTGGATATTTGAGCTATTTTCATGTTCTTGCAATGATAAATAATGATGTTATAAACATTGGTGAGCAAATCTCCATTTATGTCTCAATTCTAATTCCCTTGGCGTATATTCCTAGTAGGGAATTGCTGGGTCATAGAGTTTCTATGTTCAGGAAATCAAAAGACGAATTGCATTGGGGAAAAACTGCTGTCAGAGACCTCTCCAAAGTATTGAGAAGCAAAGATATCAGTCTAGAGATTAAAGTGCACCTGATCCAGGCCATAGTGTTCGCAATTACTTGCTATGAGTCAGAGAGTTTGACAATGAGTAAGGGTGGCAGAACAAATGTCTTTGGACTGCCAAGAAAACAAATAAGTCTCTTTTGGAGAGGGTAAAGAAACCAAGTTTCTCCTCAGAAGCTAGAATTTTGAAGCTTTATCCCACATACTTTGGGCATGTGGCCAGTCCTTGGAGAAGGATATCATGCTTAGAAGGGTGGAGGGACAATACAGGATAGGAAGACTCCAGATGAGATGGATTGATACAGTAACTGGAATAATGAAGATAAGTGTTGTCAGAGTCAGTAAGACTGGCTTAGAATAGAGTAGGCTTCAGAGCTGTTGTACACAGGGTTGCTATGAGTCGTAGGCGATGGCATGGCACATATCAACAACAACAATTGTAAATGGTATTGCTTTCTTGTGTTCCTTCTCTGAGTTCTCTTTGTTACTGTAGAGGAATCCCAGCAACTTTTGGATATTGATCTTGTACCCTGCCACCCTACTAAACTGATCTACTACCTCTAACGGGTTTTTTTTGTTTTTGTTTTGAGTCCTTAGGATTTTCTGCTTACACTACCGTATCATTTGCATGTAAGAACAGTTTTACCATCTCTTTGCCAATTTGGATGCCTTTTATTTCTTTCTTCTGTCGTATTGCCCTGGCAAGTACTTTCAATAAAATATTGAATAGAAGTGGTGGTATTTAACATCCTCCTCTGGTCCCTGTTCACAGGGAAAATACTTTTAGTCTTTCTCCATTGAGAATGGTATTGGCTCTTGGTCTTGCATATATGCTTTTCACTATGTTGAGGAAATTTTCTTCTATTCCTATTTTGCTGTGTGTCTTAATCAGGAAGGGGTGTTGGATTTTGTCAAATGCCTTTTCTGTATCAATTACTAGAATCATATGGTTCTCATTATTTACTTTGCTAATGTGGTGATTTATGTTGATTGTTTTTCTTATGTGGAACCATCCTTGCATAGATGTTATGAATGCTATGTGGTCATGATGAAATTTTTTTATGTACTGTTGGACTCTATCAGCTAGGGTTTTAAGGATTTTTGTGTCTACATTCATGGGAGATATTGGTCCATACACTACTTTTTTGTTAATATCTGTGCCTGGTTTTGATGCTAAGGTTATGCTGGCTTCATAAAATGTCTCTAGAAGTTTTCCTTCATTTTCTAGAGGGGTGGGCAGAGAGAAAATTGTGGCAATGAATGAATGGAAATCCAAAACCTCTGTAAAAAAATTTTTTAAAAAAATATAATTGAGACAATAAAAAGTAATTCATAAAAAAAAACACAATGTAAGTAGAATTGTAGAGTTGGAGAAGAATACTGAATATCCCATGGACAGACAAAATAATAAACAAGTCTATCTTGGAGGAGGTGCAGCCAGACAGGATGTTCCTCAGAGTCAAGGATGGTGAAACTTCCCATCACACACCTTCAGCATGTTTTCAGGAGGGGTTTCTCCTTGGGAAAGTGTGTCTTGCTGGAAAAGGTGGAGAATCAAAGAAAGAGAGTAAGAACCTCTCAACAAGAAGAAATGACACAGTGACTATAACAATGGGCTGGAATAGAACTGAGATCATGAGAATAGTATAAAGTTCGAACTGTTTTTCATAGGGTTGCTATATGTTGTTGTTGATTCTATGGCACCTAATAAAACAGTAAGACTTCACTGACAGTTTTTCATACTGCAAGGTTATAGTCAGAGTCTTTTGAATATTGGTCAAATCTCAGGGTGAGATGCAATATATTTCTCTTCCAAAGTCTTCTCTGGCCTTGGATTTCTAGTTCTTCGAAAAATAATTGGTTGGACTGAAGCATTCCCTGTAATAGATTCATTTTCTGCACCTTGCAGAGATTCATCAGTCTATTATGCAAATAGAGTGTATAAAACCAACCAGTAGGACTAAAGTGACTTTTCAAAGGAATGGGATGGTGGTAGTGGAGGAGATTGGCCAACTGCTATGCAAATTTAGTGACTGTGACCTACCAAGGGGATTGATCAGTTTGAGACCCATGCCTTGAAATTTAATATAAGAGCTAGCCCCACAGAGGTCAGGGTACCTTACTACCTTCAAGAGCAAAGTACATCCTTCAGACCCAAGACCTCTGCACTGAGTATCTCCTAGACAGGAAAGAGAGTTATAACTAGAGATGGTGTGAGATGTGATGGTAAATATAGCAGTCTGATGGCAGAAAACAACAGCAGCAGCAGCACAAGTCGGGGAAGTATGGGTCTGGCAGGTAGCTGCAGCGGGCTTGCCAACCCACAGTGCGGATTGAGAGCTGAGCATCGTCAGGCAGGAGGCTTGCTGGCAGTGCCACTAAGTGTGGTGCCTCTTGTATGGAACCAAAAGGGTGGTAAGACTTGCTCAAGCATGACAGAAGCCTAGTGAGACTCAGAAGCTGACACTACCAAGAACACCAACTTGTGCTGGGGAGTTTGAAGGACTTGTAGAATGTTAGTGCCATTATCTAGCAATCATAGAGCCAAGAGGAACATGTAGGGATGAGAAAAGAGTTGAATTAATATGGGATGATCCAGTATACTGCTCACCAAGGATGTATGAGGTGTCTATCCACAGAGTTGTTGTTGTTGTTGTTAAGTGCCATCAAGTCGTAGATGACTCATAGCTACCCTATGAACAAAAGTCCTCAATACTTGCGTGACTTTCATTCTTTCTCCAGGTTCATAGGGTTTCCGGAGGCAAGCTATTTACAGAAGTGGATGCCACTCCTGTTTCCAGGCTTGCTTTAATCCGGGAATTCCACCAAACACTGTCCACCATGGGCAACCATTACCGCATCTGACACATCAGTGTCACAGTGTTCAGCTTCACAACTACCACAAGTTACCTTTGTACGGCAAGTGGACACACCAGGGCTATACAACCTTTGGCTTGGTATCCACAGAGAGATGAGAATAACCAAGAAGTCATGAAGAAAGTACCAGTAGGAAGAGAGGATAAATTAAAAAATGACAAAGCAATTCCATCGCCTCAAGCAAGACTCTCTTTTCATGTCTCCAAAACTCTCTGAAGGAAAAAAAGTGTGCTCTCCAAAAGTCCTATCTTCTTCCTAAGAAGACTTCAGAACAGAGAGTATACTTTAAGACAATTATTGTTGAAATAGATAACTAGTAAAATGTTTAGCAGGATTTAAAGGGGCCAATGGAGGAGGAGAGGGATGAGGATGGACAGGGGGTTGGTAATCACAGGGTCACACAATTTGATAGATGGAGAGAGGGGTGGGTTAAGGAAATGGGAAAGATCTGGTGTGAAAAACAATGTATATGAACTTTGCAAGAAAATCAGTATAATATTAAAATTTTATATTTAAAAAAATAAGAGAATTATGGAAGGTCAGTGCTAGCATTCCTAGCTTCAGTGTGGAAGACCCAGGTTGGATTCTAATCAATGCCTCTCAACTGCAGCTGTCACCTGTCCATGCAGCTGTGCGTGTTTCAGTGTTGCCAATCAGCTTTGAGTAGAGCTTTCACACTATGAGAGGGAAAGAGCTGACAACCTACTTCCAGAAAACTACCAATGAAAGCCTTATTGATCACAATAAATGGTTAAGATGTGCACCTGATCACTGGGATGGGGCAGAACTAGGTACCATTTTGTCCATTGTGTCTGAGATAGCTCTGCACTGGGGGTGAACTCCACAACAGCTAACAACAACATAATAGGAAATACATGGCACCTATGGTGACGACACTGAGGACTTGGATTCTACGGGATTTTAATCTCCAACGTCCCTTGTATCTCTAAATAATGTTTTTCTTGGTTTCTTTTCTGACAGTTACTCCCTTTCCACATTCCAGAGATCCCTATGTCTAGTCCAGAGATTCTAATGCACTGGTTTTCACATAAAAGCCCTGACCGTCCTGCACAGAAGTCATGCTCTTCGCCAGCACCCAGGGCCTCTTATCTACCCCTTCTCTCACGATGTAGCAAAAGCAGGTTTTACACAGACCTGATACAGCCAGCCTCAGACTTGGGTGGGGAGGTTGGTATCTCGAGGTTTACTCAGAGGACATGTGCCCTAAAGGAGCAGGTCCTCTGGGACCTCACAAAGGACCCACACAGGCCCATTAGAGTGCTTCTCTCAGGCATGCAACCAAAGGCAAACACCTTAGATATGCAATCCCACCATCAAAATCTCAAAAATAGAAAGAGAATCAATTCCCTCAGAAAAGAGAATGTTTCCTTTGAGACTGAATTTTCTCAGTGGCAGAATTTCTTCATAATTGAGAAAAGAGGCTGGGATGTCACAATCTGCCTCTATTTTCTCTTGACCATCTCTCTTCTTTTAGAATATCATTAAACAAACCTCAGACATGTGGACTGACCATGCTGACATCATTACCAAATGGTCACTTCTCTAGAGATTTCTCACTGTAGTTTTGGAAACTACTGTGACAAATGAGATACACACACAGAGAGCTCATCTTTCTGGAGAAAGGGAGACACAGGTTAGATCTCTCTGGACTTTGAAACTGAGCAGAACCCCAGGACAGGCTCAGAGAAAAGTCTACTCTGGGCAAGAATCTTCATTACCATTCACCAGTGTTGCCAATAACTCAGTTATTAGACTCTTGCTCATAGCTCTCAAACACTTGCTCTTATCTCACCAAAGCAATGTGTAGCTAACTCCACATAAAACGACGAGGGAATAAAAAGGGAAATCTAATAAATATTCTTTTGCCGCTAATCCACCTTTTGTAACTGTCAGGCTTGGTGGGGCTGGCAGCAAGCCCATCAGATAACAATGCAGCTGTGACCTGAGAAACGTGAGAAGAGGAGCAGATTAATCAAGATGAAAAACATGTTTGGTAACTGTGTCTGAGGGGAGGTCCAAGGGGACCCCTGAGAGGGATACTCTGGCGGCTCAGGGACCCCAAAAACAATGCCACCCAGAAGCAGTAGCTTCCTCAAAGAGGTAGAGGTCAGATGTATGGGCCTTAAAAGCAAGCTGCTGAATTCACTTTTTGTACAAGAATTGACTTCACTTCCTGGAAAATAGCAGGGTAACAGAGAAGCTGTCCCCCAAAGCCCATGATTTTGGCATATCCAATCTGCAGGGGACTGGAAAAACTGGAAGCTGTGCAAGAAGGCAGCTTTCTACTCCTGCTCTCTGCCAAACCCCCATCAGGAATCCCTATCAGAGAATGAAGCTGTCAGAGCAGAGATTTGCCAAATGACCATGTTTTTCTAAACTAGATTAAGTGATCTGGCAAATGCAAAGGTAGGGAGGGACAGAGATAGAGTGGAAAATTTGAGCTAGATCTGTCTTTTAAAAAAATTTGGATTTAATATGAATGGAAGAAAATATAGCAATTGAAGTCTTATACAGAGCACTCAACCAACACCTCTGGTACTAGCAGTTAGGAGATCAGGAGATGTATTGCACTGGGCAAGTTACCTGTTAGGGATCTCTCCAAAATACTGAAAAGTAATGATGTCAGTCTGAAGACTAAAGTTTGCCTTATTCAGGCCATGGTCTTTTCAATGACTTGCTATGTATCGAGAGCTGGACAATGACTAAGGATGAGAGAAGAATTGAGGCCTTTGAACTATCGTGTTGGAGAAGAGAACTGAATACCTACCTCATGGACTTCCAAAAGAACAAGCAGGTATGTCTTGGGGAAAGTGTAGCAGCCAGGGTGCTCCTTGGAAGCAAAGATGGCAAAGTTTCAGCTCTCATATTTACGGCATGTTGCTAGGAGATTCTAGTCCTTGGAAAGGGACATCATGTTTGAAAAGTGGAGGGTCAATGAAAGATTGGAAGACCCTCGACGAGATGGGTATATATAGTGACTGCAGCATTGGGCTCAAGTGCGTCAAAGATGATGAAGTCGCCACAAGATAGGACAAGTTTCAGGTCTATTTTTCATAGGATCATTATGATTTGTACTCGATCGATGGCACCAAACAACAACCACCACCATCATTTCCCTAATTTCTTCTAAGATCCTATCCTTGTTGTTGTGTACCATCTAGTTGGAACCGACTAAAAGCTGACCTTCCAATGGGTTTTCAGAGGGAGTTAATCACAAGGAAGGAGATTGCCTATCCTTCTCCCTCAGAGCAGCTGGTGGACTCGAACTGTGTGCCTTTGGGGTTGCAGCGCAGCTCCTTGCCGCTAGACCACCAGAGCTCCCATCTAAGATGACAGCACTTTAATCTCTGCAGCATGTAATTCTACTCCAAAACACATGGGGTCACAGTGAGTCAGAATCAACTCAGCATCAAAAAGTCTGGTTTGCTTTTATCATCATCTATGATTACATACCAGAAAGTTCTATCTCCCAAGCTAAGTATTCAGGATTTCTTCAAATTCCAATATTATCCCTGCAGCTTCTCCTCGTATCCCCGTCCCGTGAATCTTGGCAAGTCCTATCAGCCCGCAGGGCTTTGCAGTGCTTTGCAGAGCTTTGCACAGCTTCCAGCTGAGATTACTCCTTCCAAGCTCTCTTCTCTAGCAGATGGAGCTTGAAAGGCACAGACATCCAATCAAGGAGAGCAGAACAGTGGGAGGAAAGGGAGCCTGGATAAAAAAGGTATGTACGTCTCCACTGAGAATGAAATTCAGTCCCAGAGGTCCACTTACTCTTTCCTGTGGAGTCAAAGTCATAGCTGACCCTCCTTTGTTTTAATTCCTTAAGAAGTGTTATTCTCCTTCTCTATTTATCTAAACCCACCCCTTCTGACCATTACAGGCCTAATGAGCCCTCTTCTCCAGGAAAAGAACACATGCAATCATAATAGCAGCTTATATTTACTTAGACTTTGCTTCGTCTCAGGTCCTGTGCTATACCCTTCCCCTGTGTAACCTTGTATAATCCTCACAAAAGAATCAGGACAAGAAAGCTGAGGCTTAGGGAGCTTATATAACTAACTCAATCACTAAGTAGAAGTAGCAGAACCAAGATTAGAATTCTGGTCTTGGTGTTTCAAAAACCCAATTTCTTAACCACCAACCATATTAAATGGTCTTTCAAGTGAGAGATGTTTGCTGCTATTTTTCTTCATTTTGATTGACTTCCAATCTTTTAATACTATAACTATTCCTATTCCTCAACTGTTCATAAAAAGAGAAGTAAGACATTGAAGCTGCACTGAAGGCATTGGGGGGGAAATATAGATGATAGATATAGATGAAATAGAGATAGAGAGAGAGAGAGAGAGAGAGATAGTGATAGCGATATAGATACAGATACAGATATAGATAGATATATAGATATAGCCTCAGGAATCAATGAACTGTTAATTGACATGTTTCAACTAATAGATGCAGCCCTGGAAGTGCTCACCAGTTTCTGACAGGAAATTTAGAGGACAGCTGTCTGTCTAACTACTGGAAGAGATCAATTTTGTTCCCATTCCTAAGAAAGAAGAGTGTGAAAATTGTCAGACAATATCATTAATATCATACCCCAGCAAAATACTGCTGAAGGTCATCAAAACCCAGCTAGAACAGTACATAGATAGGAAGTTGCCACAAGTATGAACAGGATTTAGAATAGGCTGTGGAATCAGGGATATCATTGCTGATGTCAGACGAAAGTAAAGAATACCTATTTATGCTTTATTAACTATGCAAAGACATTTGACTGTGTGGATCTTAACAGATTATGGCTACCACTAAGAAGAATGGGAATTCCAGAACACTTAATTGTGCTCATGTGAAGCCTGTACCTAGACCAAGAGATTGTTTGTTCAAACAGAGCAGGGGGACAATATATGGATTAAAGTCAAGAAAGATGTATGTCAGAGTTGAATCCTTTCTCCATACCTATTAAATAAGTATGCTGAGTATATTATTCAAGAAGCTGGACTCTTTGATGAAGAATGTTATATCAGAATTGGAGGAAGACTCATCAGTAACCTTTGTTATGCATATGACACAACCTTGCTTGCTGAAAGTGAGGACTTGAAGCACTTGCTACAGAAGATCAAACAAGGAATCCTTCAATATGGATAACATCTCAACATCAAGAAAACAAAAATTCTTACCACCAGACCCGAGGAAAAGTTGGAGCTGTCAATGATTTCCTCTTATTTGGATCTATAATCAACACAGTTGATACCAGCACTAAGCAGGAGACATATTTCAGTGTGAAAGTCTGCAGTCAGGGACCTCGCCAAATGACTGAGGAGCAATGATGTCAGTTTGAGGACAATGGTGCACCTGATTCAGACCATTGCTTTCTCCAATCACTTGCTGTGCATCTGAGATTTGGGCGATGAATAAGGATGACTGAATAAGAATTGATGCCTTTAAACTGTGATGCTAAAGAAGAGTACTGACTATCCCATGAACTGCCAAAAGAAATCTTGGAGAAGGTGCAGCCAGAGTGCTCATTGGAGGCAAAGATGATAAAATTTCATTTCACATACTTCAGGCATGTTGCTAGTAGGGGATATTCGTTGGAGAAGGACATCATGCTTGGAAAGGTGCAGAGTTGATGAAAGAGAGGAAGACCTGCAACCAAATGGCTTGACACAGTGACTGCAGCAATGGGCTCAAGAATGTCAGAGATTATGAAGATAGCACAGGATAAGACAGGGTTGAGATCTATTGTTTTTAGGCTCACTATGAGTCATATTCATTGGCAGAGAACTACTAAAAATACAAGCTGGGTTTAGAAGAGGCCATGGCACTAGAGACATTATCGCTGGTGTCAAATGGATCTTGGCAGAAAGCAAAGTATGAGAGGGATATCTATCCGTGTTTCATTGACTATGCAAAGACATTTGACTATGTTGATCATAACAATTTGTGGTTAACCTTGAGGAGAATGGGCATCCCAAAACTCTTGAACTTATGCAAAACCTATACTTGGACCAGGAAGCAGTCTCAGAACAGAGCAGGGAAACACTACATGGTTCAAAATCAGGAAGGGAGTGTGTCAGGAATGTGTCTTCATACTTTTTTCAATATATATGCAGAACAGATAATTTGGGAGGCCGGGCTTTTTGAGTAGGAGTGTGGCATCAGGATTGGAGGAAGATTCCTGAACAACCTATGTGATGCACATGACACAACCTTGCTTGCTGAAACTGAGGTAGACCTGAAGTGCTTGCTGCAGAAGGTCAAGGATTGTAGTCTTATGGATTAAAGCTCAATATCAAGAAAACAAAGATTCTCACTACTGGGCCAACTGTAAGCATGATGATAGATGGAGTAGAGATTCAGATTGTTAACAGTAACAACTTGCTCGGCTCTACATTCCACACTCTTGGCACCAGCAGTCAGGAAATCAAAAGATGAATTGCATTGGGAAAATCTGCTGTCAGGGACCTCTCCAGAGTATTGAGAAGCAACAATGTCAGTCTAAAGACTAAGGTGCACCTGATCCAGGCCATGGTCTTTGCAATTACTTGATATGCATCAGAGAGCTGTACAATGACTAAGGATGACAGAAGAATTGATGCTTTTGAGTTGTGGTGCTGGAGAAGAGTCTTGAACATACCATGGACCATCAAGAAAACAAATAGTTTTGTCTTGGAGAGGATGAACCAGTTTCTCCTTGAAGGCTAGGATTTTTAAATTCCCTCTTGCATACTTTGGGCATGTGACCAGGACAACCCTTCAAGAAGAACCTCATGCTTGGAAGGGTGAAGGGACAGCACAGGAGAGGAAGACCCTGGATGAGATGAATTGATACAGTAAGTTGGGCAATGGAGGTAGGTGTGTCAAGAGTCAGTGAGACTGTCTCAGGACAGGGCAGGCTTCAGAACTGTTGTACATAGGGTTGTTATGAGTTGCAGGTGACTCGGTGGCACACAACACCACCACCACCACCACCAGACTCGCTGGCATCTAACAACAGCAACAAAACCCTCCCAATTACATGCCCAAAATATGTGAGACAAATCTCACCATCTTTGCTTCTAAAGGAGCACTCAGGCTACCCTTCTTTCAAGACTAATTTATTTATTCTTTTGGTATTCTGTGCTAGGTTGATATGAATGCTGATCTTGAGTTTTGAGGCTCTCTGCAAAACAGTGTCTGACTCTTGTCTCCCTGTCCACATCCCCAGTTTACCTCTCAATATAGCATTGAGCACACAGGTCTCTTTTAAACTCTGGGCCAAGGTCTACTGATGGGCCCTGGCCCTGTCTTCAGATGAGTGCACTGATTTTCACTTTAGGCTATAACATATTCTATCACTGACACAAACACTCTAGAGGCACAGAAGGAATCTACTACACATGAGAGGCACAGAATAAAATAAATGTGTAAAAACTCATGTGACACAAAAAATTAGAAGATCCCTAATAGGGTGGGAATGTTTGGCTAATTTTGGACTTTAGATGTTGGTGCATATATATGTTACTAATAAGTCTTCCTTGTACGTGTATGGATAGTAACCTGTCGCTCGCAGCATTGTACCTCATGATGGATTTTGAGATGGTCTTTTTAACTATAAATGCAACACTACCATTCTTCCTCGATTTTTCATTCCCAGAATAGTAAATCGCATGATTGTCTCATTTGAAGTGGTCAATGCTAGTCTATCTCAGCTTGCTAATGCCTTGTAGGTAAATCTTTATGCATTTCATTTAACTTTTTGCAATGCCCAATTTTTCTACATACATATTCTATATTTTCTACATTGTAACATCATAACAAAGATCATGCTTACTGGTCTGACAAGAGACTAATGGAACCCTGAGACTCTTAGTCACCCTACAAACTTGGAACTGAAATCACTTCTTTGATTTAACTTCCAGCCTAACAATAGACAGGCCTAAAAGGTGATCTGTCTTGGAGAAAGTAAAACCAAGTTTCTCCTTAGAGGCTAAGATTTTGAAGCTCCATCTCACACACTTTGGGCATGTGGCCAGGAGAGACCAGTCCTTGGAGAAGGACATCATGCTTGGAAGGATGGAGGGATAGCGCAAGACAGGAAGATCCCAGACGAGATGGATTGACACAGTAACTGAGACAGTGGGGGTAGGTGTGTCAGAATCAGTGAGACCAGCCCAGGACAGGGCAGGCTTCAGAGCTATTGTAAATAGGGTCACTATGAGTCACAGGCGACTGGATAGAAGATAACAACAACAACAACAAAAGGCAGATCAATAACATTGAGGAGGAAGATAGCCTTAGAAAAAGCAACCCTACAAGAGCAAAAGGACAGCATTTGCCTTGGGATAAAACTCAAAAGGTAAAGGAAGTAAGAATAAATGAAAATGGGAAACACAAGAAGGAAGCAGTAAGAATTCTCTTTCAATGTGCAGATTGTCATCAGTGTCAGGAAATAGCAAGCATATGAATTGTTGAATGGAAAGCCAAATGCTCTGTAAACTTTCCTTCAGATCATAATGTTGTTGTGCTCCATCACATCAGAAATGACCCATTACCAACCCTCCAGTGGGTTTTCAGAGGGATTGTAGCATGCTTTCCTACCACGAGGCCCCTACAACTCCCTCAAATCACAATATGAAGGTTTAAAAAAAAAGTTACTGTAAAGTAAACTCTGACTCCTCATAATCCCATATTTTCAACAAAACAAAACAGTATTTTGGAAGCAGAAGTTGAGGCCTTTTTTTACATTTTAAATTTTTTTTTAATTTGTTTGCTTACAAAGTTCATATACATTGTGTTTCACACTATTGTTCATTCATATTGTGTTTCACACAATCATTCTCATGCATTATGTTTTATAAAATTAACCACTGTTGGACCTTGCCCATCATTACCTTGTCTTTTCGTCAAGGTCCTTCCCATTTACTTCCCCCCTCCCTCCATCCACCAAACTGTGTAACCCTGTGGTTTCTTCCCTCCTCGTCCTCAGCCTTCCCCTCGCCTTGAGTTTCCATGCCTGTTTTACTAGTTATTCTTTTATTTTTACAATAATGGTCTTATGCAGTATTTGTCCTTCTGCAGGAATACCAAGGGTGAACTCAAATTTCCAATCGTGCTGTTATCAGCCAAGTGCACTAAGCATTTATACAACCCTTTCTAAAAAAAAACTAATCAAGCACTCAAATCTCCCAGATCACCTGCCTTGAGTATAGTCTCCAGAAACCAAGCTTCATTACCACTATTTCTCAATATATCTGTGTCACCTCTAGAAGTAGTTCTAGAAACCGCATCTGGGTTGAGCTGAGCCATGTAGATCTCACCCTAGGGATGAGGCAGAAAGGAGGTGGTGCCCCAAAATTAATCCACAAACCAATATTTACTATGTTAATTTACAATGTCCCAGGGATAGAAAATGATTGGAGATGGAAGGAGATATAAGCCAATCCAGTCTGATTTCCTCATGTTACAAATGTAGAACCTGAAGCCATGGTTTGACCATGGTGAATGAGCAGTGGTGCCAGCTCATTTCCTAGTAAGTCCCTTCCTCCCCAGTGATTACTCACTCCCTAGTGAGTCCCAGCCACCCAGAGGGAGTGAGGAAGCAGAGAACACAGAAGTCCCCCCAGCCACTTCCTGGGATAATATCTTTTTCCAGACCCCTCATATGCTGCCCTCCCTGACGGACTCCCACTCCACCAGCCTTTCCATCTCTGCCTGCAGAAGAAGAGAATCTCACCAAGCTGGTCTCTAAAGCTCACATTTAGCCTGGTCCTGGGAGACATCAACAAGATGCAGCTCAGAAACTCTAACCCTGGGGTTATCTAGTTCTGACCAGAACACTAAACTAGAGCAGGACAAGCCCCAGAGGATCCAAATGGGTCTCAGGTTCTCAGAATAAACAGAGAGGGGAACATCAGGCCACAGGCGATGGCAAAAGGCCTCTTTGGTGGTTCTTTCTGCTGGAGCGTACCAGCCCTGCCTACCCAGCAAACCAGCCCCAGTCTCCACTGAGCCAAGAAAAGCAACAGCTCTAACTCTGATATCAGGAGCTCAGATCAGATGAGGAAAATATTTAGCATCTCAAGGGAGAGTCTTGGGCCCTTTTGTGGTGGGTAGAGAGTAGAGAAGGACCACTGCTCCCCCCACCACCATGAGAGGGAAGGGGAAGCAGAACTCTAGTTTCCCCAGGAAACTGCACCTTGCCCTGAGGAAGAGGCAGCTCCCAGAAATGACACTTGAGAACCTGGCTCAGGGCCACAGGAGCATATAGCTCTGGGTTTTGTTTCCTGTTTATAAATGGAGGCAGGCGAGGAAAGGAATTCTTAGGCTGAGTAACACAATACCACTGGGCCCAGCCCACCAGGCTTGGTCCTGGGAAGAGCAAACAAACCTGTCCTAAGTGTCCCAAGCTTTGTGGACACTTGTTGCTGGCTGCCACTCACTGTGCTGAAGAGTGGATCCTGGGCAGGGTCTGGGAGAGGCTCCCCAGAGAAAGCAGAGATGATAAGGTACACATACAACCCTGCCCTCCCCACTCTGAGTAAGTTAAACACCAACCGTTAATAACACCAAGCTATAACTCTACCCCACTCTTCTGGTGCCATCTCAGTCCCCACTTTCCTCACTGACTCAGGTCTTCATCCAGTGTTGCATGCTCCAACCTTATTTGCAGAAAAAAACCAACCTTGAAGCACTAACTACAGAAGATCAAACACTACAGCCTTCAATATGGACTGCATCCCAACATCAAGAAAATAGAATTCCTCACCATTGAATCAATAGACAGCATCGTGGTAGATGGAGCAAAAATTCGAGTTGTCAGTTATTTCATTTACCTTGAATCTACAATCAACAGTAGTAGCAGTTAAAAGTTAAAAGAAGTCAAAAGATATGTTGTACTGAGGATATCTGCTTTTAAGGACTGCTCCAAAGTTCTCAAAAACAAGGAAGGATGTCAGATTAAAAAATAAAGCACACCTGATCCAAGCCATGTTATTTTCAGTTCCCTCCTATACTTATGATAATTGGATAATTCATAAAAATGGCAGAAGAATAATTGCTGCCTTTGAATTATAGTATTAGAGAAGAGTACTGAATATTCCTTGGACTACCAAAAGAATGGATTTGGCCAAATCCACAGGAGCCAAAATATGACTTTGATTTCATACCACCTGAATTTCAGAATCATCTCAGGAACAGGTTTGAGGCCTTGAACACTAATGAGTGAAGACCAGATGAGTTGTGGGAGGATGTCAAAGGTATCATCCAGGAAGAGTGCAAACGGTCATTACAAAGACAGAAGAGGAAGAAAAGACCAAAATGGATGTCAGAAGAGACTCTGAAGATTGCACGGGAGCGTAGAGAAGCCAAAGCACAAGGAAGAATTCAAGATACTAAAGAGCTGAACAGAAGATTCCAAAAGGCAGCTCAGAATGACAAAGCAAAATACTACAATGAAATGTGCAAGGAGCTAGAGTCAGAAAATCAAAAGGGCCGAACTCGCTCAGCATTTCTTAAGCTCAAGGAACTGAAGAACAAATTCAAACCTAGAGTTGCTGTAATCAAGGATGCTTTGGGCAGAATATTAAATGATCCAGGAAGTATTAAAAGAAGATGGAAGGAATATACTGAGTCATTATATAGAAAGGAATTGGCAGATACAGAAGAATTTAATGAAATAACATATGAGCAAGAGCCTATGGTGATGAAGGAAGAAGTTCAAGCTGCTTTGAAGGAAATAGCAAAAAATAAGGCGATTGGCGCAGGATAGAGCAGGGTTTAGGGCTGTTGTGCATAGGGTCGCTATGAGTCGCAAACGACTCAACGGCACATAACAACAACAGCAACACCAAAAGAATAAGTATGTCTTGAAAGAAGTATAACAAGGGTGCTCCTTAGAGGAAAAGAAAATGAAACTTTGTCTCACATATTTTGAGCATGTTGTCAGAAGGACCAGACTTTGGAAAAAGACACTCTTGAAGACAGCAGCCAAGAAATCAAAAGACTAATTGCACTGGGGAAATCTGCTGTTAGGAGCTTCTCCAGAGTACTAAAGAGCAATAATGTCAGTCTAAAGACTAAGGTGCACCTGATTCAATCCATGGTCTTCGCAATTGCTTGCAGTGCATCAGAGTGCTGAACAATAAGGATGATAGAAGAAAAATCAATGCCTTTGAGTTGTGGTGATGGAGAAGAATATTGAATATATCATGGACTGCTAAAAGAACAAATAGCTCTGTCCTAGAGAGGGTGAAACTGGGTTGCTCCTTGGAGGTAAAGACTTTGAAGCTCTACTCACAGGCTCTGTGCATGTTGTCAGGAGGGACTAATCCTTGGAGAAGGACATCATGCTTGGAAGGATGTAGGGACAGCGCAAGAGAAGACAGTGGATGAGATGGATTGACTTAGTGACTGGAATAATGGGGGTCAGTGTATCAGAGACAGTAAAAATGGCTCAAGATAGAGCAGGATTCAGAGCCATTGTACACAGAGTCACCCTGAGTCAAAAGCAACTTGCTGGTGCGTAACAACAAACAGCTGGGAAAGCTGGAGGATAAATGAAAGAGAAAAATCTGTTATTCACAGGATTGCTAAGAATTATAGTCAACTCAATGGCACCTAACAAGAAGAACAACACTGAAGCCTCATCACCCACCAATGCATATGAATTCTGCATGGTGCAAGCTAGGAACAAGCACTTAGACCACTTATAATGACTCAAATAGTCATTTTGTTGTTATTGTTTTTGTTGTTGTTGGAAGGTTCTGTCAAATTAAGTATGACTCTTAATGACCTTATGATCAACAGATCTGAACCCTGTCCTATCTTGTGCCAATCTCACAATGTCTGACACACTCAGACCCATTGCTGTTGTCTCTATGTCATCCCACCTGCTTGAGTGTCTTCCTTTCCTTCTCCATCCCCCCCATTTTTCTAAGAATGAAGTCCTCCAAGGAATAGCTTTTCCTAGAAACCCACACAAGGTATACAAGAAGAAAGTTCACCATTCTTGCTCCCAAGCAGCACTCTGGCTGCACCTTCTCCAAGACATACCTATTTGTTCTTTGAGCAGTCCATGAGCTATTTAGAAGTAAAGTGTGAATAATAACCAGCAAACATATCATATTGAACAGGTTGTTGTTGTTGTTTTATTGTGAGGTGCCGTTGAGTCAGTTGTGACCCTTAGCAACTCTATATATGACAGAATGAGACCCTCACCTGACACCATCCTCACAATTGTTGATATGCTAGAAGCCCGTTGTTGAAATTACTATATCAATCCCTCTCATTGAGGGTCTTTTTTTTTTACTGACCCTCTACCATGTTTTAGTTTGACTCTCTCATCTTCCTCTACTGTGCTGTCCCTCCACTCTTCCAAACATGCCCCTCTCCAAGGACTGGTCCCTCCTTGCAACATAGTCAGCACTCTTGATACCAGCAACCAGGAAATCAAGAGATGAATTGCATTGGGAAAGTCAGCTGTCTGGGACCTCTCCAGAGTACTGAAGAGCAACGATGTCAGGCTGGAGACTAAGGTGTGCCTGATCCAGGCTATAGTCTTCACAATTGCATGCTATGCATCAGAGAGCTGGATAGTGACTAGGGATGATAAAAAGAGAATTGATGCCTTTGATCTGCGGTTCTAGAGAAGAGTGTTGAATATACCATGGACTGCTAGGAGAACAAACAGGTTTGTCCTGGAGAGGGTGAAGCTGCACTGGTCCTTGGAGTCAAGGATTCTGAAGCTTTGTCTGACATACTTTGCGCATGTTGCAAGGAGGGACCAGTCCTTGGAGAGGGACATGTTTGGGAGAGTGGAAGGACAGCACGGGAGAGGAAGACCCTTGATGAGATGCATTGATTCTGTGATTGGGGTGATGGGGGTAAGTGTGTCAGAGGCAGTAAGCTTGACACAAGATAGAGCAGGGTTTAGGGTTCTTGTACATAGGTTTGCTATGAGTCACAAGTGACTCGATGGCACATAACAACAAGAACAACAACTACCAAGCATAAAGTCCATCTCCAGGCACTGGTCCCTCCTGAAGTCTCATCATACTCACTACTGAGAAGCATCCTGGCTGTACTTCTCTGAGACTATGCCATGCACTTTTCACAGATACGACTATTTCCAGCTCCTAACAGCACTCCAACTCAAGCACTCATTCGCATCTCTTCATTTTTGCAGACAGGGAAGGGAGAGGCTCAGATGTTGGATGAAGTGGCCTTGAAATCAGTCATCTAAGTCTACACTTTATATTCAATCTACCTCACACACAGCAGCGAGATCACTACCCTGGTGAAGATTGAGCTTGCTTATGACTAACTCCTCAGTGTGGCACCCCTGCATTTGCCAACCTGGCAGCTGAAGGAATGAAAGGCTCTCGCTCACCTGGCAGACCTGAGAGGGGGTGGGTGGACTTGTGTCCAGACCTCACCTCACCCTGCACTCAGGCAGCTGGGCCAGGCCCCAGCACCCAGATTTGTCTCTTCCAAGGCAGGTGGCCTCTCACCCCTCCACAGCCCCTCCTGGCCACAGGCTCTGGGCAGGGCGCCCTCTGCATGTATGTTGTTTGTTTTGCTGAGAGTTTCCGTTGGCTCGCGTGTGGGTGTTTGTTGTATTTCTCCCCGCAGATGGCAGACTGTGTGCCCTCCCCTTTGCCTCCCCACCCCAAGGGCTGCTCAGAAGGCACACGCTGCCAGGGCTGAACAAAAGCCCAGCAGGTGAACAGTCCAAGCAACTAGCACCATTTATCCAACCCGAGTTGCAGACAACAGAGGTATGGTGGGGTGTTTAGGGGGGGTGTACTTGTTCCCCAGAGCAAGGCCCAGGAGGAGCCAGAAGAGGCATGGAATGGTGTTCTGAGGTTCCTCAGAGATGAAAGACACCTGACCTGACCAACGCAGAAGAAGAGAGTGTGGGGAGGTGTTTATGCCTGTGTGTGATATATCACCTCTTTCAACTACATCTTGAAACTGGGGGCTGGGGGAGTCAGGCACAATTCTGAGGTGATCCCTAGGCACTGTCACCTAGCTCCACCCCTGGTAAATTCTCTGCAAAATTCAACTCCCCCATCATCTGAGATTCATCCGACCTGGCTCCCATTTCAGTCTGAAGCCCTTCCACTCCCTGAATAAAGCTCAAAATTTATTGCCGTGGAGTCAGAACCAACTTAGAGCTGACCCTCCAGCAGGTTTCCAGAGGCTGTAAATCACACAAGAGGAGATTGCCCATTTTTCTCCAGGGAACCTACCAGTGGACTCGAACCACCAGAGAGGAGCTACGTCTGGGTGAGCAAGGACACTGTCTGAGGACTGCAACCTACCGCCTATGCTACCAAAGCGCCGTCTCTCTCTCTCTCTCTCAAGCAACACAATATTCCAAAGAGTACATCTATTTTAGCTTCCAACCACTACACCACTTTAGAACTGGAGACCTCATGCTCATAGAAGCTTCAGCAAAGATGGAGGAGTATATCCAGCTTTAAGAAAGCAGAGGAAATATTTCTTCCTCTGTTGTTAGAACCTTTCACCTTTTACTGCCCTGAGAAGTCACCTAAGGCTACTTGTTTTCCGTGGGGCCACAGTAGAGGAGAATGGAAGAAGGATAGACTTGCTCTGTTTCTCATTGCTAATGTTTCCCATTCTCCAATTTCAGCTCTTCCACCTGGACCCAAACTTGAGGCCTGGTACCACACCAACAAACATGCCCTGTTGAGGTAAAGGGGACGGAGAGCCTCTAAGAGTCCTTGTTCCTCAAACCTGAGGCAGTAGCTCTGAAAACAACTACCAAGGCCATCTGCTCCACCTTCTAAGACCATCTAGCAATGCAGAAAATTTTGTAGGTTATTCCCTCCATCCAGCTCCAAACCTCACCACACACTAGACTTCCCAGTTTACAACCCTCTCCTGCTTCTACCACTCTGTCCAGTTTCTCCTATTAGAAACTTCCTTGGTTCTCAGCTCAGCCCCAGTCATGTCTTTGTTTTTCTCCATCAGCAATATGTCCCATAAGCCAAGAGTCTGTTTCCCTCCACCCTCGCAGCCAGCTCAGACCTACAGAACCCTACTCGAGCCCATAGCTCCACATCCCAGGAAGAGGGGCTGGTAGCAAACATTCCTGGTCTTTGCTGGACTTCAGTTTACACCCAGCTGGAAGTGAGTCCTTGAAGATGCTCAAACTGATTCTATTATCAATAACCTAGAAGTGGCTGAAGATATTGCTCTGGAAAAAAGACAAAAGGAGATGTTAGGATCTCCTCAGAGCCATCAGCAAGCATGGCACGGAATCTCTGGCACTCCTGCAGCTCTGCATAATCAGAATCATCAATCTCACCGTCTCAGACTCAGTAGCTATAATGCAAGTTCAACTTTGACTTCCATTTGAACGGGTCAAATTCCAGCACAAAAGGAGATGTCTGGACCCTGGTAGGCACCAGCAACTTTGCCTGACACCTGGGGACAGACACAGTGCTCATTGACAGCCCCACACTGTCTGACACAGAACATGTAGCCCGAGCAGCCCTCACCTTGCCTGCTTTCAACCCAGACTTCAAAGGCCTGGTTCTTCTGGGTCTTCCTCCATGAAGCTGCTGGCCTGACCCCTCAGAGTACTTCTTTCAGAAACCAGCCCTCTTAGGACACTGCTCCCAATGCCTATAAACCCCACTAATATTTGAGGAAACTTCGTACACACCTTGTCTCTGAACCCCTCAAGGACAGATGTTTTCTTTTGCTTTCTTCTCACTGATTGTCTTCTCACTGCTCCCAGCACCTCACTCTGTATCTGCAATAAACATTTTGTAGACACTAAACATTTTGTAGATTGGTAAATCTAGGCAATCCCCCCCTAAGTTTCTCTTCTGATTAGCCACTCTGGGTTCTGGCATAGTTTAAGGGGAGGGAGAAGTAGAAAAATAGATATAGTTTCTCATTGCCTTGGCAACCACACACATTACTTGTACAGACATGTAACTATGTGCATGATACGTTCTATGAAAAAAGACATTATGAGATTTGGATCGTATGTAAACACTATATTAAAACCTTATCCTAAGATAAAACCTTAAAAAAGTACACTCAAGCTCATGGCTGTCAAGTCAGAACAGACTCATAGTTCTTTCTCCAGTGACTTTTCAGAGGCTGAAAATAGCGCGAGTCGACTGCCTATCTTTCTGCCTTAAAGCCAATAGCAGCGAATCTCCTTATGGACTTTGCCACTAGAGCTCCCTTTGAGATTCTTAAGGGAACTCTGGTGGTCTAGTTTACCACAAAAAGTTACGAGGCAATCCTGAAGGCACGCAGTTCAAATTTGCTAGCTGCTTCATGGGAGAAAGATGAACAATCTCCTCCCAAGCAATTAAACCACCTCTAAAAACCCACTGGAGGGTCAACTATGCATTGTTTTCAACTCAACAGTATACAACAAACAACGAACAAAAACAATAATAAAAAAAAACACCAAAGCAAAATTATATATCTTCTTGAAAAACAAATGAAAGGGAGAGGGGAAAAACCCAAAATAACCTAGTAGAAGCCCACTTCCAGCCATTTCTGTCACTGTTGCTGCCACAGCAGAGCTAAGAGTAGGGCAGGATCGGAGAGGCTATAACTGGGGAAGAAGTGGTGTTCATCCAGTCCCATCTGCTTCCCACCCACCTAAGCAGCAGGAGATGCCCAGATCGCACAGCTTCCTGCCACCATTACCTTCTGTGAGTTGGACAAGGCCCAAGAGCTCTCACTCAAGTCCTCTACCTTACCTGCCATTATGACATAGCATGTTTGGGCTTTTAAAACTATTTATTGGAATTATAAAAGACCAAATTACTGCCATTGTGTGGGTTCAGATTCATATCTACCTTTAGCCAGCAAGGATGTTTCTCATTTTTCACTCTTAAAATGATGGTTAGGCAGTAAGACAAGAGAAGGAAATGAGAGGTATCCAAATTGACAAGGAGAAGGTAAAATTAACTCTATATGCAGATGAGATGAGATGATAGTATACTTAGAAAATCATCAAGACTCAGCGAGAAAACTACTGGACTTAGTAGACCAATTCTGCAAAGTGGCAGGAAAAAGATGAACATACAAAAATCTATTGGACTTCTCTACAAAGACAAAGACAATACAGAAATGTAGCTAAGAAAAACAATACGCATCACAATAGCTAACTACAAGATTAACTACTTGAGAGTAAATCTAACTAGAAACACAAATTATCTATGCAAAGAAAACTCCAAAACATTACTGCAAGAAACAAAAAGAGACTTGGAGAAATGGAAGAATATTGATAGGAAGACTCAATATTGTGAAAATTACAATTCTACCAAAGGCAATCTACAAATTCAATGCAATTCCAATACAAATTCCGGTTCCGTTCTTCAAAGAGATGGAAAAAGGCAACTTCCAATTTCACCTGGACTGGAAAGTTATTGTTGTTGTTGACTGCTGTTGAGTCCAGCACGACTCTTAACAACCTTATGGAAAAAAGGCCCAAAGTCTTTCTATAACTATCGTCATTTATCAAAGTTCATAGAGTCTCCAGAGGCATATTGCTTAGGAAGTGAATGCTGCTCTTGCTTCCAAGGATTAGAAAGAGAGCCCAACGCCGTCCCCTTTTCCTTATGACTCAGGGTGAAGTCTCTCTCAGGGAGGAGTGATAGGGAATGGCAAAGGATACACTGACAAAGAAGATTAATCAGAACTGGCTTTGACAAGCACTGTGGCATTTGGACAAGAACAAACTGGGAGGAGGGTAGAGAGAATAGTGCAACAATGAATGAGTGGAAGCCCAAAATCTCTGTAAATGTTTATGAAAATTAATAAAATATAATTATAGAAAAAAAAAAAAAAAGAAAGAGAGCCCAAATAAGTAAAGCACTCCTGAAAAAGAGAAACAATGTAGGAGGCATCTTACTCCCTGGTCTCAAACCCTACTACATAGCCATGATGGTCAAGAGAGAATAGTACTGATACAGTTATAGACACATCGATCAATGGAAGATAATTGAGAACCCAGAAATCAGCTCATCTACCTGTAGTCAACTGATTTTTGACAAGGAGAAAAAATCAATTAAGTGGGAAAATGAAAGCCTCTTCAACAAATGATGCTAACAAAATTGGAAAACCGTCTGTATAAAACTCAAGCAAGACCCACACGTCACTCCATACACAGAAACCATTTCAAAGTGGATCAAGGACCTAGGATCAGCGACAATAAACTTCATCAGAGAAAAGTGTGCGAGAACTCTAGAAGCCCTAATCCACAATATGAACAGTCCGCCAAGAATAATGGAAAATCTACTATAAGGAGAGAATAAAATAGATGAATGGGATCTTCTAAGAATCAAATCCCTATGTTGTTGTTGTTGTTGTTGTTGTTGTTGTTGTTGTTATGTGCTGTCAAGTTGCGTGCACCTCATAGCGACCTAACATACAACATCTCTGAACCCTGCTCTATTCTGAGTCAACCTTATTTTCTCTGACACTTCTATCCCCATTATCCCAGTAACGGAATCAATCCATCTCATTGAGTGTCTTCCTATCTTGCACTTTCCCTCCACCTTCCCAAGTATAATGTCTCCAAGGGCTGGTCCCTCCTTATAACATGCCCTAAGTATGTCAGATGGAGCTTCAGAATCCTTGCCTCCAAGGAGCAACCTGGTTTCACCCTCTCCAGGATGAACATATTTGTTCTCTTAGCAGTCCATGGAATATTCAGTACTCTTCTCCAGGACCATACCTACAGGCAAGAAGCTGCACTGCAATCCTGAAGGCACTCAGTTCAAGGCTACCAGCTGCTCTGTGGGAGAAGGATAGGCAATCTCCTCCTGTGTAGTTTGCTACCTCTGAAAACCTGCCAGAGGTCAGCTATGCATCATTTCCAACTCTATGGTTCACAACAACAAACAAATCCCTGAAAACATAAAACTTCTTTAACAGGGTAAAAAGGAAAGCCACAAACTGGGGAAAAATATTTGGTAATGACATATCTGATAAGGGACTCATATCAAAAATTTATAGAATACTCCAACACCTCAACAAGAAAAAGGTTAACAATCCAATCACAAAATGGGCATATGATATGAACAGACACTTCACAAAGAAGATATTCAGATGGCAAACAGACACATGAAGAAATGTTCAAAATCCCTAACTCTCAAATTTAAATCAAAACAACTATGAGATATTATCTCGCCCCAGTAACAATTGCCAAGTTCAACAGAACAACAAATAACAAATGCTGGTGAGGCTGTGGAGAGACTGGAACCCTTATTTTCTGCTGGTGGGAATGTAAATGGTTCAACCACTATGGAAGGCTGTATGGTCTTTCCTCAAAAAGTTGGAAATAAAAATACCATTTGACCCAGCAATTCCACTACTGAGAATATACCCTAAAGAAACCAAAGCTGCCACCCAGACAGATAAATGTTCACCTATGTTTACCGCCATGTTATTCGCAATAGCAAAGATATGGAAGCAACCCAATTGCCAATTAGCAAATGAATGAATAGAGAAACTATGGTATTTTCACACAATGGAGTACTATACAACACCGAAAAACAATGAACTCATAAAATATTATACAGGGTGGGTGACCCTGGAGGACATTATGCTGAGTGAAATATCTCAGTCACAAAAGGACAAATACTATATAATGCCGCTGTTACAAAACAGGACTGACATGGGGGTTGGGAGGATACTAAGAAAAGAGGAGGTAAATAATGAACACTACACTGTAACAGATGAAGGAAAGGACTATTTAAAAGCTAAAACCCTTAAAATATGATTAGGCATTATTTGTATGACAACAGTCCAGAATAAGATGTGCACAGCAAAGTGAATTGGGTGAGGGATAAGGGGAAGGGAGGAAATTATGCAACAATGAATGACTATTTAAAAAAATTAATTGGGGTAGAATGAATGAATGAAAATTCAACTTTTCTGTAAACTTTCATTAAAATCTCAATATAAATAAACATGTCATGCTAAAAACACACCAAAAAAACCCACAAAAATAGGGATTCAAACCACTGACCTTTCAGTTAGCAGCACAACACATAATGCACCATGCAGCTTCGTAATGACCCCACAGGCAAACAGAACAAAGCACCTCCTGGTGTTGTGCCATCCTCCCATCCTCGTAAATGATGCTGTGTTTGAGCCCATTGTTGTAGATTAACAGAGTTAATCCATTTTACTGAAGGTCTTCCTCTTCTTTCCTGGCCTTCTCCTTTACCAACTATGATGTCTTTAACGCCTAGATGAATATTTAATATTCTTCACCAAAGCACAATTCAAAGGTGTCAACTCTTCTCTTGTCTTCTTTATTCATTGTCCAACTTTCACATGCTTGAGAATCAGCTGAAAATGCTAGGGCTTGTGTCAGGCATTCCTTAGATGTTGAAGTGGCAGACTTGCTCTTTAGTACTTTGAAGAGGCCCCGTTCTGCAGATTTGCCCAACCCTTAGAAATAATAAAAAAAAAAAAAAACAACAAAAGAGCAGCTTTCTGCTCCCTTTAAAAACACACAGACCTTTCTGGGACCACAAACTAATAGATGTCAAGTGATTCATACCTGTACTGTTTCAAATAAAAGCATACTTAAAAGAAAGAAATTAAGTCTTGGTTCATGCTACAGTACTAGTGAACCCTCAAAACATCCTGCTTAGTAAAATAAAGAAAACACTAAAAAGGATAAACAGTGTATGATCCCACTGTATGCAAGAAGCCGGAGTGATGCAAATAGTTAAATTCTCAGCTGCTAATAGAAAGGTTGGTAGTTCAAATCCACCCAGTGTCTGTCCTCAGAAAAGGGCTGGTAACCTGCCTCTGTAAAGACAACACTCAAGAAAACTCTTTAGGTGAATTCTATCGCGTGGGGCCACTGTGAGTAGGAATCAACCCCAACAACATACAAAATACCTAGAATAAACAAGTATGTGAAGACCAAAGCTTATTAACGGTTATGAGGTGGGAGCAAGGAGGGAGGAACATTCAGTGCTTGGGGACATTGAGCTTCTATGAAAAGTGTTGAAAAACAGTCTGGTAAATGGATAAGGGTGATGGTTGAAGAGTATGATGAATGTGATTAATGTGTCTGAACCATACAGATGAAGGCTGTTGAAATAGCAAATGTTCTGTTGTCTAAATATTTGCTGTGATGAAAAAGAAAAGAAAGAGCAATCAGCTTTATAAAAATAAATGTTTCTGACTTGAAGGCTCACGGTTCAAGTTCAAGGCTACCCACTGCTTGGCCGGAGAAGGATGGGCAATCTCCTCCCTCCTGTGTGATTAACTACCTCTTAAAACTCATTGGAGGGTCAGTCAGCTATGGGTCAGTTCTGACTCTATGGTAAACAACAGATCTTAAGTAAAATAGTAGGTCACAGTAGGTGGTAGCATTCATCTTTTCCTGTTGTTGTTGTTGTTGTTTAATGCCGTCGAGTCGTAGACGACTCATAGCAACCCTATGAACGAAAGGCCTGAGCACTGTTCGTACATAGAGTTTGCGGAGGCAAGCCATTTCGGAAGTGGATGCCGCTCCTGCTTCCAGGCTTGATTTAGTCGGGAAGCTCCAGCCAACACTGTCTACCATGGGTACCCATTACCACGTTTGGCACATCAGTGTCACAGTGTTCAGCATCACAGCAACCACGAATTACCTCTGTACAGCAATGCACAGACCAGTGCTATACCACCTGGAAGAATGTTTGACAGGAAAACAATTGGAACCTGGCCTGAAGGTTGCAGATTAAAATCACCCACCTTCAGCTTGGTAGCATAACTTTCTGTCCACTAGGCCAACGTAGCTCTCTCTGTGTCATCATTGTTATTGTTGCTAGGCGCCATCGAGTCGTAGACTCATAGGGACCCTATGAACGAAAGGCCTGAGCACTGTTTTCCTGTTAATAAATTTTAAGAGTGTATGAAGATAGTCTTGAATGTACTAAGTGTTCTTATACTGCTTCAGTTCACTTGGGCTGTGTCTATGTGACAGCAGGCGTTTGACAGGGAAGAGTCGTGTCTAGTGTCAGGGGCACAAGTGTGCGCTCTCTCCTTCTTCAGTGTTGGCCTCAAACCTACCTTACCTTTCAAGATTAGAGAGAGGAGCACACATCACCCAACCAACAGGATCTACTTGGTGAACAGAAAGCTGTTTAAATGATAAAATAGAGTCACTGGCCTGAACACACCACTGCTTGGCCACTTGGATTCCTATAGAAATGGCCTCCTCTCCCACCTTTCCTCCCACCCCTGAAATGTTGGCTTTTTTGCCTGAATGGGCGGTGGGGGGTCTTCACTTTCACGCTTGCAGGTCACCAAGGTCTCCTTCTAATACTGAAATGGGGCCACAAGACTAGAATTGCTCCTTGGTAAGACTTGCCTCCTGTAGATCGAGCCTTAATGTTTTCTCACATCCTCGTAATAGCAGACCCTGCACAGTGTGGACATCACAGTAAATACTGTGAGGAGACAAAATAAGGAGAGTAGTGTTGTCAAAGATAATGAAATACTGTGTACTGGCTGCATTTGATCACTGATTTGAGTATATCTTAGAAAACTGATTGTAACAAAATCCCAAGACATTTTTGGAAATTGTAGGCTCTCCAGCGACTTCGTGACTTTTTTATACAAGCACAGTTTTATGAGTTAAATAAAATGTTTTGTTGTTGTTGTTGTTGTTGTTGATTGCCTTTGAGTGGAGCAGAGTGGGTGGAGCACGTCTCAAGCGACCCTATGAACAAAAGGCCTGAAGCCCCTCTACAACTACCGACATTTATCAAAGTTCATAGAGTTCTGGAGGTATGTTATTTAGGAAGTGGATTCCACTCCTGCTTCCAAACCTAATAGAAAAAAATAAATAAATACGGACATTGGGGAGAGGGAGGTGGCAGGGGAAGAGAGAGAGATAGCAAGGATGCCGGGCAATGTGGTAAGAGGGTCTCTGGACCTAAGGACCTGTCCCATCCTAACCGAACATTGACAAGAATTTTAGGTTACACTTTTGTGGCGGCAAGCCTGTTCCTACATTTCAACCCACCCACCAGAGAGCTGACATGCTAAATATCTTTTTATCATCCCAATTCCCTAAATCTGAGGTAAGGCAGGTGTCTCTTGCCTGAGGTGCTGGGGGCAGGGGGGGTCCTGACCACCCTGGGTGGCTGCCAGGCAGGCTAAGCCTCTGTGGTCAGCACCCAGGGAGGGCTCCCAGTGATTTGCATATAATCACACACAATGCCAGCACAACAAAGCAGCTCATGCAGCCGAGCCTTCTCAGCTGAGTTTAAGGTTTAATCTCCCTCATACAAAAGTTTCTGCTTTGCTTTTGACGGCTTCTGGGACTCTTGCTAATGATGTTAAACAAATAATGGTCCTTTGTGCCCCTGTGGGCTCTGCCCTGCGCATTGTGGCCGCTGGGCCCTGCTGTTGTGGTTTACGGGCCAGGCCTGCACCTGTACTGTTCTCTGAGCTCACCCGCCTGGCCAGGCAGAACGCTTTAAAGAGAGCCAAGCATGGGGCAGGCATAGCCAGGGAGGAGGCACCAGCTCCAGGCAGCTGAGACCCCCTGCCAGACAGCAACCTAGGCACCCCATCCTCCCAGTGCCTCCATCCCCCTCAGGTAACCCTCCACATCCTCCTGGGGAACCCAGGCCCTTCTTTATTTCCAAGTTGATCTCTTCCTGTTACAGTGTTGAGGGCCCTGGTTCTTTCCTTCCAGACTCACTCATGCCCCCATCTCCGGCTTGATTTATCCACCAAGTCAGTCCTCACTCTTAGGAACCATAGCTACTCAAAGCAGACAGCCTACAGGACACGGCTACAAAGAAGTGTCCATTCAGTCTCATCTTGACCCCTGCCTCTCTGCAAGGTCATTTTGCGAATGCACCAGGATGCCCTGTCCTTATATTGGCACCAGGGTTTGGAAATCAGTAATAAGACTGGATGGTGGAATTTGGGCTGTCTGGGATCTCCATTGTTATATAAAAACACAATTGCAAAACTTAGCAGCATAAAACAAAGTATAGTGTTTTCATTAGCTCTCACAGAGTTGTAGGTCCAGAACTTATTCAGGGCTCAGCTGGGCAGTTGTTTTGCTGTTTGTGGCCCCAGGAGGCAGCTCTCCATTGTGCTCAGGGGTGGAAAGATAGACGGGCCTGGGTGGCCAAGACGGCATCCCTTCTGCCTTAGCAGCTGAGGCTGAAAGGCTTGGGTAAGCTCAGACTGTTGAACAAAAGGCCTACAAGTGGTCTCTCTAGTATGGCAGTCTTGTAACTAGATCATTATACAGTGGGTTCCCAGAGATAATAAAAAAAAAAAAACTGAGCAAAAGCATAAGGCATCATTTGAAATCTCAGAATGTCACTTCAGGCACAGTATTTTAGTCAAGATGAGGAAATTTGCAGATATGCTGAATCTACCACACTGCTGTTGTCATGTGCCATCCAGTGGGAACCGATTTGTGGCTGCCCTCCAGCAGGTGTTCAGAGGCACTGCATGGGAGGAGATTGCCCATCCGATCCCTGCAGAGCAACTGGCAGATTTGAATTGTGTGCCTTTGGTTTGGCAGTGCAATTCCTTATCACTAAACCACCAAGAAAAATTAATCTCTGGAACGCAGACGCTATAACCAGTACAAGGGTAGAGGTTCCTGGGTCTAAAGGCCAAATAGTCTAACAAATGGAACCTCGCAGTTACCAGCCTGCATGCTCGAAGTTCCGGAATCACTCTCCTTCCTTCCCCCAGAGTCTCAGGAATCACTCTCCTTCCTTCCCCCAGAGTCTCAAGCAAACATCCTGTCCCTGGACCAGTGCAGTATCCTCAGGTGACCCACTGCTTGGCCTGTCTCTCACCTGCCGTGGCTGCTGGCACAATCTTTGGGGTTTGTTTCGGCTCCTGCCAGACCTAGAGCTGCCTTTTCAGGGTTTTGCTCACCAATGGCTTCAGATAGGAGATAAGAAGGCTTGCGTGAGGTCTGTCCGAGCAGCGGCAGAGATGCTGCCACAGATAGAACAGTGTGTGCTTCCAGTCTCGTTCAGCCCTTGCAAATGGCTCCAGCAGCAAGCCCCTGCTGCCACAGAGGGTTGTCACTATGTGCCTGCTCTCAAGCTTGTTGGGGGTCAGAGAAGGGCCTTCAGAGTAAAGAGAGGCCTTGGGGGTGGAGAGATAGGCTCCTATCTGCTACACCTCTTGGATGTCGAGTCACATCAGCACCTAAGCAGCACACCTGCTCAGACAGGCTCCAGCAGACCTATCTGGCCCAAACCAGGTGCACTTCCCCCTGCTCTCGACTGGGAGTGGCAGGTGACTGGCAAAGCAGCGCCTGCTCCAGGAACATGGGCACTGGGTCACGTAGGCCAAGGCCACAGAGGTCTTAGAAACAGGTTTCAGATTGTGCTATGAAATATTTAAGCCTTACAGAATGAATATCTCAGTCCCATAGAAAGGAATGGATATAGAATAACATGCACCCACCACCTAAGAAATAAGTATTTTAATACTGTGAAAGCTCCCTGTGGCACGTGTATTTCCTGGGCATTGGAGAGTGGGGAAGGAAAATGGGTGTGTTCCTTTTTACAATAAATTTTCACCCTAAGTACTTTGACTATGTCTGGCTCGTTGTGCCCCCTCACAAAGTTTTTGTAGGAATGAGAACTCTTTGCTATTGACTCGAGGAAGAGGAGAAGCACTGGCAGAGGGGGCAAACCTCAGCATCAGTGACTGCTAGTCCTTCAGAGGAGCGCTGCTTGTTGGGTACCACAGTCAAAGGGACTTCATAAGAGTCCCCAAATAGGCTGTTGAGACTGTACAACCTTCCTTCCCTGACCCCACAGTCTGAATTAGTCACCTTTTCCTTAAGGGATTCTTTATAATCTTGCTTTAAGAATCCTGTTTACAGTTGCCTCGTGTTTTCTATTTCATTATTTATGTTTATGAAGTCTCCCATACTTGACTATAAGTTCTATGATCATACTCAATTCCATTTTTATCCTTCACAAAGTTTTTTAATCAAGCCAGAATTCTTCATTCTGACTTGTTGGTTGTTGCTGTTAGATGCTGCCAAGTTGACTACAATTCATAGCAGCCTGATGACTGACAGATGGGGTCTCTGCCCCGCCATGCACCATCGTCACTGCCTCCGTCATGCTTAAGTGCATTGTAGTTGCTGAATCAACCCATCCTCTTAAGGGCCTTCCTTTCTTTGTCTAACGCTCTATTTTGTGTGATTAATCTTTGAGAAACTTCTATGATCAAAGGGGGGAGGGGTGCGAAAAGAGAACCAACAAAAAGGAAATGGAACAATGAGTTAAAATAAGACATCAGAGCACACCTAGCACCCAGTTCATGGCCCCAACTCTCATTCATCAATAAGAAGCAGCAGGGTTTCTTAGAGAAATGACTGTTCCTTTGACTAGAGCAGGAAATACCCAAAATTAGCATGGACTATATTCATAGCATAAAAAAATTAACTTCACTCAACGTCATTTGTTCTTTGTCCTTGTTTTCCAAGATCGACTTTAAACCTTTGGGATTTCCTGAGCAGTGCAGGTGTTTTTGTTGTCTGAGGCCTCTAGACCACACCTGAGGATCTGTGCTCATGAGCAGAGGTTAGCCTGGCTGGAAGACTCCTGCATAGTCTATCAGCTGCCTTCTGCCGCCTCGGGGCATGATTCAGTCACTCATGCCTCTGCAATAAGTCCCAGGAAAGCCTCTGGTTGGGGAAGGTCCAGGGGCTTCCTGGTTAGAGGAATTGGGAGGTGAAAGCTCTGCCCTGGGAACCCTTCTAGAACTTGTCCTATGTGTATCTCCACTTGTATCTTCTTCCTAATCTATATCTGTGATCATAAATATTCCACTTTCTGTGAGTTCTGTGAGTCCAGAAAACTGTCAAACTGAAGGGAGTCAGGAGATCCTTGCATATCTGTCAGGGGAGCTGGGACCCCCAAGCTTAGCTTACCTGAGAAGGTAGGAAGAACCCCTGAATTTGTAGCCAGCAGGTCAGAAGTGAGGGTATCATGTGACCCTCTAAGCTTACAGCCAGTATCTGGAGTCTTGGACAGAGTTGGCAGTCTAGAAAACCAGGCCTTTTAACTTGGTAATGACCAAGCTCTAGGAAGAAGTGATGCTTGAGAAGCTGGTATTAGAACAAAATGAGAATAGAAAAGAAAAGTGGAGATTTTTCCTTTGGTTCTGTTTTTTTAATCCACTCAATCATGTAGTGCCAGAAAGTAAGAATGAGTTCAGAGATTACTAAATAAAACTCGCAGTGATGGGTTGTTTTGTTATGGGCTGTCGAGTCAGAACCACCTTATACCTGACCCTCTGGCAGCTTCTCAGAGATTATCAATCACGTGGGAGGAGACTGCCCATCTTTCTCCCTTGGTGAATTTGAACTACTTGCCTTGGGGTTGACAGCACAACTCCTTATCCACTAGGTCACCAGAGCTCCCTACAAAGACGGGAGTATGTCATAAAGAGTTCTCAACTGAAAGAGCTCCAAATAGCCAAAGTTAGGAGAATTTGAGTAAGAAAATAGAGTGTTCGAGTATAACCAAAGCATGAAATACATACCCATGAGCCCACACTGATATAAATAATAAATGCATGAATAAATAAATAAATGGGGAGGAAGTGCCAACTCTCCATGCAGAACAATTCCAAATAATTGATGTAGACACTTCATCTTCAAGGAAGTAGAGCCTAACTCCTCATTCCTGGAGCATGGGCTGTGCACAGCAACTTCCTGCCAACAAGGGCAGTATGGAAAGGGGACAAATAAAAGAGTAACTTCACACTAGAGAAGCCTGACAAACAATCCTCAAGCCAGGTGATCAACGCCAACAGTGAGGAGTCGTGCTGATAGTGAGCAGCCTTGATAAGATGTCATGAAAATGGTACTTCACTCCTGTGGTCTTCCAGAAAGAACCCCTAACCCCAGTCTCGGCAGGAGAAAAACCTCCTGTAAATAATGGCTGAGGAAGGTTCTAAAAAATACTTAACCAGTAACCTTCAAAACTGGCAAGGTCATCTGAGAAACTGTCCCAGCCAAGAAAAATCCAAGGAGATATGATGACTGCATGTAAGATGGGATCCTGAGACAAAAAAAACAAAAACAGGACATCAGGGAAGAGCTAAGGAAATCTGAGGAAGCACTGACTTTCATGAAAGGGAGCCCTGCTCCCTATTCTGTGGAGACCCGGGCTTCTAACCAAAAGGCAGTGTGTCTTTCGCTGTTTGAAGTCACCAGCAAGCCCAAGGGAGGAATATGGACAGTCCCCTCCCCTGTGATTCACAGCCTCCAAAAACCTGCTGTGTGAGTCAGTTTACAACTCGATGGTCAAGAAGTTGACTTGTTGAGTTCTTGAATAAAGTATGAACTTTGGTCAGTAACTGCATCAATAGCGGTTCATTATTTGAAGCAAACTTGCCATATCAATGTGCAGTGTTAAGGCACTGGGGCTAAGGTAAACTGAGTGGGGAATCACAGTTTCTCACAATTCTAAATTTTTTTTTCTCACAAATCTAAAACTGTACTTAAAATATAAAATTTCTTTTAAAAAAATAAGTATGAATCAGAAGCAAATAGAGTGAAAGAAAGAGGGATGATTAGGGGCCTCTGGAATCCTGGAGGCTGGGCAGTGCCCATCCTGTCAGAGCCAACCAGGTGAGGTCAGGGCTGATGCATCTTGGGAAGGGCAGGGTTAGTATATGGTAACTAGAAGTCAACAAGCGAGAGGAGAAAACAGAAAATTGAAACTATGGAGAAAACGTGCTCTTTAAGGTTAGACAAAACTGAAGTACTAAACTTCAGTTAAAGTCTCAGACTTGATAGTCACAATAAGCTATATGAGATGTTGTAGTTGTTGTTTACCAGCAAGTCGGAACCGAGGATCTGTGAGGACCTCGCTGACACTCCAGCTAGTTTTTCCACGGAATTTAATCACATGGGGGTGGGGTGGGGGGATAGCCCACCCTTCTCCCATGCAACAGCTGGCAGATTTTAATACTGTGCCTTTGGGATGGCAGTGAAGGATTCTTACCACTAGGCCACTTAAAACCTAGTGCTGAGGCTAGAAAGGTAAACAGAAAAGCACAGCAAGGTTTACAGACATTTAAGAATGCATGTGCACACACAGTAAGCATTTTGCAAGAACACCTCGAATTTATAAGACTAATTGTCTATGAAGTGAGAGAAATAAGAATAAATTGTTCAAATAAGAGGGTTCCTGCTCAGACCAGTAATGAAAATGTGCATGGACAAGAGCATGAGTAACTCATGAAAGAGGTAATTGGGTAGAATCATACAAGGTTTTCTTCAGAACTGAAGAGCACACAAAAAAGCAGGAAATAATGGATAGGGAGAGGTGGAAGATGCTAGAAAAAGAAAACAAGACAGCACAGGTTCTGAAACAGGTAAGATGTCCTGTGAGAGAAAAAGAAAGGAAAGAGAAGGCAGGAGGGAGTGAAGAAGGAAGGACTATGTCACAGGAAATTTCCTTAGAATTCAGATTTTACTGTTGAAAATTTACACAGTAAAACACGCACCAATTCTGTAATCTCCGCATGTGTAATCAAGCTCTATTGATCATATTCTTCAAGTTGTACAGTCAGTCCCGCCCTCCTTTCCTGAACATTCTTCCTGCTTTAACATAAACTCACCGCCCCCTCTGTGCCACCACCACCTCTTCTTCGGAGCAGCGTTTTCCACCTGATGCATGTCGATAGTTCTCAAAGTCAACTCATGACCTAGGAAGGGTTCTTTTCAAAGCCACAATCCTCCCTGTAAGTAAAATAAAATATTCAGATGAAAACTTTCAGAAATAGAGAAAGGAAAAAAGGAATATTGTGGCGATGAAAGGAAGCAGCAGCCATAACTCGGCCACTTACCCTCATGCTGTCATCTACCGCTTATGTGACCTTGTGGAAAAAATTCTTTAACCTCCTTGTGCCTCAGTTTTCTCAGCACATGAAGAAATGCTCAAAATCCCTAGCCCTAAGAGAGATGCAAATTAAAACAACTATGAGATATCATCTCACCCCAGTCAAAATAGCAAA
>NW_006399843.1:1656333-1746009 GCF_000299155.1 Elephantulus edwardii
GGGAAGAAGAACAAACTGGGGAGGAGGGTGGAGAGAATGGTGCGGCAATGAAGGAAGGAAAGCCCAGAATCCCTGTGAATGTTCATTGAAACTAATAAAATTTAATAATAATAATAAAAAAAAGAAATAATAGATGCTAGCCAGAAGGCAAATGGATGATATTGTTAAGGAACTGACAAAAAAAAAAAAAAAGAAGATGGATTGGAATGAACTTGAACTTCTAGTTCCCCTCCTCTGTGTTCACAGTCCTTGCAGTCTGGGAGTTGGGGGACCCAGGGAGGAGGAGCAGAGCTTGCTGACTGTGGCTGGAATCATACCTCAGGCTTCATGACCTCACTCTTCTGCTCCTATTGCTCATCACACCAGTGACGTCCAGGGAGCGTCGTCATCTCTGAGCCACGTCAGCTAAGATGGTCTATTATCACTCTACAAATCACCCCATAATGCACATTTTATGGAGGGCTCTGCTGAACAGGAGAAGGATCTGTAACACTTGCTGCAGAAGATCAAGGACTATAGCCTCCGGTATCAATTACATCTCAACATCAAGAAAACAAAGATTCTCACCACAGTCAACATTCTGATAGATGGAGAAATGGTTGAGCTGTCAATGATTTCATCTTGCTCCAATCGACAAGCAACACTCTTAGTATCTGTAGTCAGGAAATCAGGAGATGTATTGCATTGGACAAATTTGCTGTCAGGGACCTCTCCAAATTATCAAAGAGCAACGACATCAGTTTGAAGACAAAGGTGTGCCTAATTCAGGCCATGGTCTTCTCAAGTCACCTACTGTGCATCAGAGAACTAGACAATGAATAAGGATAATAGATGAAGAATCAATGCCTTTGAGTCGTGGTCCTGCCAAAAGAACAAACAGGAATGTCCTGAAAAGGGTGTGGCCAGACTGTTCCTTGGAGGCAAGAGTGACGAAGCTTCATCTATCATATGTTGGACATGTAGATAGGTGAGACTGTTCCCTTGGAAAGGACACCATGCTTGAAAAGATGGAGGGTCAGCAAAGGAGAAGACTCCCAATGAGATGGGTTGACAATATGACTTCAGCAATGGGCTCTAGTGTCTTAGAAATGATAAGGATGATACCAAAAAGGAAAGTTTCTAGGTTGGCTGTTCATAGGGTCACTATGAGTCACACTTGACTCGACAGAACCTAACAACAGCAACTCTTGTCATATGTTTTGAGAGCAGACTCCACACAGTCCTACTAGTTCTTTTGAATTCCCATGGGACAGGGCCTGGGAAAGGTGTTCATTTACTTCTTTCTTGACCACACTGTGCATCCAGAAGATCATCCCTATGGATAAAGATTCCGGGAGCAGGTATCCAGAGCAGAGAACACTCAGGATCATGTTTTTAAACTTCAACAAGTGGAGCAACGTGATTTGTTTTTCCAGTTTGTTATTCTTAGACATCCCATCCAGTGTCCTGACCTAATGGACTCTTCCAGTCTGCTTCACACTGACCCGGGAAAATCAAGTCTCTTTTCCAAGAGTCTACTTCCTCATCTGTAAAATAAGAGAACCGAAGGATAACAAACCATTCAGCTCTAATGTGCTTCACCTGCCAGAATTACCTGACCTTAAGACACACTACCCCCACCCCCATCCTCTTGCCAGTCAAGGACCAAACTGATGTCACCTTCATCTAGTGTTGTCATGTTGTTATGTGCCATTGAGTTAGAACTGACTCAGAGCTTACCCTCCTGTTTTTTCAGAGGCAGTAAATCTTATGGGGAGAAATTTACTTTCTCTCAAAGTTGGTGGATTTGAACCATGTGTCTTTGGGTTGGCGGTGCAACTCCTTATCCACTGCACCTCCAGAACTGCTGAGTTGATTTCACAGCAGCAAGGGAAATTGAGGGAAAAAAAGCTACTGGCCTTGAATGTCACAGACACAGGATGAAAGATCAAAAGCTTGTGGGACTTCCCTCTGTGGTTCCAGAGCAAGAAGGAGCCCACCTAGCCGCTTACCTGAGAAAAGAAGGTTGACAAAATGAACTTGATAGTAGAAAGAACAGGCATAAAATTATAATTAGAAAATTCTAGCCCCATCCTCACCTCCTGTTAAATGTATGAGTTTAAGTAAGTGATTCAAACTTTTGGGGCCTCAAGGGATCAATAGAAGTTGGAATTGACTCAACAGCAACTTTTTAAAAAATATTCACAGCAGTGTCCATCTCACAAGGTGGTTCTGTGTTCATCACATAGGGAAATACATATGAAAGTGCCCTGGAAACTTTTGCTCCTTAAAGCATTATCCAAAGACCTTGCCTTTAGTGCAGAGTTTGTTAGAAATGCAACATCTAGTCCCTGCTCCAGACTTACTGTACTTAATCAGAAACTCCTTTTAAAAAGGCCCCTGGGTAATGGCTGGTGTGGTGGAGGTGGTGGTGGTGGTTGTTACGTGGACTTGAGGCAGAACAGACTCATAGCTGACTCTCCAGAGGGTTTCCAGAGGCTGTAAATTACACAGGAGGAAGTTGCCCATCTTTCTCCCATAAAGCAGCTGGTGAATTGTATCAAGATTAGAGGTAGACTCATCAACAACCTATGTTATACAGATGACACAACCTTGCCTGCTTAACCAGAGCAGGACCTGACACGCTTGCTGCAGAAGGGCAAGGACTGCAGCCTTCAATATGGTTTAAAACTCATCACCAAGAAAAACAATGATTTTTCACACTGGGCCAATTGGCAGTATCATGATAGACAGCAAAGAGATTGAGATTATTAACAGCTTCAGTTTGCTTGGCTCCACAATCCACATTCCTGGAACCAGCAGCCAGAAAATCAAAAAACAAATTACATTGGGAAAAAGTCTGCTGTCAGGGACTTCTCCAGAGTACTGAAAAGCATCAATGTCAATCTGAAGACTAGGGTATACCATAGTCTTTGCAATTACTTGCTATGCACCAGAAAGCTGGACAATGATTAGGGATGATAGAAAGAGAATTGATGCCTTTGAGCTGTGGTACTAGAGAAAAGTATTGAATATACTAAGGACAGCTAGAAGAACAAACAGGTTCGTCTTGGAGAGGGTGAAACCAGGCTGCTCCTTGGAGGCAAGGATTCTGAAGCTTTGCCTGACATACTTTGCAAGGAGTGACCAGTCCTTGGAGAAGGACGTCATGCTTAGGAGAGTGGAAGTACAGCGCAAAAGAGAAAGACCCTCGAGGAGATGGATTAATTCAGTGACTGGGGTACTGGAAGTAGGTGTGTCAGAGACAATAAGGTTGACTCAGGATAGAGCAGGGTTCAGAGCTGTTGTTGCTAAACGACAGTACATAACAACCACCACCTCTGGGTTGGCAGTGCAACTCGCTGGGTAATTGACCATATTAAAAGTTTTAGGAGAATCGTTGTAAAATATTATGCAGATGTTAATCTAAATCCTTGTCAAAACAATTAAGATAATAATGCTAGCACAGTAGAGCTGAATGGCTTCTTTGCCCTGTAATAGTCTCTCCACCTCAACTCAGCTTACCACTTCCTGCAAGCTCACAGCGCCACCTTCTGGAAGGGAAAGGGAAGGCTGATAGAGCATCTTAATACGAGAAAGAGGATTAATTATCACAGGCCAGGGCTTCCAATAAGGTAACAACTGGCCACATGTTGATCATGAGCAATTGAGCGGTGGCGGGTACAAACTGAGATGTGCTGCGAAGTGTAAAATTGACACTGGATTTCAAAGTATTTTTAAAAAATAAAACAGTGTAAACTTGGCTGAAGGATATAAAATAAGGCTACTCATTTGTATATTAGATTGGCTGTTAAGATACTATGTTAGATATATTGAATTGAGTACAATCCATTATTAAAGTTATTTCACCCATTTTATGCTTTTTTAAGTGACTTCTAGAAAATTTAAAATTACATAGATTGTGTTCTACTTCTCTTGAACAGCACAGATGCTGTTGTGTCAGAAAAATGAGTTTCCAGAGATCTTGATTTCTTCTCTCTCAAATACATCTCTACACAGAACCATGACTTCTGACCACATACATTCTCTCGCTAGCCACAAGGAACACCAACAAAAAGCGTGCAGAGTTGAGTTGCTTGTGACTCATAACAACCTGTATGTGCAACTGATTTAAATTCTGCCCACCTCTGTCCCACCCTCACAATCTCCTCTGTGCTCAAGTTCATTATTGTGGTTACTGTGGTGTCAATCCGTCTCAATGAGAGTCTTCCTTTTTTTGCTGACCCTTTATCTTTCCAAACATAACCTTTTTTCCCAGTGACTGGCCCATCCAGACAACATGCCCAAACGATGTGAGACAAAGTCTCAACTACCTTTGCCTGTAAGGAGTCCCCTGGTTGCATTTCTTCCAACACAGATATATCTATTATTTTGGCAGCACGTTAGATAGTTAGCTAGATAGTTAGTACTCTTCTAATACAAAGATATCAAGTCTTGCTCAATCTTCCTTATACACTGTCCAACTTTCAGATGCACAGAAAGCAACTGAAAAGACCAGGACTTGGTTTGGGTGCACCTCAGTCTTTAAAATGACATCCTTGCTCTTTAGCATTTTAAAGTAATCCTTCACCGTAGATTTGCCTAATGCAGTACAAATGCATTTGATCTCTTGACTGCTGTTTCTGTGTGTATTGATTGTAGATCTCAGTTGGGCAAAATGAAATTCTTGACAACAGATTCAATATAGATTCAGAAGAGAATCTAGCACTAGTAAAAACCCACTGCCAAGGAGTCAATTCTGACTCACATAGGCCCTCCGTTGGATTTCTGAGTCTGTAAATTTTAATGCGTAGAGACTCTCCATCTTTATCCACCGAGCTGTCAGTGAATTTGAACTCATGGAGACACATGGCATTTTGTTAGCAGCATGACACATTATGTGCTATGCCACTAGCGTTCCACACAGTAAGTACACAATAACTATCTGTGGAATGAATGTGTAAATGAAATACCTTTAGTAGAGGGACACCCTGGCCTGTGAGAGTGTCTTTTTAGGAGCAACTAAGTCATCTGCTATTTAAAATAAAATTAGATTAATTATGTGAGAGAAATCATATCAGGCACACCATGCATGGTTTTCAAACTGAGGCCTGATTGCAAAGCAATGCAATAGGAGTTCTTAAGAAGTTTCCAACTCTGGCTTGGATTTAGACCTTGCCCTTGTAAGTCATCTACGAGGAGCTGCTTCCCAGCTGGGTGGCCTTGGCAAGGTCATCTCTGTGCCTTTCCTTGGCAGCCACACCTTACTCATGAGTTTGAACTTCTGTTTGCACTTTATGACTCTCCTGGCACTTCCTACCTGGTATTTAGATTTATTTTCCCAACAGCCCTATGGAGACAGCTGGGAGATACTACTATCACTTTTGTGCCAGTGATAAATCAATCGCCCATTTTCCAAAAGCAATTACTGATGGTGCCAAGAACAGAGCCCTCTCTCTTTACCACCTGCTGAGGGTTGTATCCCCTGAGTCAGGAGCTCACAGGCTGTTTCACCAAGCTTATGATTATTGCACATAAGAATGTACTTTAAGAGCACTCTATGGGTTGTGTTGGAATGTTTCACCCCTCTAGACTCCAGTCTTCTAATCTAGAAATTGGGGAAAGCAAGCCCACTGCCACGGAGTCAGTTCTGACTCATGGTGACCTTCCACTGGGTTTCTGAGGGCTGTAAATCCTTTTATGAGGAGGCTGTCTATCTTTTCTCCTGTGGAGCAGTGAGAGAAATCCAACCACTGACTCTTCAGTTAGAAGCTAAATACATCCTGAACTATGACAAGGTATCGGCTAACTCTAAAACCATATGGATCTCTGAAGCTGGGCTTGCTGGGCCTCAAAAGTGAAGCAACCCATGGTTTATTCTTTTGCACTCTCCTGCCTAAGTTTGCATGTGAACAGTACTTAAACACACTTGATTGGCTTTGACTTGCAATAAGTGGAAGTTGAGATGTCCTCTGCTCTCACTGAGCCTAGTTACACACGCACATATACACAGTTACAACAGAAAGGAAGTATGTTGCTATTAGGTGCCATCAAGTTGATTCCTGTTCATAGCAAGCCCACGGGACAGAGTAGATAGGCCACATGGTGTTCTCTGGACTGCCATCCTTCTGGAAAAAAGCACTGCTGAAAAAAATGGTTAATGCTCTTACTGACAGCCAAAAGGCTGGTGGTTCAAATCCACACTGTGGCTTCGTGGTTGAAAGACCCGAAGATCTATTCCTTTAAAGATCACAAGCCTAGGAAACTCTCTGGGGCTGCCCCGCTCTCTCATCCAGGGTCACCGTGAGTAGAAATTTGCTCGAAAGCACCTAACAATCCTTTGACTTTCAACATCAGTTCTTTCCCCCAAGAAAAGTGCTAGGTGGGTTGTGGCTTCAAACCACCAGCCTTCTGATTAGTAGTCAAAGGCTTACCCACTAAGCCACCAGGGCTCCTCACAGGAAGCAGAGAGAAAATGGAAAATGGGAGCATTCCAGATGCCAGGCCGAAGTTGCCCAGAGGAGCCATAGCTCACATTTCACGGCCATGAAATATTCAGGAAGTATATCCTGGGGCTGCTGTGGGCGACAAAGGCGGTGCTTCCAGGACGTCTCTCCACAGGCAGCCCTCTTTGCCAGATCTCGCTCTGCCTTTCTCATAAGGCCACCTCACTCTTGTCCCCTAGTGTTGCACAGTCACTGTGACCTGCCTTTTGCTCCTCTTTCTCCCCATCTGCATCCCCTGAGGTCCTTCTTAGGGTCTGTCCTACCCTACCTCCATGTCCTCCTCTGCCTCTTCCTCTCTTGCATGGAAGGTGAGGGTGCGTACCTCTGGGGACCTCCGGGGAGCCTGGATCCTCCTAACTCTCCTCTGTTTTGCCCTCCAGAGCATCAGCTGCCTGCGTCCAGGGCATCCCCAGGACTGTGGGAACAAGATACCCTGCTCAGAGGAAGAGCTGGAGACCATAGGCTGCCCAGAGGGTAGGCGCTGGGGCTGGATTACTTCCAAAAGGAGTTAGGGTCAAACTGGAGGGTGGGGAAGGAGAGGGGCTATAAAGGGACTGGGTGGCTTTATGGCGAGGCTGTGCTTCAGAAGGTCCCTGGTGACAGAAGGAATTGGGGGTTCACTGTGGGCTCTGGGGAGTCACCAGGGACTATGTTCCCAGGAAGGAAAGCTGTACCCCCTAACTGCTGTTTCCCACAGGTGGACCCTGCCCAGGCTCACCACCCAGCCCTTGCCCCCCTGGAACCTTCCTCTCCAGAGCTGGTGCCAACAAGATCCCTCACTGCAGCCTCTGCCCTCCCGGCTTCTTCAACCACTGGCCAGGCCAGGAGGCCTGTTTCCCATGTGGCTCAGAAGCCACCCAGCCACTGGAGGGTCAAGACACATGTGTCTGCAGGGAACCTAGGCGAGTGTTCCAGGTATAATCTCCATGGTAGAATCCAAGGACAGCCTGCAGTTCCAAGACTTTTAGTGTCACTTGAAGTTGGGCTCCAGTATAACCTGACCCAGGTTAGCCCAGGTTTCCAACTGACTTGGAGATGGGGTTGCTAGAAAAACACGAGACAAACATTTAAAACAGAATTTCAGATAAATAACTAGCAACTGTCAGTTGTTGCTGTTGTTGTTGTTGTGTACTGTGAGTCTGACCCTCCAGCAGATTTTCAGAGGCAGTAAATCTCATTGGAGAAGATTGCCCATCCCTCTCCCTCAGAGCAGCTGGTGGATTTGAACCCTGTGCCTTTGGGATTGTAGCACAAGACAATCAGAGGTATTGCTTAGTATAAACACGTTACAAGTATTGCATGAGACAAAATTATACCAAAAAAGGGGGAGGAGGAAGCAGACTATTCATGGTTCCTCTGAAATTCAAATTGAATAAGGGGTCTTAACATTTTCATTTTCTACTTGGTAGCCTTACTTGAAAAGAAAGAAAGATTTTACATTTCTCTACTGTTCTGAAATCAAAACCCCACTGACTTACTCTGACTTGTGGAGATCATTGGCTGCAGGGTAGGACTTCTCCAAAGGGTTTGCAAACTGAGATCTTTCAGAATAGATTGCCAGGCCTATCTTTCAAGGTATCTCTGAGTAGAAGTGAACCACCAAGCTTTCGCTTAGTAGTCACCCAAGGTCTTCTAAGATGCTGCTGCTACTGCTACTGCTGCTGCTGCTGCTGCTGCTGGTAGTGGTGGTAGTGGTGGTGGTGATGGTGGTGGTGGTGGTGGTGGCAGCGGCGGTGGTAGTGGCGGCGATGGCGGTGGTGGCTGCGGTGGCGGTGGTGGTGGTGGTGGTGGTAGGTGTGCAGATGGGTCAACTATGACACAAAGCAGTCCTGCGTACCGTAGATGGGAATCCCGCCTCAGCCTGCTGCACCCTGACAATCCCTGCTGTCCTCGAGCCCCTTGCTGCAGTCAGGGTGTCAGTTCTTCTCACTGACGGGCTTCCTCTCTTTTGCTGACCCTCTGCCTTTCCCAACATGATGTCCTTTACTGACAACTGGGGCTTCCTAATAACGTGCCCAAGTATGCGAGAGGAAGTCGCACCTTCATTTCTAAGGAGCACTCTGGCTACTCTTTTTCTAAAGCAGATGTGTTTGTTCTTTTGGCAGATATTAATTTTTTTTTTAACCAACAACACAGTTTAAAGGCTTCAATTCTTCTTTTCATCTTCTTTATTCATTGTCCAACTTTCACATGTGCTGTGGTGGTGTTGTTGTTAGGTACCATTGAGTTGCCTATAAGTCATAGAGACCCTATATACTTCAGCTCTGAACCCTGCCCTATCCTGAGCCAGTCTCATTGACAGACCTAATCCCCTTTCTCCAGTCACTGAGTCAATCCATCTCATCCTGGGTCTTCCTCTCCTGCACTGTCCCTCCACTTTTCCAAGTATGATGTCCCTTTCTAAGAACTGGTCCCTGCTGGCCATGTGCCCAAAGTATATGAGACAGAGCTTCAAAATCCTTGGCTCCAAGGAGCAGCTTGGTTTCACCCTCTCTAGGACAAGCCTGTTTGTTTGTTCTCCTGGCAGTCCACAGTATGTTCAACAATCTTCTCCAGCACCACAGCTCAAAGGCATCTCACCATCTTCTGTCATCCTTAGTCCAGCTCTCTGATGCATAACAAGTAATTGTGAAGACCACAACCTGTATCAGGCACACGTTAGTCTCCTGACTGACATCATTGATTTTCAGTCCTCCATAGAGGTTTCTTCTGTAAAGCTGACTTTCCCAGTGCAATTCATCTTTTGATTTACTGACTGGTGGTACCAAGAGTTGATTGTGTAACTAGATCAATTGACAATACCATGCATAGCTTGGTCTTACGTACACCTTGGTCTTTAAACTGACACCCTTGCTCTCTTTAGTACTTTCAACACATCCTTGAGAGCAGATTTGCCCAAAGCTGTGTGCATCATTTGTTTTCTTGACTGCTGCTTCATAAATGTTGATTGTGGATTTGAGTGGAATTAAATCCTTGACAATCTCCATCCTTTTCTCCATTTATCATGATGTTTCTTATTGGTCCAGTTGTGCAAATGTTTATTTTCTTTATGTTGAGCTGTAAACACACACTGGCCCTAATCTTTGCAATGTGAATTCCCCCTATCCACCAACAACTATGCCTGTGAAACTTCCTTTCCCCAAATCTCCCATACATTTTTGAACTCTTGCCAACATGTGCCCAGAGCTTTCCCTTCAGTCCTGACCCTTCTCCAGCCCAGTCTATTCTTCATGTCCCTTCCCTCACCTTATTTCCCCAGATCATCCTTTTACCTTCTCAGATGAGGCTTAGCTCTGTCAAGGTCACAGCCAAGGTGGGGAGGGCTGTATGGTTCCCCACAACCAAGCACTAAGCAGCTGACCTGAAACTGCATCCTTTCCAACCACAGCCCAGCGACAGTCAGTGCTCCTGCCTCCCAGGCCACCACGACGGCGGTGAGGCAAGGGGCTGTGTCCAGCGGGAGTACCAGCGGTGCAAGGACGGAAATGCCAGGAACCAGGAGGGACGGTGTCTGAGCAAAAGTCAGTGGGACGTCCACTGTGCCCGGGAGGTAGGAGCTGGCCATTAATTATGACCCTGGCCCTCCTGCCCCTCTGCCCTCCTCTTCATTTGCCCACTTTCCCAGCCGCTGGGTCGCTTGCTGGAAATATGGAGACTGTACTCTGTCAATTTCTAGAACAATCTGAGATTTGGGGGAACCTCTTTCAAAGGGATCTCCCCAAGAATGCAGAGCCTTCGTACAGGTGTGTGTCACGCCAGGAGATGCCCGTGGCTTTGACCCTGGCCTGGGGCTGTGCCTGTGCTGGGGACAACACTCAAGTGTCATGTGTGGCCCCCTGTGCTCAGAGGGACAGCGACACGTCCTGAAGCTCAACTGTCACGGGGGCATCACAGAGATTTCCATCGCTGAAGGCACGGAGAACCAGGTATAATGGCCAGCTCACTTCTCGGCTTCCTATTGAGGAGATACATGGGACATGCCTCTTTGACACCCCACCACCACCTTCGAAGTGGAGCCACATATGACAAGCATAAGAGAATCCTGGCTCCAGGATTGAGATGCATGTGACATGCATGTGTGGCAGGTTTCAAGGTCGCTGCTCGCTGACTGTTGTCATTAACAAACTTCTGATGCATCTGTAATCCCACCACCAGACACAAAACCCTCTTTGTCCATTTAATTTCATCCTATAAAACTTCTAGAAGAAGTCCTGTGTTTGATAAAGGAACGGGGAATCTCACAGAAATCTTCCAGCATAAGCAAGGGGCAGCATGAAGGACCATGACCGCATGCTGCCCATGCCCCATGGGGTTCTTTGACACTCAGGCGGGAGTTGAGAAGGCCTGGTGTGGGCCCCACCTCCTCTGGAGGAACGCGTCCTCCCTTATCCTCTCTCTACCCAGGCTCTTCACCTTCCACACACACCCTCCTCACCACGCGCTGTGGGCCATCCCTGCAGTTCAAACCAAACACAGACAGCTGTTCCTGTGTACGTGGTCAGGATGGATGGTGAGAGAGCTGGACGGGGAGGCCATGGCAGCCTGGGCTTAGGACCCCATGCGTGAGCTTTGTCCTTACCATGGTGTCGGCTTTGTCCTTTCAGCAGAAGTGACTGTAAGGGGAGTAGTAACCCCCAGGAGGACTCCCTGGGAAGTTCCTGTGACTTCTGAGTCCTCCGGCTTTTAGGGAGATGAGCCCTGCCCTGTGTGTGAGGCTGAGCTGATGGCCACTGACTGTATCCATGCACAGGGCCTGCAGGTTCACTGAGTCCCTGCTTTATTCCAGAGCTCGGCTTCCTAGGTCTGACCAGACCAGGTGGGGACCTGCTGCACACGCTCGGCCTGTTGCTCTGGGGCCCTCAGCTCCCAGGCCAGGAGGATCCAGGAGAACATCCAGAGGAACATCCAGGTGACAAGAGAGTGAGATGTTGCTGTTACCACCTCTCCTGTCCCTCCCAGGCCCCAGGCCCAGATCAGTGTGCAGAGGGTTGTTCTTCCCTGTGCTCTGATCCTGCTCAGGGAGGTCCAGGAAAGCACGCCTGACCTCTCCATGGTCATTGCTCCTCAACTCCACCCACCGTGGGGATCTGCTGTCCCCAGAGCCGGGCATCCGAAACCCCATAGCCTGCCTCCAAACCAGTGACACGCTGGCCTTCCTGGTGACTCGTGAGCATTATCCTGAATACGACCTGTGAGTGTTTAGGGCACCATTTAGATGCTGCAAAGAAAATGCTGTTATGTTTGCCTCCCCTCGCAAGAGACAACAGAAGCCCTCTCCTCTCTCCGCAGGGGCCACTTTTATAACACCCTGGGGGACTTTGACTGGGGGTCCTTCCGGGCTGTGGCTGAGGTGTCAAAGCTCCACCATCAAGGCCCTCAACTCTTCCTCCAGCAGTTCCAGCAGCCTGGGGTCTATGTCTTTCGTCTGAGCAACAACCGGCATCGGAAAATGGTTTGTTTGTCTATGATGGGTTGCCTCATTGAAGACAATAGTCCACCACTTGTTCTGACCTTAAAAAAATACTACTTTGTGACCATGCCAGACAGCACTCTAGAGAAGGAGAACCTGGATGGCATATGAAAGGCTCAGGGTCTTACAGTTCCACAGGGCACCCCAGGGGCTTACTCCAAGCTCCCCATACAAAAGGGGTACAATCAAAACTGCTGAGGTTAGGTACCCCTGGGCTGATTCACTCACAGTGAGTGAATTCACTCATAGTGACTCAGTGCGACATAACAAAACTTCCCAACTAAAGGCTGTAGTGACCTAGTGGGTAAGGGAGTCACACGTGCAATCCAAAAGTACGCAGTTCAAATCCATGAGCTGCTCTGTGGGGAAAAGATGGGCAATCTCTTCTCTGAAGCCAGGCTAGAGGGTCAGTTAGGAGTCGGTTCCCCCTTGACAGCACATAATAACATAACAGCAACATGGACTTACCAAGGCGGCAGACGATACCCATTGTTACAAACACTGCGTCAGTCCATTTTGTTGAGTGTCTTCCTATCTTTGCTGACCTTTTTTTTCAAGGGCTGGCCCCTCCTCACAGCATGCCCAAAGTATATGGGACGAAGTTACATTATCCTTGTCTCTAAGGAGCATCTTGGATGCACTACCTCCAAGACAGACTCGTTTGTTCTTTTGCCAGCTCATAGGATTTTCAGCACTCTTCTCCTACATCACAATTCAAAGGCATCAATTCTTGTTCTGCCATCCTTATTCATTGTCCAACTTTCAGATGCAGAGGATAAGTATGTGAATGTTTATCTAAGGGCATCAGAAGTGATATCTCATAGTTTTTCACTCTATTTTCCCCTCTATGCTTTTACTTCCTGAAGACACAGATCCCAAGGCCATCACAGTGACATTATCTGTGCACATTATGCACCACTCCAGGCGTGCTCTGTCACACACAGGATTTTATCTCCATCTGCTAGCATAACACCAAAGAGATCATGCTGACCTTGACCCAGAACATGCATCTCTCCACAGAGTTGTTGTGATTGACCGGGCTTCCCAGGAAAAGTCTAGATTCTCTTCACAGGTTTCCATAGAGACCTGGACTATCCCGCAAGTGTTGACAAGTCCCTGCTCTGTCCCCTGGCCAGCTTCTGGCAAACAGTGGGACAATATCTCACCAACTCTCTTTCTACCAGTACATCCGTGTCCTTCCGCCAGGAGGCCAGTGCTTTGGGGAAGGGCCGTTTGTCTCCACAACGCCCAGGTATCTTATGCAAACTGGCATCGCCAAGATCCCCTCGCCCCTGAAGAGGTCTGACTGGCCGGCAATCCTGGGGGAGATCGCCCTGCTCCTCGGACTCTGTCTGCTGCTGGCAGTGAGTAGATCTGGAAAGCGACATCTTGACCATGGTGGAAGGCTCTCTTCGGGCCCCTCATCAGTGCATTTCCTCCACACCCATCCACTGTAGACATTAGCAGAATTGCAAAGAGGAGAGGATGACAAAGCCTCTGGCTTCAGATACTCGCAGTTCAGTAGGGAGAAATCAAGCAAGGAAGCAAATGTCACCAAGAATCACAGAGATTTGGCGTGTGTCCAGGTGCCCAGGCAGCACAGAGGAGGGAGTTACATGTCCTACGACGACAGGAAGGAGGATGACTTTCAAAAAGAAGTGACATCTGAATTGGGCTTGAAATATGAGCTCTCTAAGGATGTGGTCTTTGTACTAAAGTGGGGGCTGTAAAAAGTGTAATTATTTGAAGGGAGGAGTGTGGGATAAAACAACATTCGTGGTCCCCTGTCACTAGAGCTTAGGACATGAGGACAGAGCCCAGTAAGGCTGTAAACAGAGGTCAAACTGTGGATGGTCTATGAACCTTGCTTCTTGAGCTTTCAAACATATACAGAGGCGCCTCGGAAGACAGGCCTGGTGTTTTATTTCCATAACTTTACAGACTTACAAACCCTGCGGAGTGGCTCTACTCTGCTCACATGGGGCCGCTATGAATGAGAGCCATTGTTGTTGTTGTTGTTATGTGCTGTCGAGTCGCTTGCAACTCATAGTGACCCTATGTACAACAGCCCTAAACTCTGCTCTGTCCTGTGCCAATCGCACTGTCTCTGACACTCCCATCCCGATTATCCCAGTCACTGAATCAATCCACCTCATACAGGGCCTTCCCCTCCTGTGCTGTCCCTTCACCCTCCCAAGCATGATGTTCTTCTCCAAGGACCAGTCTCTCCTCACAACATGTTCAAAGTATGTTAGACGGAGCCTCAGAATCCTTGCCTCCAAGGAGCCACCCGGTTTAACCCTTTCCAGGATGAATCTGTTTGTTTTCCTAGCAGTCTAGCCATCATTAATGGCAAACGGCAAGAAGTTTAAAGTTTTTCATACAGGCAGAGAAGACTCATTATGAATTTTGAGCAAGGGGGGAAATGTGGCAGGGCTTTCATTTTTATAAACTACACTAGTAATTGAATGGAGATAGAGTAAATTGCAGGGAGATAACGCTACAGAAAGTCTGTTAGAATGGCCCAAGCAAGAGACAGGGTACCCAAGGTACCTGCATATTAGTGGTCTTCAGAAAGGCTGCCCTCCCTCATGTCCCCCTTTCCTCCCCACCCCTCTGTGTACCCTGCAGATTCAGTGTCACCACCTGAGCTGGGCCCGGAAGGTCGCTCCTGACCCCCTCTACAGGAGGCATCAGCAAGCATACAACCTTGAGGCTTACGTTTCCCCAAGAACCGGGCTAACATCTATGAGGAGAGGCCAAGACTCTGGCACCTCCAGGGTGGAGGGAGTTCACGGTGAGTGATGGAAGTATTCCAGGGGTTCACTGCTGACTGACTAGTTGCCGCTCTCTTTAATCCATCTCTAGAGATCATCCATTGCTCCTTTTACCTTCATGAATTCAGTCATCCGATCACTCAATAAATGCTTGTTGAGTGGCGACTGTAGGCTGGACGCTGCCAGATGTTAAAAGTGTACAGGAAGATAAGGATACGGGGGGGGGGGGACTGCAAAAGAAAAATAGTATAGTCATGTCCAAAGTGTGCCGTTTAAGAAATGACCAGTATTATCTAGAAGACAGAACCTCTGTGGCCCAATGGTTAAACATTCAGCTGTTCATAAAAAGATGTGCAGTTCGCATCTGCGAACCCACCAGTGGCTCAGCAGGAGAAAAGACCTGGTAGTCTGCTCATGTAATGACTTCGTCCTAGGAAACCCTATGGGACCATTCTGTTCTGCCTTACAGGCTGGCTGTGAGTATTTGGACACACACAACAGCACCTGGAAGGGCAGAAGACAGTGGTGGTCATTCTACTATATGCTATCCTTTACCTTTGCTGAGCAAAACATAAGGAGATTTTGTGGCATAGTGTATAGGGAGCAGTCCTGCTAACTCAGAGATCATGCCTCTCTGGAAGTTCAAATCTACCATTAACTCCTTTTGAGAAAGACTAGCAATGTCCTCCTGTGTGAGAGTCAGTTATGAGTTGATTCCAACTCAAAGGCACTAAGTTAGAGTGAATCAAAGTATGGGAAGCTGTGATGGCCCAATCTGCAGGGAGTTGGCTTGCTAACCCAAAGGCCATGCCTATCTGGTAGTTCAAGTCCACCAGTTGCTCTGTGGGAGAAAAATGAGCAGTCTCTCCCCATGCAATTTACAGTCTCAGAAACTAATGAAGGGTTCCAACTTGACAGCAACAAGTTGTTTGGTTTTGTGGTTTGTATTTTGGGTTCTTTTTGGAGGGGTATTGAGTCAAAGTATGGTCCTCAGAAAACAGCACTAGAATTAGTTTGTGCATGTGGGGAAGCCTGGAAGACATTATGCTGAGTGAAACATCTCAGTCACAAAGGGATATACTGCGTAACACTGTTGTTATAAAATAGGACAGATACTGGAGGGTTGGGGATAAAAGTAGATAATAGATAGATGATAGATAGATAGATAGATAGATAGATAGATAGATGATAGAGATAATAGATAATGAGATATAAATATATATATAATATAGATAATGATCACTGCCTTAGTACCGATGAGGGGAAGAAGTGTCTGAAAGGAATATATGATTAGGTATTATATGTATGACAATAATCTGGAACAAAGAATGTATTGCAGGGAGGGCTGGCAGAGGGAAGGAGAAGATATGCAACAATGAAAAAGTAAATTTTTTTAAAAATTAGTCTGTGCTTCTCAGACTTTCACTAATATATTAATCACATTGTTGTTGTTGATTGCCTTTGAGTCAAACATGACTCATAGCTATCCTATGAACAAAAGATTTGAAGCCCCTCTACAACTATCGACATTTATCAAAGTTCATAGAGTTTCTGGAGGCATGTTCTTTAGGAAGTGGATAAATCACGTAGAGGGTCTTACTAAAATGCAGATTCTAATTTAGTAAGTCTGTGATAAAGGCTGAGAATTTGCTTTGCTAACAAGCTCTTCCACGCTGCCCCTGTGGTCCAAACGGCACAGTTTCAGTGGCAAGACTGTTTCTAGCCTGTTAAGGACACTTGAGGCTAGAAGGGCACACACATTTCGGGGGAGTAATCCTGCTTCCCATCCTCCCACAGGCGTGAGCTGGGAAACAGAGGAGCAAGTAGACCTGGAGTGGTTTGACACTGAAGCCTTCTTTGGGATCCTCTTCAGGCAGTCTCTGTCGGTGACCGCCAAGCTCAACCAGACCAAAGAGGAGGTAACGGGAGCTCAGTGGTGTTTCCACTCAACCCTGGAGAGACACAGGGGCTGGAAATGCAAATCTCTAGGGCAGCTGTTGATGGGATACAGAGCATGAAAAATTCTTCAATCGCTCAAAAACAACTGATCCGTTTCAAAAGAGAGGCAGGCAAAATAGAAGCTTTCAGATAAAATTCGGGTCTGAGCTAATAATAAAATTTTTAGGGCCTTAGACCACTGGTCTAGCTAGAACACATTTAGTAACCCAAACTGGCGGGAAATTTATATGAGAACATGACGGCATTAGAGGCAAACAAAACACACTGGAAGTTCAAGTAAGAAAGATGGGTTAGTAGTTTCCAAGTAGAAAATGCGAGCAAGGACTTGCTGGGACTTGGTACCCTCTGGCCTCCAGCTCCTTTCAAGAACTTTAGATTCTATTCTCTGAAGTGTTCAGTTGTGGGCAGCAGAGGGCGCTGCCATCACAGCAGTGAAAGAGACTGGGCAGGACCCGGGACTGAAATCACAGGCTAAGTCCATGCACGGTCTTCCACAGCTCAAACTTCTCTACCTCCAACTCGTGGGCGAAGTCCGCTCTCTCCGCCAGCTGTGGGGAGCTGAGCAGTGCATCGCAGCCTCCCGCGACGAGAAGAAGCTTCAGAGGAGCACACAGGGGGGACTGCAGCAGGTCGGGCCCTGTGCACACCCCTGCACCCCATCTCTCCCCACATCGAATCCCTGTCTCATCTTCCTTTGCCCGAGGCTTTTAGCAACACCTCCAGGCACGACCCGTGGGAATGTCTCACTCCCTCTTGACACTGCGGTTATGGTTGTTCTGAGTAATGCAGCAGAGTCTGGGTGTCTCAAAGCTCCCCCCACCTATGCAGTCTAAGGCTGCAGCCCCAGCAGGTCAGCAAGCAGGACTGTCTGACCCCCAGGCTGCAGAAGCTGCTGCGAGGGCTGCGGAGGAGGAGGCTGGACGCAGGAGGCGCCTGGCAGGCGAGTACGCGGAAAGCCTGCGTCGGCAGCTGAGGCTGCTTCGGCGAGACCTGCAGGCCAGGCAGGCGCAGTGGGCCTCCTTCTGCTCCGTGCTCAGAGCAGCTCGGCGGCTGCTGAAGCCACAGACAGGCCCCAGGCGAAGGAAGTCCGCTCCGCTTGGGAAGACCCCCGAAGGGTGGGTTCCTGGTGGGACTGGTCGAGCTCAGTGAGAGATGGGCTTGGGGCACAGAATGTGGTTTCCCAGTGTCTGAGAACTCGCAACACCTTTCCCCATCCCCATGCACCCTCTTCTTTGGCCCCGCAGAGCAATCTGCCAGCTGGACACCATGCTGGACCACTTGTCCCAGATCGTGCTGCAGGAGGGCCAGCGTCTGAAGGCCTGGGGCGTCCTGGGCACCGGCACCGGGGCGGAGCTACTGCAGCCAGGTGGGCCCTGCCTCCACCTCCAGCCCACCCCAAACCCAAGAAGCCAGCTGGGCCCTAAGCAGATGAGCAGGGGAGGCTGAAGCAAAGGATAAGTGTCAATAAGGAGGGACGTCCCCCGTGCAGTGCCCTGAAATGTCAGGGTTACAGAAGAGGGGAGCTATAGAAATGGGCAGAACTGAGGAGGAAAATGTACAAAACCACCAGCAACTGTCACCCAAGGCGACACTTCCTGAAAGTAACTAACATGAATTAATATGTCCTGTAAAGGAAATGGAACATATTTCAGTGGTGCTCCGGGCTCTGGTATCAGCCTCATCCTGTTATCTCCTCTTTCCAGTCTCTACTGGCCTCGACTCAAAAAAGAAAAAAAGATGAAGATGATACTCATTTGTAACCCTGCAACAAGTTTTCAGAGGCTGTAAATCACATGGGAGAAGATTACTCATGTTTCACCTATAAAGCAGCTGATGGATTCAAACTGCGTGTCTTTAGGCTTGCAGTGCAACCCCTTACCCACTAGGCCACCAGAGCGCCCTCTGGATGCTAGTGTGCAGTGCATATAATACACTATGGGGCCACAATGTGGAGCCATGGCCTCAGGAAAAGATAACACCCTCCAGAGGCCCCACACCTAAGTTAGCTTGGGTTGGAGTTCTCATTAATTCCCACCAGTTATTAGCCAAGGAATCCTCTAACCAGTCCTGATGAGACAGACCCTCAATAGTCCAGCTGAACAACCAACATTTGCTTCTCTGCAGCCTGGGAAGATGTTCCTGGGGTCACTGACGTCATCCACGTGGACCCGGTCACCAAGCTGATGGTCCCTGGCCCCAACTGTACGATGCTCCCAGCCAGTGGGCACGGAGGCTCCATACCCCTTGGCTACTTCATCCACCCGGACACTAAGCGGGTGATGCCCGAGGCTGGGAACCTGGGCTATGATCTCCTGAGCGAGGCCCTGGTGCCTACAACTGACTCCAGTGCTGGTGAGACCTTCCCCCTCTAACTAGACCACCTCTCATCCTTTGGTGGTAGAAGTGGGGGCTGGACTCAGTGGGGCTCTCCAAAGGGAAGTCCACAGCCTGAGAAGCACATTTCCTTTCTGGCCAGTAGGGCTTGGGGACCAGCAGAGCAGTCAACATCTTCTCTCCTTCCCTGGCTTTATATTCTTCTTAGATGCAGAGAGCTGGTCTCTGAGCAAAAGCAAATGTCTCGCCCCTCTGTCCCTCGGCAGTGCTGATGGAGGGGCTGTCATATTAAAGGATATCTATTCTTCCCTGTCTCTTTGTCCAGGTGTCATCCGCACATCAGAAGCAGCCATCCTCCCCTATGTGCCCTACCCAACCTGTCCTAGCTCAGCTTCCCCACCAGCCACGTGCCTGCCAGCCCTGCAGCCCAGAAGGACATCACCACTGGGGGCTCTCATGTCAGACCCCATCACCGGGATCGAGGTGCCCGTGCTGGCTGTGACTCTGCATCCCCAAACAGGGCAGTGGCTCACACTTGGGGGGACGTACTGTAATCCTCTCACTCAGACGTTGGCCCCACTAGAGTTGGGAGGGCCCATGGAGGATCCGGACACAGGAGGCATTGCACCAATCCTGGGAGTCAGCTTGGATGAGAGCACAGGTCTTCCACCCCACTGGCCTGGTCTAACTCCTCAGTGCCCTCTGCTCAGCCCCTGTAGTTCTTGTCCAGGCTACAAACTCCCCTGTATTCCCTCTGCTTTGTACTCCTGTCTCAGTGACCTAGTAACAGACACCACTGTGGGTGACTTTGAAGAACAGGAATGTATTTTCTCACTGGGTCTCTGCCATGTCGATTTCTTATTTGCCAGTAGCCCCGGGCTTTCTTGTTTCTTGGCAATACTCACATGGCATCCCAATATGTGAACATTTGTTTGCAACTATGTGTCTCTCTTTTTGTTACTCAAACATAATTAGATTGAGGATCCTGTTAGACTGGTTATGACATCAACTGATTGACTCTGTTATATTGATTACACTATGGAGGGTAATTATATCACATCCACAGACATGTTGTTATTCAATATCACAGAGTTGGGGTGACTTATAATTTCAATATATATTTTAGGGAGACATAATTCAATCTATAGCACCTCCCAACATTCCAAGTTTCTCATCCCATTTACCCATTTCTGCTGAGTGGGAAGAAAAGACAATGGGAAGAGATTCAACAGTAAAAATAAACTCATGTTTTCAAACCTAGAAGGAACAATTCTACTACCCTACCTTGTCTCCAAGTTTGGGATTGTCCTTCTATTTCCTCCCTTTCCTTTCCTTCCTCAACTCCCAGATTTCACCTCCCACCCTTATAGCTCATTTCTGTTCTCATGCCCCAGTGCCCACCTCCTCTCTCACCTGCATGCATCTCTGTTCTGTCCCTTCCCCACCCCGCCCTCATGGCTTCTCACTTCCAGGCCGGGTGCTGACACTGGGAGGGCTGCGTGATGCCTCAGGGAACCTCATGCTGCCTGGTGACAGCTTCGTGGAGCCACTGAGCAAGAAGACAGTCCAGCTTCAGGGGGCCTACCAACAGGAGGGGCGGACATTGCCCCACACAGGAGGGCCCCAGGCCCTGCTGGATGCCAATGTGCTGATGGCCCAGAAACAGGTGATTGTGGCACTCCAGTGGTGCCGAGAGAGTCCAGGTTCGAGGTGCCAGGGGCCTGTAGAGGCTGCCGTCAAGGACATGAAGCAGGCACTTGCCTTGAGTCTCCACCATGTCCTGCAGCAAGCTCGGAGACTGGAGCGGCAACTGGAGGCAGCAAATGACATCGAGGCCAGCGGGGGCAGAATAGGTAGGTGCTGACTTGGGCCACAGGTTCAGGGGCCCTGAGAAACCCTGGGTCTAGGGCTATGGCTGCAGCCCAGAGTGGACGATGGGAGAGAGAAGGCTGGTGACTTCATGTCCCAACTCCAGGAGTGCTTGGCTGCATACCTGCCTTTTCATCTCCTTCTAGTCCTACAGAGTCCTACACCTTATGCCTTGAATTCAAAGGGAAAGAAAGGATGACTCCTTACAGAATAGCATTGTATGCTTCCTAGAATGTGCATTTGCTTATTCTTTCATTGGCTCCCCAAACACAGTGACAAGAATTACAGTATCCATTTTTATAATAGGAAACCTCACATTCACAGAATTCAGTGACTTAACCAGTAGTTGTAATTGTTGTTGCATGTTGTCGAGGTAGAACCAACTCATAGCTGACACTCCAGCAGGTTTTCAGAGGCAGTAATTTGCACGAGAGGAAACTGTCCATCTTTCTCTCACAGAGCAGCTGGTGGATTCAAACTGTGCACCTTTGGGGTTGCAGTCCAGTTTCTCACCACTAGACCACCAGAGTTCTCTATTGTTAGGTGTCCTCACATGAGCTACAACTCACAGTGACTCTGAACAACAGATCTGAGCTTCTCCCTATCCTGGGCCATCTTCACCATCTCATACGCTCCAGTCCATTCTTACAGTCACCGTGTCAGTCCATCTGGTTGAGGGTCTTCCTCTCTTCCACTGACGCTCCACCTTTCCCAGCATGATGTCTTTTTCCAAGGACTGGACTCCCCTGACAACACGTCCAGAGTATGTGAGATGAAGTTTCACCATCCTTGAAGGTCTTACCAAAGGTCAGCTGCAAAACTAGGACTAGAGTCTAAATCTCCCAGGTCCCCAACTGTCTTCTTACTTTTATTCCAACTTCTCATTAATAGACTTAGGAAAGGAATCCTTCCCGCCTCCCTTAGCCCTAACCAAAGGAAAAGCAGGAAGAGGAAGTGAGAGCTATGTCTTTCTGGAGCTTACCTCACTCAGACATTTCTTGGAGCTTCTTTCTGGTCCCCAGTGTGGAAAAAAAAAGAAACAGAGCTTTGCATTTGAAAACCTGTCTCAATATTTATTAGCTCTTTGGCTTTGATCAAGAGGTTAATAGATATGCCTCTGTTTTACCAGCTTTAAAATGACGACTAGACTAATACATACTTGTAGGACAAAATACAACAATGTTTATGGAGTAGAAGAAGAATTGATGGCTTTGAATTGTGGTGTTGGAGAAGAGTATTACATATCCCATGGACTCAAAAAAAAAAAAGCTCAAGCAAATGTGTGTTGGAGGAAATGCAGCCAGGGTGCTCTTTAAAGGAAAGGATGGGGAAACTTAGTGTTACCTGCTTTGGGCATATCATCAGAAGTCCTTGGGAAAAGCCGTCATGCTGAAAAAGGCGGATGTTCCAAAAACGAGATCCTCATAATGGACTGACACAGTGACTGGAACAAGAGCCCAAGCAGATCAGAGACGGTGTGGGCGGCACAGGACAGGGCAGGTTCGGATCTGCTGTTCGTAGGGTTGCTATGAGTTGTCATCCATTTGAAGATACATAACTCTAACAACAACATTCAGATCTTAGCTCAGTCTCTGGTGCTTGAGAAGAGTTCAAGAACAATTGTTCTTTTCTCGTCCCCTTTTTGGTATGGCCTGGAGTCTGTTCTCAACTCCCCAAGTGGTGTTTGTTCCTCCCAATGTAGTTCACTGGAGTGTCATTTTTCTTCCTTAATTCAGAATGCTGGGTTGGGTCCCAAAAGAAACAAAAGCAGTCTTTTCAATGACCCTTGTTTGGTCAAGGCTGCAGTGTTTTGAGCCCAGGGAAGACCTTCAATGTCTTCTCTCTTTATCATCCTCTTTTTCCCTCCTCCTCTATTAGGAATGATGTGCTATCCTGGGACAGAGCTGTGGGTACCAGCCCTGTATGGGATAGAGATCCCAGACCCTGAGGGCTCAGGCCTCATGGTGCCCATCCTGGGCATGGAGCATGATGGGAGTTCTGGCAATGTCACACCACTGGCAGGATCCATGGAAGATGCTGGTGGCAAAGGTAGAGGGGAACTCAGGATTCTCTGGGAATCTGGTATGTTAATCCTGGGGAGAAAGGCCCCTTAAGGCTCATGAGGTGTAGCCTAGTCCATGTTTTCCTTAGACAAAAGATGGGGCCATTCTTAGTCTACCCGACATGCCTCTTGAAGCTAGGTCCGAGGTTCCAGAACCTCAGAATCATAGATCATTCTTTCCTCTGGAAAAACTGGGTCCTTTTGATTAAGCATAAGCATTTCACACACACACACACACACACACACACACGACCTTTAATCCAGTTTGAAGGCCCTTAAAGGGTAGAGTGGATTCTGGGAATTCCTTTTACTCCCTCCACTCCCATGATTGCTCCTTCCATACCCACCCAATTGTTCTCTCTGTCCATCTATGATTATTAAAGCTGGTGCTTGTGTTGGCATTTGCAGGTCTTGTTCCAATCGCAATTGGGGCTCAAGCTATAGACCCCTTGACTGGGGAGCCTGGTCCTGTCATTGGGGCCCAGATAGATCCCTCTGTCAGAATGGTGGTACCTGTTGTCCAGGTACTGGAGGCCCTGCCTCGAGGAACCAGAGACCCTGACCTGGTACGTAGAAGGAGTTTATCCTACTCAATCACTTACAAAGGACATGATAAGAAAATGTCATGCATAGGTATATCAAATGGGGGAACTGTAGTGGTTTAGTGGTAAGGAGTTATGTTGTCAACCCAAAGGTACACAGTTCGAATCCACAAGCTGAATTATGGGAGAAAGATAAGCAATCTCTTTCCATGCAATTTACTGCCTCTGAAAACACACTGGAGGGTCAGTTCTCAGTCAATCCTGACTTAACAGAACACAACAAGCACTCAGCTGCTAACTGAAATATTGGCTGTTAGAGATCACCCAGCCCAGGAATCTACACCTGACAGCCCTGTGGAGCTCAATTCTATTGTCACACACATATATAGGGTCCCCATGAGTGAGTCTGATATGCCCAGTCCTGTGTTAGGGATTAAACTACAGAGACAACTAGACAGGGCTCCTGTTCACAGGGAACTGATAGGCCAGAGGTTCCACACATGATCATGGTTTACAACATCATGGAGAAAGTTCAGAGAAGGGTCTTCTGAATTAGGCAGAGGAGCGTTGAAAAAAGGCTTCCCAGGAGGGGCTGCTTGAGATGACACTTGAGAACGTGGAGAGAACCACTCAGTCTTCAGGGACAGCAAGCATTAAAGGCAAGCAAGTGAGACCATGTATGTGCAGGAGAACGAGGAGGCCACAGGGCCAAGGCCGTAGAGCAGGCCTGTCTGCGCGACTAAGATCAGGAAGTGGGGCTTTACCATGAAAGCCACTGAAGGATTCTAACTAGATATGAGAAGTGTGATCAGACAGGAATTTTTCAGACTGTTCTTGGAAAACAATACAATGAGAAAATTATACAAAACGTTATCCTAATTTTATTAAAATAAGTAATACAGAAAAGCTCTCCTTATCCCATTCTTCTCCATCAATTATCCCATAATATTCTCCATCTAGAAGCCACTCTTCCAGTCTCTCATTAAATTCAGTCTTGATAGATAGATAGACAGACAGACAGACATATAGATGATAGGTAAATATCTAAATCAGCATTCCAGAAAGTTTCCTTTAATGAAATGCAGCTACTTACTCGTGTGTGTGTGTGTGTGTGTGTGTGTGTGTGTACATATATATTTAAATCAGCATTCTAGAAAGTTTCCTTTAATGAAATGCAGCCACTCTGTGTGTGTGTATGTGTGTGTGTACATATATATTTAAATCAGCATTCTAGAAAGTTTCCTCTAATGAAATGCAGCCACTCTGTCTAGAAAGTTTTCTCTATTCAAATGCAGCTACTGTATGAATGTGTGTGTGTGTGTGTGTGTGTGTGTGTGTATATATATATATATAATCAGCATTCTAGAAAATTTCCTCTGGAGCAGAGCCAGACCCAAGCAGGAAGCCCCGTCAGGAGGCCATTGCCGCAGCCCAGCCTTTGGCAGTTCTCCACCACAATGAAAATGATTTAGGATCCTGCCATCCATTCCCAGTCTAGTTATAGTTTCATAAGCAAAGGTGGATATGTCAAAAAGAGTCTTGTTAGAAGCCAAGAAATACAAATTCTAGTCTCAGCTCCCCAGTTTCACAGATCTCTAGAAAAGAGTGATAGGAAAGGATAGACACATTTTTTTCCACTGCCATCTGCCCATCTCCTTTGTCTGACCAGGAGGCAGGTGGAAGGGGTGGCACAGGTGACCCCAGAAGAGTCCAGGGACTAGAAAGAGGAAGGGGTGATTGGAGAACTTAAAGGCCTGCCTCATCAAGCTTTTGACAGCACAGGGCAGGGTTCAGGTCTGTCGTCCATAGGGTCACTATGGGTCATACTTGACTTGATGGCACCTACCACCACCACCAACCTGGGTCATGGATTCTCAGATGGAAGAGGGCTAGATCTTCAGTAGTTTGGGGAACTCTATACCCAGACCAAATGGGGTTGTAATGGGCGGGAGCAAATCCCATGATTTCTAAGCAAGCTGGTTGCTGTAGCTTGACCTACTGGAGCGGGAGCTCAGAGCACGGGGCCAGTACTGGCAGCACCAGGACAAAGAAGAGGAACAGCTGGTGGAGCATCTGGAGGCCCTGAGCCGGAAACTCGTCCTCACTGCAGGCCAAGACGGTGCGCAGCAGGTGAGGCTCAGAGATACCCCATCACGAGCCCCACCCATCTATTTTCCATGATTTTGTGTATTTCCCTCAGAGCCCTTGTCACCACCCTGACAACAGAAATAGAGTCTTGACTCAGGAGGAGAAGCCAGCATGGCATGGTGCAGCAAGGAGCCACTGGCTTCTCCATGGTTTATTCCTTTATGTTTCCTGTCTGGTGAAGCTGGCAGCTCTCGAGGAGGCCTGCACAGCACTAGAGACCTGTTGTCTTCAGGAGATGGAGAGGAGAGCCAGGGCCCTGAGCACGCAAAGTGGCCGGGAGCTAAGCCTGCTCTATCAAGGTGGGAAAGCATCCCCTGGGCACACATCTCCAGAGGAGGAATATCCTGGGGTGGGGGTGGCACCACTGCCCTAAGCTGCCTGGTGAGAGTCCTTCCTGCCTCTGACTGCTCGTCTCTCCCCAGATCCCAGCTCCCTGTCTCTTACCTGATGCCTGTCATGTCCTTGCCTCTCCCCTTGGAGGCAGCTGCTGCCATGTGGCCCTTTATTCTGCCCTCTGCAGCTGACAGAGAGGAGTGGGAGCAGAATGCCCAGGTGGCCCTGGGCATGCGCAAGCTCCTGGAGAGTTTACAGCAGGCAGCAGAGAAGCTCAGGCGAGCAGTGAGGAGGCTTCAGAGCCAGGCAGAAGAGCTGTGGTTGCAGCAGAGCAAGAATCAGAGCCCTCAGGTCTGGAACCGCCCAATGAAGGTGAGGCTTAGCATCTACCTAGGGGACTCAGGTGTGATAAGCTCACCTTCCCATGTCATCAGATGTGGCTCTTCAGAGCAACAAGATCCAGGGATGGGTAGACCAGGAGCGGGAGGAGTGAGAAAGAATTTCTGTTGTGAGCGTTAAGTGTCTTGTGTTCTAGGTGGTCCAGTATCTCTCTGATGAGTTTCAGGAAATGGTGAGGGAGAGACAGAGCTTCCTGGATAGGGCCCTCTGTCAGCTGCAGTACCGCCGGGAGGTGAACCGCCTCCAGCTCTTGCACGTCCAGGTACTGGCCTCTGGGTTTGGTCAGGGAGATCTGTGTTTCCTCAGACATCCATGTGAACTCTGTGGGAACCAAACATGAGCGGTGTCCCAACTATTTCATCCTAGATGATTGTCTCAGGAACACCTGTGTGCTTGGAGAACTACCCCGCAGAGAGATTCTATGGAACGGACACCACTTCTCCCGGGGACAGGGCTGCCACGTGCCAACTATTGGTTCCTTTTTTGAGGAGCCTTACATCAGTTCTAACGGGAGCTCGAGGTCAAGGGACAGAGCTGGAAGATCAGAGGCCAAGGCCAGGTAAGGTTGCCCATCCTTGTCAAATCCAAGTGGCTCATCCTATACCCAGGGCTTCCGAGCAACATGAGAACCTGGGATCTTGAGTAGGTTCTTCAGGATGAATGAACATAGAGAAATTCAACATATGAGGTACCTATTACTACATAACAAGTCACCCTTAAATTGTGTGGCTTAAAGCAACAAACAGTGCTTCACAGTTTCTGTGAGTCAAGAAAATGAGTCAGCTGATTCTGACTTAGGGTCTCACATGAGTCTACAGTAACATTCATCTCAAGGTCAGACTAGGAGAGGAGGATCCGCTTCCAAGCCTTTGTGTTGACAGGTTCTTGCTAGCTGTTGACCAGAGACTTCAATTCCTGACCATGAGGACTTGTCAATAGGGCAGCTCACGACATAGCTGTTGGCCTTCCTTGGAGAAAACAAGAGAGTTAGAGAAAGTAACATTGAAGCCATAATCTTTTCATATCCTGATCTCACAAGTGACATCCCATCACTTCTACCATATGCTAGTCATTAGAAGTGAGTTACTGAGTACATGCCACACTCAAGGGGAGGGAATTACCTGTAAGTACAAATGTTGGAGGCCTTTTGCATCATCTTAAAGGGTGTATAGTACAGTCATCGACTTTGACTATAATCCTAATTGCAACTATTTTTCCTCTCTGCTCAGATGAAGATAAAATTGATTACATCTGGACATTACCAATTTTCTCTGCCTTGAAGAAAGTAGACTTCTGGTCCCAAGCCCACAAGGAGGAAGTTGAATTACAAGAACAAATGCATCACAAACCTGGTAACCTTTTCTCTGGAAGCTCCTGGGACATTGAAACATTTTATTATATATTGGGAACTATGTATGATAAATGCTCCCATCCAATCCATCCTAAATGGTCCAAGCATTTATGGCCATCCCACCCTGAATGTGCCCTATGTCATAAAGGTGCTCAAGGAAATTTTATATAAGGAATAGTAGATAGGAAGAAACCTAAACCAAACTCATTGCTTTCTAGTTGATTCAATCCCTGATGTCCTTGTAGGGCAGAGGAGAGCTTCCCTATAGGCTTTCCAAGGATGTAAATCTTTATGGAAACAGACTATGTCTTTCTCCATGGAGCAGTTTGTAGGCTCAAACTGATGACCTTAGAGTTCATAGCTCTTAGCCATTGTGTTGTCAGGGGGTCATTAATAAGAACCCAAGTATCACCGTAGTGATAACATGGACAAGTTCCAATAACCCATGAAGTTTAATTCTGGCAACACTCCATGATAAATGACCATTAGTTCCATGATGGATGCCCCCTACCACTCCATCAGATCTGCTGTAAAGGAACTTTCCAAATTACTGAGGAGCAATGATGTCAGATTGATGACTAAGGTGCACCTGATTCAGGCTATCACTTGCTGTGGCTGGAGAATGATTAAGGATTACAGAATTAATTCTTTTGAGCTGTGATATTGGAGATGAGTGCTGAATATCTTACAGACTGCTAACAGAACAAACAAATATGTCTTGGAGAAAGTACAGCCAGAATGCTCCTTGGAGGCAAAGATGGTGAAGCTTTTTCTTTCATACTTTGAGCATATTGTTAAGAAAGGCTATTTCTTAGGAAGGGATACCATGGAAGGGTGAAGGATCAGCTAAAGAGAGGAAAACTCTCAACAAGATGGATTTGATACAGTGGCTGCAGCAATGGGTGCAAGTATGTTAGAGATGATGAAGGTGGCACAAGGTAGGACAATGTTCAAATATGTTGTTCATAGGATCTGTATGGGTTTTTCTTGACTTGATGGCACCTAACAATAAAATAATCACTCCAGCAAATGCTAAATCTAAATTTTGGAATTTGATTGCATAATTAGCCAACCCCATCATAAAGAGTTAATTGAAGAATGTGAGACACAGAAAGAGGAAGGAAAAAAAGAAAAAAGACAAAAGACTTCAGCTTACTTATAAATCCTATCACATGGAAACTGAAAGCCAAGACCAGGCCACTAGTAAACACAGCTCTGTGAATACTCTTGAACTTGACCAATAGGCTGCAAACTCATGTCAACTTTGTCCTATGACCTGTTATGGGGTTTTTGTTTATTTGCTTGTTTTAAATAATTACTTATTTTGTTATTGTTGTTGTTTAAGACATACCCAGAAAAAAACATGCACCAATTCAATATGTTTCTATATGTACTGTTTAGTGACATTGACTTTGTTCTTCAAGTTGTGTAATGCTCTGACCCTCCTTTTATAAGTTGTTCCTACCCCATTAACCCTTCTTAGGCTCAATAGCTCCTAACAACTACCACAACCCATTAACATCTAATCTTTTCAGTTACTTTCATGAGTTTGAGTCCATATCGATATTTTTTAAAGGGGAGTAGTGCTCAAGGCAGACATTTTAACTAGTTAAGCTAAACTATTGTATGGTTTTAAGAAAATGCAAGGGATATTTTTGGTTTAAAGTTTAGCAATTACCTCAGGGCAACAATATCAGGGATTCATTCAAATTTTACGGTTCCAGGAAATCTGAAGCCCATGAGAATTTGAAACTCTGTTCTGCATTTCCCCCCTTTTGATCAAATTTTTTTCCCTTATGGAATTTTTGAGCAAAATATTCAGTAATGATAGTCAGGCATCATCCAGTTTCAATTTTATCTGCAGCCTGTTTTGTATGCTAAACATAGCGTCCTTTTAAAAAATGAATTAGGGAAAATAAAAAGTAGTAGTTTTACTGAATATCATGTGTTATTATCTTTACACATTAGCACTTTTCATCTTTACAACCAGAGTAATAATAGGTGTGATTACGCATTTTATAAATGAGGAAACTGAAGCATTTGAAAAGGTAAATAAAACAATCAAAGATCAGAGAAATTAATTCTTTACTAGAATTAATTCTCAGGGACAGATGAATAGATGGAAATGAACCTTTTTACCAAGATAGATTTTGTTGTTGTTATTAACAAATTCAATTAAAGTATTACAGGTTTCTCTTTATCTCTTTAGATCTAAAAAGTTCCATGCAGGATCTCCCAAAACCTCAGACAGTGTGGAAGGGAGAGCCGCTAATGGTGCATTCTGAAGAACTTTGTGCCAGAGAGTTTGTGGTTTTTCAGTATGGCCTCTCCATCCTGCACCTCCTCATCCCCCAGCTTCATGTAAGTCATCTACCTGCCACATGTGGTTGCTCAGGATGTCAGGGCAGCACTTAAGGAGGCTTTAAAGCCACAGGTATTCCTTAGGACTGAGCCCTGGAACAGGGGACTTTCTGCTCTCTCCTAGATGGGAGTCCAACAGAACTGATAGGAATAATTTTGCCCATCGAATGGCTAATCTTTTAAGGATACTAAATAAAAATTAGAATAACTGAAGTACTTGCTGCTGCTGCTGGTGGTGGTGGTGGTGGTGGTGGTGGGTACCATAGAGTTGAAACTAACCCATAGCTGACCCTCCAGCAGATTTTCAGAGGCAATAAGTTTCATGGGAGGAGATTGCCCATCCTTTTCCCATGGAGCAGCATTCCTTTGGGATTGCAATACAACTTCTTGCCACTAGGCCACCAGAGCTCCCTACACATCATAAAATGTTATAAGAATTTATGTGAATTCTTATTTACTCCTCACCAAAACTCAATGACAAAGATACATAGATACTATTGAGGTGGTTTTTCTTATTGTAAATTTGAGAGTAAAAGAGTATTTGAGTTAACTTATTCAAGAATACACAGACAAAATAATAGAGTCAGGGATGGATACAGTTTCAAGAGCCCTCCTGCCTGACCATTCTTCTAGTCTTCTTTAGTAAAGCAGAAAACTGACTGTCATAGAAGACTCTTTTAAATATCCTTTCCATGGTCCTATGATGTGTATGGTATCTGCTCACCATGTCATGATTTAAATTGTGTAGGGAGCATTAGTGTGTAGGGAGTTGCACTGTCAAGTCCAGGCAGGTGGCTTGAATCCACCAACTGCCTCCTGAGAGGAAGGCGGACAACCTCCCCTTATATAATGTATACTCTCTGGAAAATTCACTGGAGGGTTCTGACTCAATGGCAATGAGTAACAACACTGTGTTCACTTACCATGAATTTGCTTGATGCTGTATGACTGAGCTGTAGGAGAATTTCTTAGGGGAAGGATAGATTGTTGGTTTTAGTTTTGCTTCTCTTCCATTTAAGGCTCCAGAAATCACCTTGCACATTGCTTCTGATCTTCCTGCCATGCAAGCCTCAGGCAATGCCTTCCAGGGATCCTTCTTCTATCAGGTAGAGTATATCATCCAATACAAGTTAAATAATTTTAGGGTCTAATGAGGATAAATAGAAGCAAGAAGAAATGTTATAAAACTTCTTTTCTCTCTCAAGTCCTGACACATTGTATTCCCCCTTGGAAATATATTATGTGGCTAAGGGATAATAAATTCCACCATTAGAGCTTTTTCTAATCAGTGAAATGAATATGCCCTGGCTTGTGCCCAGAGAACTGGAATGGCTGTGTGCCCATAATGAATCTCTGTCAGAGTCAGTGGTTCCAGATTGGTATTTCCCATAAACCATGTGGTTCCAGCTTCAGGGAAACTCTGCACTGTCAGCATCTTTTTACAAAAAGGGATCTAAATTGCTTCTATCCTGGTAGCTCCTCGAGTGTGCAGGCTGCTGGTAACTCTAAGTCAGTACACAAAGACCTAATATACTGGTGAGGGTCCACTGGCAAACAATGGCTGTTAGAGGAGGAATTGCTAATCAATAATAAAGGACTAGAAAGTGGCTTCTACCTAACTAACAGTATTTTGGAGGTCCCTGGTTTTTACAGAGGAACCCTATGGTAGGACAGTGGTCAAAGCACTTGCCTGGTAGCTACAAGGTCCAAGGTTTAAACCTACCAGCTGCTCCATGGGAGAAAGATGAGCCAGTCTGCTTTGGTAAAAATTATGTTCTTGAAACCCCATAAGTGGAAGTTCTCCTATGTTCTATAGGGCTGTTGTGAGTGAGAAACAACTTGACAGCAGTGAGTTGGTTTTGCGGTTACATAAATAAGTGGCTAAGAGGATCACTGCTAACTAAAAATCAGGTGGTTTAAACTATCCAGGAATGCCTTGGGGAAAGGCCTGGTGATAGCCTTCCTAAAAAATAAATAGATAGATAGATAGATAGATAGATAGATAGATAGATAAATTCACTTGAAATTCTATAGAGTACAATTCTACTCTGACACGCATGGAGCTACCATGAGTCAAATTAACTGAAAGATATTTTTTATTATTGTTTTTATTTTATATTGGTTTGCATATAAAGTTTTTATACACTGTGTTTCACACTATTTCATTCACATTGTGTTTCATACAATCATTTATATTTATTGTTGTTGTTGTTAAGTGCCATCAAGTCGTAGACAACTCTTAAGTGACCCTATGAACGAAAGGCCTGAACATTTGTATAACTTTCATCATTTCTCCAAGTTCGTAGAGTTTCCAGAGGCAAGCCATTTCAGAAGTGGATGCCACTCCTGCTTCCAAGCTTGCTGTAATCTGGGAGCTCCACCAAACACTGTCCACCATGAGTAACCATTATCATATTTGACACATCAGTGTCACAGTGTTTATCATCACAACAACCACAAGTTACCACTGTACAGCAAATGGACAGATCAGTGATATCCCACTGGTTTGACCTAAAACATTTAATGTTTGACCTAAAACATTTAAAACTGAATGCCTTTTTATTATAGAAGGTCAAATCCAGTCTGCTCACACCCAATTGTGAGGAAACATTCCACACCCAAGCCCCACCAGAACCAGAAAACATACCTCTGTAGAATCCAGCTGCTCCAGGCAACTTCCCAAATGGATTCCACTATTAGAGAGATACAATTCATTATATTTTATAAACTTAATTAACATTGAAGTATGCCCACCGTTTCCCTGTCTACCCAGATTTCCACCAGATCTTTCCCATTTCCTTTACCCATTCCTCCATCCATCCATCGATTCTGTGATCCTGTGATTTCCCCCCTGCCCATCCTCACCCTTTGGCTCCTACCCTCTGCCACCTTGGATCTTCATACACATTCTACTAGTTATCTACTTTTGCAATAATAGTTTCATACACTATTTGTCCTTCTGGGACTGAGTTAGTTCACTGAGCATAATGCTCTTCAGTCCCTCTAAAGTTACATGGTATTGTGTTTGTTTTTTGTTTGTTTGTTTGTTTGTTTTTGGGATTCCATTCATTTATTGTTGCACCCTTCTCCCTGCACAACCCCCTCCCCCCTCCCCCCCTTGAAAAGCAAAAGAAAAACTCCCTCATTGGTACACAATCCCCCCCGCACCTCTCCAAACCCCACCCTCTACCCCCAAATATAATCCACTCTGCAACCCTCATTGCACACTCCTACGATAAAAATAATGCCCTAAAATATAATACTTTTAGACTATTCTCTCCCCCATAGACTTCAATGCCGTAAACATATTTCATCCAGTTTTTCTCAGTCTTACCCCCACCCCAATGCCAGCCTCATTCTACAACAGTGGCACCATATAGCATTTGTCCCTTTGTGACTGAGATACCTCACTCAGCATAATGTCCTCCAGGGTCACCCATTTTGAATAATATTGCATTGTTCCTGGGTTCTGCATAGTATCCCATTGTATAAATGTACCACAATTTTTCAATTCTTTTAATTGCAGTTAGACATTTGAGCTGTTACCATGTTCTTGCAATGATAAAATAATTCTGCTACGAGCATTGGTGTACAAATCTCCATTTGTGTCTCAGTGCTAATTGAAAGGCACTTTTAAAACTAGATTTTTCAGAGGACTTAAATTTGCTAACAATATATACCAGTGGTAAATATGATTCTTGCTAGGCATTGTTTCACTAGTCCTCAAAGCAACTCTATTAAGTAGACAAGAATTCATCACCTTTTTACTGCTGGAGAAACAAATTCAAGATTCATTGAGTGGTGTGTGCCAAGCATTGGGCCATGTACGTTACATGCATTCATTCATTTACGACTTACAGCAGTACAAATGAATGGGCTACTCTCATTATTTAGACTATAACTGGGAGAATGGTAGTGGAAATATTCCCTGATAATGATGACTATGGTTGGGGTCTTCTCCTCACTCAGAGTGCTGGAAAGAAATTGTTTGTTAAAAGAGAGTGTTTGAAGTCTGTGGGAAACTTTATTCTGCTGTTGATCCACTGCTTGGCCCACATCACTGCCCAGGATATCGACCAGGACTCCAGTCCCACCTTTCAGAGGCTGTTTTACAAGGTATTTTGGCTTCTATTCCTTTGCAACTTGGACCCAGAATAATAAAATTTTCAGCTTTGTGCTATTTTAAACCTGCATAAGCCACATTTGGATCCTACCATCAGGAGCTTTGGTGACATAGTCTGCACAGAGATGTACTGCTGGCCTAAAGGCTGCGCACACCCCACTGGTCCTTCGAATCCACCAGCAGCTCCAAGAAAGACAGATGAGCAGTCTCCTCTTGTGCAGTTTATGACCTCTAACGACCCACTGAAGGGTGAGATCAGCTAGGAGTCCATCCTGACTCAACAGCAACGACTCTGACTTTGACCTGATGAGCAAGAGAATTTTTCCTAATTACATTTTGGGGAGTGATGATGACAAAACATTGCATGTCCCACGCTGTAAAAGTTCTTGAGAACAGTTATATTCCTATGAGAGGTGCATCACAGCTACCTGTGGCTATGAAATTGTCAGTAAGGAAACCTCACTAGAATTGATGGGAATGATAATAACTCACACTGAGGGTAAGAGGGTTGATCGATCTCAAACCTCGTTTCTCAACTATTATTTTACAGCCTTCTTCGCAATTGCATAGAAACCCTATTGATCATTCACCTCACCTTCTCTTCCTTGATTAGGGACTAAAGGTCTGTTTCAAGGAAGCCTTCTCCATCACATTGCAACTGTCAGCAGTTTCCTGGGACAGGAACTTGGACCAAAGCATAAGTGCTATTCTTCTGGAAGAGCAGCCTATCTATGAACAAGAGAAAGATCTTCTTTCTAAACTCATTGAAAGGAAATGCAAGACTTGCTTGGAGCCAGAGACTTCAGAAGAAGTAATCAGTTTGGGGTTTTTTCATGGGGGTGGTTTGTTAGGATTTGCGTGGCAGTTGGGTTTTTTTAAGTACATCACCAAAGTCTTCACAATTACTTCTATGCATCAGAGAGCTGGACAATGACTAGGAATGATAGAAGGAGAATTGATGCCGTTGAGCTGTGGTGCTGGAGAAGAGGATTGAATATACCATGGGTGGTGAGGAGAACAAACAGGTTCATCCTAGAGATGGTGAGACTAGGCTGCTCCTTGGAGGCAAGGACTCTGAAGCTTTGTCTGACATACTTTGGGCATGTTGCAAGGAGGGACCAGTCCTTAGAGAGGGGTGTCAGGTTTGGGAGGGTGGAGGGACAGTGCAGGAGAGGAAGACCCTCAATGAGATGGGTTGATTCAATGACTTGGGCAATGGGGGTAGGTGCATCGGAGACAGCAAGATAGGCACAAGATAGAGCAGGGTTTAGGGCTGTTGTGCATAGAGTCGCTATGAGCTGCAGATGACTTGAAGCCACATAACAACAACAAGCAACCTCTGGATTGTTGTTGCAGGTTGCCACCAAGTCAGTTCCAACTCATAGTGACCCTATGGACGCATTACAAAATAATATGCAGGCTGCACCATCCTCAGAATCACCCCTGTGCCTAAACTCTTTGTTGCAGTCACTGTTAATCCATCTCCTTCAGAGTCTTCTTTTCACTCTCTGCTTTACCAAGCATTCTGGTCCCTCCTGATAACATGTTGATAGTATGTGAAATAAAATCTTGTCATCATCGCTGCTGAGAAGCATCATGACTGTATTTCTCCCAAGCCAGGTTTGTTCTGTCTTTTGGCAGTCTACAATATGTTCAAGATTCTTCACCATCATCACAATTCAAAGGCAGTCCTCACACAGGGAGTGCCTCAGTGGATCATCTTATTTCTGGATTCCTGACCCAGGGATATTGACACACCGCCATGCTACTCAGTCTGTAAAACCTGTCAAATCAAAAGTGACAGTAATCTAGACATCCTACCTTCTACAGAAAGCATGGTACTAAGGAGTTGTGCTGTCAGTACAAAGGCACATGGTTCAAATCCATCAGCTACTCTGCAAGAGAAAGATGAGCAGTCTCCTTTTGTGTGATTTACAGCCTCTGAAAACCCACTGGAGGGGCAGCTATGAGTGGGTTCTGACTTGATAGTCCACAAAAACAACCACCTTCCTCAGGTCAGACTCTGGGGGTTTTATTTAACTAGAGATTATAAATGTGACTTGCAATTTTTTTACTCCACATCCCAGTGGCATATTATTAATCATGAAGCAGAATTTCATCTTTAAAATTAACTATGACTCAAAGACTAAATTCCAACCCCAAGTCATTGCATCTTTACACAGACTTACTGTGCACCATTTTCTGTGTGCACTTGACAACGGCATCCTTTTTAATGGTGTGATTTAAGGAACTTTTTTATGGCAAAAAATATCATCTAGGCTTTTAACTCTTAAAAATAAAACATCACAAGTGTTAAATCTGTAACCTTGAGTAGATCGCCTTCCATTAAAATGTAGTTTATTCTTGAGGTAAAAACAAATGGATTCTTTCCCTCACTATTCTTATAAAACGTTGTCATTTCCAAAGCTCCTTTATACACATCACTTCATTTAATCATCCCAGGAATCCTGCCAAGCCCATTGGACATCTGCACCACCTGAAGACTCCAGCACACCATGCATTTATTCTTGCTCTTGCCCGCTAGTGCTAGGATGTTTGTTTCCTGATAGAACCCAGGTTCCAGGCTCATATTTAACCACCTAAAAATCCTTAGAAGTAGGTAGCATACAATCTTTAGTCACATTTTATCATCAAGGAGAGATTGAGTCACTTTCTCTGTCATGAAGTTATTACCACTGGTAGATCTGAGACTAGAAATCTGGTGCGTTGGATCCTAAGTCATGGATTCTTGGAATGTTTTGATGAGTAAATTTTCTTCTCTGCATCCTGATCCGATGTCAGGGGAGCTCTGACGGTGTAGTCCTTACAGAACTATGCTGCAAACCTAAAGGTTGAGCTTTGCTGGTGGTTCGAATCCTCCAGCAGTTCTGGGTGAAAAAGATAGGCAGTCTTCTCCTGTGCAATTTACAGCCTCAAAAACCCAGTAGAGGGCCTACAATGAGTTGGTTCCAACTCGATAGCAATGAGTGAGTGAGTAATACTAAAATATCCCACTCTACCAGAGCTAATTTATAGGACAGATAGTAGCAAACATTAGGCTTTTACCACATGCCAGATTAATCTTCTCCACACTCTTAGTAGATAGTTTCCACTTTTTTCATATTTTACAAATGAGGAAACTGAGATTTAGAAGTGTTAATAAAACAACTCATCCAAGTCAGAGAAATGGTTACGGCACTGGGATGTTAGTGCTCTGCTAGCCACTGTATATGGAGAGGGCTTGGGCTATTTAAAAACAGATTTGTATACTGTATTTTCAGGTTCATATTTCAGCTAAGAAGTTCAAATGCACTTAAAAGATTTGGGAACAATATTATTAACTTTGCCCTCCACATTCTCTACAGCATATTCAGAAAAACAAGGATCTTCTCCTCTTCATCCATATGGAACATTTCCTGAAAAGTATACTTGGTGCAGAGAAACAAATAATAAGAGAACCAGGAGATGAATTTGGGGATGAAGACAAGGTGAGATAAAATGAGAAAGAATAGCTTTAAGATTATTGTTGTTGCTGCTGTTATGTGCCATCGAGTTGACTCGAGCCAATTTCACTGTCTCTTGACACTCTAGAACCTCTCCAAATTTTAATGATGTCAGTTTGAGGACTAAAGTGCTCTTGATTCAGGCCACTGTCTTTCTGATGACTTGCTCTACATCTGAAAGCTGACAGTGTATAAGGATGACAGAAGAATTATAGATTACTTTGAGCTGTGGTGCTGGTATAGAGTACTGAACATTCTATGGACTGCCAAAAGAATAAATGTCTTGGGAGAAGGTACAACCAGAGTATTCCTTGGAGGCAAAGATAATAATGCTTTATCTCTCATACTTTGGGTATGTTGCTAGGAGAGGCTTTTCCTTGGAGAAGGACATCATGTTTGGAAAGGTGGAGGGTTGGCAAAAGAGAGGAAGACCTTCAACCAGATGAACTGACATAGTGACTGACTGATGCAATAGACTCTGATGTATAAGGAAGTGTGAGGATGGCACAGGACAGGACAAGGTTCTGATCTGTTGCTCATAGCATTGCAATGGGTCATACTCAACTCAACAACACCAATAACAACAACATAATCCTTGAAACTTACTACGTTCTTACCATTACAAAGTAAAACCCTGCTTTCAAATGTACAATATCATAAATGTAGAGCTGACTGGATTATTCAAAGTACATGCTCACATATAACTAGCATCCAGATCAAGACTATTACACTAACCTGACGACAGATATAAATTGATTTTCCTTATTCATGAGCTTTATATACTTAGAACCAGAAATTATGATTTTATACTTTTTTGTTTAACTTTGTGGGACTCATCCATATCGTGTGTTGCTACTCTTTGTTGTAAAATATTACACTGTATGATTGTCATAATTCATTCAGTCACTTTACTGCTAATTCTTCACAGGGTTTTCATATCAGGAAAACAGATTAGGACAGTACCTAGCAACAAATGTTCATGGGTATGTGACTATTTTCCAGTGTGGCACTCTTAAAAATGGTCTTACTATAACTGTATACATCTTTTCAGTGACAATATTTCACTATACATTTCTTGCAAGAAATCCTGGCTCGTGGCATATACTATGTATGGTATCCTTAGTTAGTACATACTGCCAACCAGATTTCCAAAGTAATTCTATAAATAAATGGCCATTCACAGTAGATAAAGAGTTAGTCCTCATCTTCATCAGCACTTAGCATTTTCCTTTTTTCTTCTTTTTTGTTTAGTCTTTCAGATGTGTAGTACCTCACTGTCGTTTTCATCGGCATTTCCCTGGTGATCTATAAAATAGTCCTGTCTGTGCAATGGCTATATGCATGGTTGTAAACCAAAAGGTTAGCACTTCAAACTCACCAATGGCTCCTGGAAGAGAAGATCTGGCAACCTCCACCTTCAAAGAGTGCAGCTTAAGAAACACTGTGTCATATTGAGTCATGGATCAAAATCAACTCAACAGCACACAAAGACAGTGACACAGATCAAACTGAGCATCTTTCATATATTTATACATCATTAGGCTATCCTTTTGTGAAGTAATTATTTTGCCCATTTTTTTGCTAAAGTATATTGTTTCTTACAAAGTTGTAGGAATTATTTAATGTGCAACTATTTTCTCTCAACTCATGGATTGTCTTCTTATTCTCAATAATGTCTCTAATAAAACTAACTACATGTTACGGCTTTTCTTTGTTTTATTCTCAGCTCTAAAAAGAAAATGTGAACCTCATTTCAGTCTCAAGGAAAGAATTTAGAAAGCATCTGATGAAGCTGAGATTGAGAATTTTGAGGATTCCTATAAATATTCATCAATAAACCATAAATATAAAGTAATTTGGAGTATTTATAAGATGACAGGATCAATGCCAGGCACAGAAGCTAAATGTCCTGGCATTTTCACTGCGACTGAGAGATTAGGGCAGTCTGGTGATGTAATCCACAGTAAGTAGAGTGACTAACTCAAAGGCTCTGTTATTCAAGTCCATCAAGTCTCTCCTGACTGTGACTGACAGAAACCCAATGGAGGGTCGTTGTGAGTCATAACAGACTTGACGGAAGTGAGTTTCAGAAAGAGACTGTTGTTGTTTTAGTCTTAATATGCATGTTAAAGTAATAACTATTTCATGATCTTTCTAGAAATGTGAAAGGTAAATTTGTATATGGCTTACTAAATTATATAAATTTGTCAAATCACACCACATAGATGAATAAATATTCACAATAAATATTTGGAGAGGGTTATAGAATGAGGGTACTTAAAATATAGATCATGCAGCATATACAAAATTCACTTTAGTCTCTGGTTAAAACATCTCAAAGAAATGCCCCTCCCAAGCAACTGAAAATTATAGCTTCAAAGTAGATTTGACTAGAAAAAAAATCAATAACAATACACTTTTTAAAAGTATGAACTCCAAATCAAAAGCCACAGAAACTCAGATTACAAATCCCAATTCCATGCCTACAAGCCGCTTCTCAGATGAATCATTCTTTGCAAATTCTACATATTAAAAATGCTATGCAGTCTAAGCAATATAACACAGGCATGGTAGTAAAGAATTAAAATTTATTTCAAACATTTGGGTGGATAAGAGTGATAGCTAACTAGTAAATTCAGTGTTTATCTCACAGTCAACCCTTTCAGGCCTGCAAGCATTTTGTCATAACTGAAAGTGGAAATTCTAGAATAATATCATTAACACCATATGTGAGCAAAATATTGGTGAAGATCATTCAAAAACAACTAGAACAGTACACAGAAAAAGAAGAGCCAGAAGTTCAAGTTTAGAAGAGATTGAGGCACCAGGGATATCATTGCTGATACCAGATGGATCCTGGCTTAAAGTAGAAAGTATCAGAATATCTTTCTGTGTTTTATTGACTGTGTAAAGGCTTTTGACTGTTGGACAACTAATATTGAGACTAATGGGGATCCCAGGACTCTTAAGTATGCTTATATGAAATCTATACCTAGACCAAGAAGCTGTTGTTCAAACAAACAAGGGAACATGGTATGGTTTAAAATCAACAAAGGGCTGTATCCTTTCTCCATTCCTATTCAATTTGCATGCTGAGCAAATAATTTAAGAAGCTAGACCTTTTATTTTTCTTTTTGTAGCCACAAAATATTTTATTTACAAAAAATATATACTGAATACTATACATCAGGTTCTTAGTCACCATGGAAGCCACTCCAGAGCCCTCTTGGTAGTCTATTGTCAAAGCCAAGTTGGAGAAGTCTAGAAAAGTAAATGGTTCTGACTTGGCTACCCCATGTGAGCCTGTAATTGGATTTTTTTAGGTAGATTTCCAGGTCTTTGGCCCTCTATAACCATTGCAGTCTAGTACATTAACCCTTTGCATCACCCAGACTCCAAGAACTATGTAAAAGGGCCAAGCCCTCCCAGTCACCTCCACCTTGAAGGAAAACCTGTCAGCACTTGAGGATGAGTAATCAGATCAGAGCTCAGAAAGGGTTGAAGGTAGGAACTGTCTGTTTGGCATAGGCTTAGGAGAAAAAGAAGAAAAAAATAAGCGATCCAGTACCCAGTAGAAGTTGGGTGGGCAAAAGGAGGAGAGGGGAAGGGAAGAAGCAATCTATGAGCCCTTGGAGCCCAAGGCTCAGGAGATGAGGCCAAGGGGTCTGTCTGTTCATGTCTTGACGTCCAGCAAGGGCATCGCATCCACTTGTGCTGGTAGCCACTCTTCCAGCCACATACCGCCTTGGGGTCCTCCACATCAGAGAGCAGCTCCTGCTCTGCCTCGTGAAGCTCCTCAGCAGGGTCACAGCTGTACATGAGGAGCAGGTGGTGTCGAAGCCAGTCCACCCATTTTTTTCTTCTGTATACACATTATCACAGCCATCACCACCCCTACCATTGTGATGTGGAAGAAAGGTCCCAGCACGTAGCTCACCATGAAGTCACTGTTGGCCTGGAGAACATTAGGCACTGGGTTGTTACTCATGACATCGGCAGTCACAGTGCAAGCCAGAGAGCCAGGTAATCAGCATGGGCCGTGTGTTGACTTGGGAGGGCACCTCCACGGGGCTCCCTCCTGCCACTACAGCCCTGACAGGAACGACCTCACTGGCTTCGGGGCCCTGAAGAAGCTAGACTTTATGAAGAAGAATGTGGTATCAGGTTTGGAAAAAGACTCTTCAACAACCTACATTATGAAGATGACCCAACCTTGCTTCCTAAAAATGTGGAGACTTGAGGTACTTGCTGTAGAAAATCAATGACTACAGGTTTAAAATCAAGAAAGGAATGTATCAGGGATGCATCCCGTCTCTATGCCTTTTCAATCTATATGTAGAACAGATCATTCAAGAGGCTGGACTTTATGCGGAGGAATGTGGCATCAGGAGTTGGTGAAGACTTAACAAGAACCTGTGTTATGTAGACAGGCTTAAAATACTTACCAAGTGAAAATAGTTTTCACAAACGAGGAGATTAAAAAAATTCTTCAAATAGTTGAAAATTTGAAGAAATTAAAAATTTTTTAATCATTGAAAACTTCTTTACTAGACAGCTTTCACCATGCAAAATAAGAGATCCCTGAGACAAATGAACAATTCTATCAGATGTGTGCCTAAAGAGAAGAACGAGCACCAGAAATGATAGATATAGAAAGAGATACATACATACATACATACATAGATTTTAGGTTTTTAAATATAGTTATTGGCTAATTTTTCTTAAAATAATCAATTTTACAAAGAAAAATAAATTCTTTGGAAATACTTAATAAAAACCAACCTATGTTATGCAGATGACACAACCTCGCCTACTGAAGCTGAGGAGGACCACCTGTAGTCTTCAATATGGATTGAAACTCAACATCAAGAAGACAAAAATTCTCACCACTGGGCCAATTGGAAGCACCATGATAGATGGAGGAAAAAATCAGATTGTTAACAGTTACAGCTTGCTCAGCTCCACAATCAACACTCTTGACACCAAAAGTCAGGAAATAAAAAGACAAATTGCATTGGAAAAATTTGCTGTCAGAGACCTCTCCTGAGTACTGAAAAGCAATGATGTCAGTCTAGAGGCTAAAGTGCAGCTAATCCAGGCCGCGGTCTTTGCAATTACTTGCTATGCATCAGAGAGCTGGACAATGACTAAGAATGACAGAAGAAGAATCGATGCCTTTGAGTTGTGGTGCTGGAGAAGAGTCTCAAACATACCATGGACTGCCAAGAAAACAAATAAGTCTGTCTTGGAGAGGGTGAAACCAAGTTTCTCCTTGGAAGCTAGGATTTTGAAGCTCCACCTCACTTACTTTGGGTACGTGGCCAGGAGAGATTGGTCCTTGGAGATGGACATTATGCTTGGAAGGGTAAAGGGACAGCACAGGAGAGGAAAACCTCGGATGAGATGGATTAAAATAGTAGCTGCGGCAATGGGGGTTGTTGTGTTGGAATCAGTGAAACTGGCTCAGGACAGGGCACACTTCAGAGCTGGTGTACACAGAATCACTATGGGCCACAGGCGATTCAATGGCAATTCAACATAACAACAGCCTTCAACATGGATTATATCTCAACATCAAGAAAACAAATATCCTTACCACTGGACTAGTAGACAAAATCACGATAGATGGAGGAAAGATTAAAATTGTTAATTATTTCATCTTTCTTGGATCACAATCAATATCCATGGTACCAGCAATCAAGTGATCAGGAGACATATAGTAGTGGGAAAAGTTCAAGGACCTCTCCAAAGTTCTGAAAATAAATGATGTAACTTTAAAGACTAAAATGTGCCTTATTCAAGCTATAGTCTTTCTTATCATCTGCTGTGCCTCTGAGAAATGGACAACGAATAAAGATGACAGAAGAAAAATTAATGACTTTGAGTTGTGGTGTTGGAAAAATGCTGAAGAGCCAAAAGAACAAACAGATATGTCTTGAGGAAAATGCTACCAGAGTGCTCCTAGGAACAAAAATAATGAAGTTTTGTCTCTCATACTTTGGGCATGTTCTCAGGAGAGGCTATTCCTTAGAAAAGGATATCATGCTTGGAAAAATCAGTGAAAGAGAGGAAGACCCTCAATGCAATTGATAAAAACACTGCAACATTGGGCTCAAAAGTGTTGGGGATAATAAGAATAGCCCAGGATAAGATAGGGTTTAGATCTGTTGTTCACAGGGTCACTATGAGTTGTACACAACAGCACCTAACAACAACAAAATCCATGGCTCAGGATTTAACTCTAAGCCCAGTCAATCAAAATATTGCTATTTTAGGGAAAATAAATTGCAATAAAAACCACAGTCAGACCATGACAAAAAGATTACAATTAAACTTAATAAGTGTCTTAGTTATGTAGTGCTTTCATAGCAGAGACACCACAAGAGGATAGTTTTAACAATAAATTTACTCTTTCACAATGTGAGAGACCAGAGGCTCAAATTCAGGATGTGAGAGAAGGTAGCTCAGGTAGTGTAGCTGACAAGGGGTTGCACCGCTTTAAATCCACCAGCTGCTACTCAGGAGAAAGATGGGCAATCTCCTATCATGTGATTTGCAGCCCAGTGGAAACTCAATGGAGGATCAGCTATAAATTGGTTCCAACTAATGACAATGAGTTTGAGGGTTGTTTTGTTTTTTTTAACTCTAGAGGAAATCTTCTCTGTGTCTCCTGATTCTAGAAGCTTGCCAGCAGAAAAGCCTGTGCTCAAAAGACACATTGACAGCTGCCCCTCCTTTCTTGGTGTTCCTAAGGTCCCACACTCTCTTCTCACTTCTCTCTCCTTTTCTCTCTGTAAAACAAAAGATAACGCAAGCAACACCTCAGGAAAACTCCCTTAACATCGGATCAGGGTTCTGATGGGATTAAAGGTATTGAATTCCACCCTAACCCCCCCTTAAAGGGATCTCGGGTAGCCTAATGGCAAGAAACTAAGTTGCAATACTAAAAGTACACAGTTTGAGGCCACCACCTGCTCCAGGGGGAGAAGGATGGACAATCTCCTACTGTGTGATTCACTGCCTGTGAAAACCCACCAGATGATCATCTCCAGGTTGATTCCAATGCGATGGTACATAACAACAATCTCCTTAAATCAAACGCCGTAAGGAGAGATGATTATGTCATTAAATAGGTTTCTGTAAATCTGCATCATCAAAATCATAAATAATTACATAATAATGGCAACGGTGACTTAGTGAAGTTGACACACATATATATTTACAATTTCAAATTCATTGTCATGAAAATACTGTATAAGACCATTATTGTAGATTGTGCATGAGGATCCAAGGGGAAGAGGTAGAGCAAAGGGGTGAGGATAGACTGGGGTGGGGAGTAGGGGTGTTAATCCTAGGATCGCACAATTTCATGGGTGAAGGGAGGGGTGGGTAAAGGAAATGGGAAAGATCCAGTGTGAAAAACAATGTGTACAAACTTTGTAAGTAAACCAGCATAAAAAAAATTTTTGTTTAAAAAGATACCTTCTGAAAAATACGTCTTTACTCTTTTATGTTAACTTAACATTTAAAAAGAAATATTAACTTAAAAATAAATACGACCAAGAAGAAATACTTCATTGTCATGGGTTGAAGTAAATTCTAAGGAAGATATGCTCATAATAAACTCAGGAAAGTGTCCTATCTCCATATCTTTTCAATTTATATGCAGAATAGATTATCCAGGAGACTAGGCTCGATGAGGAGAAATATTGATATCAGGATTTGAGGAAGACTCATCAACAATCTGTGTTATGCAGATGACACAACCCTACTTGCTGAAACTGAGGAGGACCTGAAGTGCTTGCTGCAGAAGGTCAAGCACTGTATCCTTCAATATGAATTGGAGCTCAACATCAAGAAAATGCTTTGTTTGCACCACTAAGCCTATTGGCAGCATCATGCATGATAGATAGTGGAGAGATTAAGATTGTTAACAACTTTATTTTGCTTGGCTCCACAATCAACATCCTTAGTACAAACAGCCAGGAAATTAAAAGATGAATTACATTGGGAAAGTCAGCTGTCAGAGACCTCTCCAAAGTACTGAAGAGCAATGATGTCAGTCTGGAGATTAAGGTGTTCCTGATCCAGGCCACATTGTTGTTGTTGTTTGATGCTGTCGAGTCACAGAGACTCATAGTGACCCTATGAACGAACAGCCTGAGCACTGTTCGTACATAGAGTTTCCAGAGGCAAGCCATTTCGGAAGTGGATGCTGCTCCTGCTTCCAGGCTTGATTTAGTTGGGAAGCTCCAGCCAACACTGTCCACCATGGGTACCCATTACCATGATTGGCACATCACTGTCACAGTCTTCAGCATCACAGCAACCACGAGTTACCTCTGTACAGCAACGCACAGACAAGTGCTATACCACCTAGAAGAATGTTTGAAGGGAAGACAATTTGAACTTGGCTGAGGGCCACAGATTAAAATCACCCACCTTCGGCTTGGTAGCACAGCTTCCTTTCCACTAGGCCCAGGCTGACTAGCCTCACTCCAGGGACAGAGCAAACCTGCACTTCAGACACATTTCTGGAAAAGCAGTCGACTCCAAAAGCTTGCCACGATTCCTGCGCTCCCACCACCATGCTCCTTCCTTCTGGCAAGGAGAACTTCCCAAGAGCCTGGGAGGAGGCAGCCAAACCAGGAACAACATGGCCGCTTCTTTCCCGGCTGCCTTGGGGCTTAAGGCTGCCTCCTGATCCAGGCCATAGTCTTTGTAATTACTTGCTATGCATCAAAAAGCTGGACAATGATAGGGAGAATCGATGCTTTTGAGTTGTGGTACTGGAGAAAGGTATTGACTATACCATAGACTGCTAGGAGAACAAACAGTTTTATTCTAAAGAGGATGAGACCAGGCTGCTCCTTGGAGGCAAGAAATCTGAAGCTTCATTTAACATACTTTGGGCATGTTGTAAGGAAGGACCAGTCCTTGGAGAGGGACATCATGTTTGGGAGGGTGGAGGGACAGCACAGGAGAGGAAGATCTTCGACGAGATGGACTGATCAGTGTGACTGAGATAATGGGGGTAGGTATGTCAGAGACAGTAAGATTGGCACAGGATAGAGCAAGGATGAGGGCTGTTGGACATAGGGTTGCTACGAGTCACAGGCAACTCAAGAGCACATAACAATAACAACATATCTAACTCCTCCAATTTCTCCCATTGACATTGGGATTAAGTTCTCATTTCTGATCATAATTCCACATGAAATGTTTGATTAGTTAGACAAAAGTAGTAGTACAACTTTGGGAAGCCCTGATGACATAATGTGTATCGTGTCAAGCATCTAGCAAAGTGAATGGTTCAAACTCACCAGTCTCTTCAAGGGAGAAAGATGAGTCTTCTCCTCAAGTGAAAATGTAAGCCTCAGAACCCTGATAAGTCACTGTGTGTCAGAATCTACTCAGGGGCAGTGGGTTGAAACTTGCCCTATTAGTTATTACTTTTTTCCCCATTACCTCTTCTGCATGTAAAAATGGATCATTGAAAAAAGACTTGACGCATTAGAATTGTGATATTGAAGATCATGAAATATACTATGGTTTTCCAGGAAAATGAACAAGCCAATCTTAGAACAAATGAAACTAGAATGTTCCTTAAAGTGAGTGGGAGTATAAAACCATTGTTGTAGAATGTGTATGAAGATCTAAGGGGGGAAGAGTGATAGCAGAGGGGTGAAGATGCAGGGGGAGGTATTCAGGGGGCCGCACAATGTGATAGGTAGCGGGAGGGGTGGGAGAAGGAAATGGCAAAGATTAGTGTGAAAAACAATGTATACGAACTTTATAAATAAATCACTATAAAATAGAAAATTATTTTAAAAAAGTGAGTTGGCCAAAACTTCACTTGCTTACTTTGGTCTTTCTTTTCTTTTTAAATTTTATTATTTTGTGTGTACATGCTGTCAAATCGGATCTGACTGGTATAGGAGGAGATTGTCCCTCCTTCTCCAGCAGAACATCTGGTGGATTGAAGCCACATACCTCTAATGTACGATGTCCAATCTCTAGAAATTAGCGTCATGGTCAAGGGTCAACAGAAACAAAAGAAACCCTCAATGAGATAGACACAACTGTCACAATGAACCAAACATTTCAACAATCATGAAGATGTTTTGTTCTGTTATACATAAAGTTCCCATGAGTCAGGGTTGACTCTACTACATCAAGTAAAACCAAGTATTGAAACGTGTGTGTCCTCATGGCACAAATCAACAGAAAGAAGTTGCCTATAGGAGTGGACTAGTGACAGCAATTCTTCTTCTGAAGTTGGTAGATTCCAACTGTAAAATCTGAACATATTATTAGCCACATCAATGCATGATAATTTCAGAAGACTAAAGTCTTCTACAGTGGTTTGAGGTGAAATACATCTTAGTTTGATTTGATAAATACTGGTTATATTATCAGGAACTTTATTTCACTATCCATAAAATTTTAAGTGCATTTCCCAGAAAGTAAAGTGAAGATTAATTAGGCTGAAAACATAAGACTCTTTAGGTTAGGCTAAGAGTCCAGGACCTCCCAAGAGTTGGCAAAAAAAACAGTGGTGCAGAAATTAAAGATCTTTCTTCTATATTCCCTGTTCTTGGCTGAGCAAGGCACCTACCAGAATAGGATCCTATTAATTTCCTGGCTGACATCTTGTGCCCTCCATCTAATTTCCATTAATACACTAACAACTGCGGACTTTTAGTAAGCACATACTGCTTAATGGAAATGCCTTAGATTACAAGTCAGAGATAATACACATTATATTTATTTATTGCTAAATAAAATCATTGCAAGTTTCTTTTGAGAAATTTTGAAATTCTTATCTTTAAAACACTAGCTATGTGTGTACACAAGAACATATATCCCACCACCATAACAGAGTAAGAAAATATTAATAAATATGGAAGTTGGAATTTTGTATTATTAACAAGGACCCTTTCATTTAAAAAAGTAATAATTACTTGAAGGTCAATTGTTTTTTAATTGACAAAATAAGTGGTACATAGACTTATGCTTTTGGCATATTTTTCCCCTTTGCTTCCCCTTAACTACATCTAGAGAACTCTAGGAGCCTAGTGGGTAACAGCTGTGCTGCCAGTCAATCCAAAGGCACATAGTTCAAATGCTCCACAGGAGAAAGATGGGCAATCTCCTTCCTTGTGATTCACTGCCTCTGAAAACGCACTGGAAAGAAGATAAGTTAGCTATGGGTTGATTCCATCTCAGTGACACATAACACAGCTACTACAGCTAAAATCCATACACATTTTATATAAAATATATGATGATTCTGGAAGAGATAGCAGGTTCTTTCCATTTTTTGTTTGCCACACAGCTTCCAGACTTGAAACTGAAAGGGCCAGAAATCCATGAATATCAACATGTGCATAAAAAAAAAACCCCAAACAACCCCACCAACAAAAAAGATTTATTTTTTTTTTAGTCTAAGATCAAGGAAAAAGTCCACCTATGAAGACAAAGGATTTCTACAATAACTGCCCTACTCTAGCCTAGCATCATATTTTAAAAAATATATAAACTGTGACCTTACTCACATCCACACCACTGAAGGTTGGATAGGATATCCAAAGTTCTACTCTTGCCAGAATATAACCAGATAACCAGACTTCGAACCTGGTTGGGTCACAGAGGCAAAGCAAAGAGCTGAGATTTGCCACCCTCTGTGCTGTCACTGGAGGTGATGCCTGAAAGCCTGGACTTCCATCAGCTCCTGGCATTGACAAACCACCTTCACTCACGTGATGGGCTGGCATCATGGTGGGTCACGTGAAGAATCAGAATATTCACCCTTACCCAGTGATCACGAGACTACCACCTTGGTGTTTGTTAATGAGACTTTGGGGAGTCGGGATTCCCAACTGTCCAGCAGAGGAAATTCCTGGGTTAGTTATCACTGGAGGCCCAGATGGACTTAGCAGAAAAATGTGAGCATTGGGAGGGGTAGGATCAGTTAACCAGAAGATAGAACATAGACATAGCAATTACCCAACCTGAACTGAATAGGAAGCAAATATTATAACTTTATTTTATATGATCTTAAACACAATTAAAGGAAATAACATTATATTTTATTATATATAACTATAATTCATTATGTCCTAAATGAAGGTGGGTTATTAGGTGCCATCAAGTATGACTCATAGAAACCTTGTGAAAAACTGACCTGAACACTGTGCCATCCTCACAATCTCTGACACACTCAAGGCCATTGTCATGGTCACTGTGTCAATCCACCTGCTTGAGGGTCTTCCTCCTTTTCACCATCCCTCTGTCTTATCAAGCATTATGTCCGTCTCCAAGAAATAACCTCTTCTAGTAACATGTCAAAGTATCTGAGATGAAGCTTCATCATCTTTGCCTCCAAGGAGCACCCCGGCTGAACCTTATCCAAGATATATCTGTCCTTTTGGCAGTCCATGGGATCTTCAGTATTCTTTTCCAACAACACAGTTTAGAGGCATCAATTCTTCTGTAATCTTGAGTCATTGTTCAACTGAATTGAAGTGACTGAAAAGACCATAGCATAAATCAGGCATACATTTGTGCTCAAACTTATCACTACTTCTCAATAATTTGGAGAGATCTCTGACTACAAAGTTTCCCTGTGCACTATGTCTTCTGACCTCCTGATACTAAGCACTGATTGTGGATCCAAGTTAGATGAAGCTGTTAATAGTTTCAATCCTTTTCCACCCATCAGGATGTTGCCTATCAGTCCATTGGTAAAGATTTTTATTTTCTTGATGTTGAAGTGCAATCCATATTGAAATCTGCAGTGTTTAACCTTCTCCAGCAAGTGCTTCAAGTCCTCACTTATTGATGAGTCTTCCTCCAGTCCTGATGCCATATTTTTCTTCAGAGTCCAGATTCCAGAATAACTTACTCAGCATATAGATTAAAAATACATGGAGAAAGGCTACAACTTTGACATACACTTTTCCCCCAATTTTAAACCACGCAATATTCCCTTGCTGTGTTCACACAACAGCCATAGTATAGTCATAGTATAGGTTTCCCACAAACACAAGTGTTTTGAAATTCCCATTCTTCTCCATGTTAGTTATAATTGGTTATGATCCACATAGTCAAAAGCCTTTGCATAGTCAGTGAAGCACAGATAGATATTCTTCTGATATTCTTTTCTTTCAGCTAGGATCCATCTGACTTCTGCAATCATACCCCTGGTTCCATGACCTCTTCTAAACCTAATTTAGACATTTGGCAGTTGTCTATGTACTTACTGTTCTGTTTTTTAATAAACCTCAGAAGTATTTTGCTTACATGTGATATTAATGATTTGTTTAATAATTTCCACATTCTGTTGGATCACTTTTCTTGGTAATGGGAACAAACATTCATCTCTTCCAGTCTGTTGGCCAGGTAGCTGTCCTTCAAATTTCCTAGCAAATTTCCTGCTCAGCATGTCCAGGGCTGCATATATCATTTGAAACATTTCAATTGATATTGCATCTATTCCCAGGGTCTTGTTTTTTTTGTCAATGCCTTCAGTACAGCTTTATAATTTCTTCCTTCATTATCATTGGCTCATGACCATATAGTATTTCTTGAAATATTTCAGTGTCAGCCAATTATTTTTAGTAGTGTTACTGTATTTCCTTTGTCTTCTTTTGCTATTTCCTGGATCATTCAAGATTTTAACCATTCACAGTGTATACAAACTTTGTATCCAAGCCACTAAAAAACAATTTTTTAAAAAAATTTATCATTTTGGAAACAAAAGAAATATTTTGCCCATGGAGGTGGATAGTAGAATGTAAAAGGAAATAAAATTTTCATATTTCACTCCAACTGATAAAATAGTGACACCAATAGACTGATACAAGTTGTATTTATATAATAAAATGTGTAGAGCAACTACTGAAAAAAAATTATTGATATATTAAATATTTAATACTGTTTTTCAAAATCTAGTAACCTGGCTGGGATTATAAGATCAAAATAGTGCAAACAGAAAACAAATAACTAAATGGAAGACTTAACCTTTAATAAATCTTTAAGTACAGTAAATAGAAATCATTTAGGTGTATCAATTAAAAGACAAAAACTGGTAGAATAGGCTAAAAGTCATGACCCAACTACATATTATATACAAAACCCTGCAAACAGAATAATGTCTAATGTCACAGGCAAACTAAAAAAATAGGGGGGGGGGAACAAGCATTACATAAACATTAATAAAAATAAACCAGGAGATATATTTTGATCCCAGAAAAAATTGACAAAGTAAATAAAAGTTTATAAGATTTATAAAGATAAATAGGCCAATCCACCAACAAGAAATAGCAGTTCTAACTGTAAAAGCATTAACTAGAGCTTCGAGGAGGGACCAACCAGTCCTTGGAGAGGAACATCATGCTTAGGAGGGTGGAGGAACAGCCCAAGAGAGGAAGGCCCTCAATGGGAAGGATTGATTCAGTGACTGGAGTAATGGGAGTAGGTGTGTCAGAGACAGTAAGATTGGCACAGGACAGTACAAGGTTTAGGGCTGTTGTTCATAGGGTCGCTGTGAGTCACAGGCAACTTGACAGCACATAACAACAGCAAAAACAATGTAATATACTCACTAGCATTTAATAGAATATGAAAAATTTTTTAAAGTTCTCAATCACAAAAGGACAAATACTGCATAACACCACTGTTATGAAGTAGGATTGGCACATGGGTATGGGAGAAAAATGGAATTTGTGGATAGATGATGAAGACTGCATTGGAACAAATGAGGGAAGAACTATTTGAAAGGAATGTATGATTAGGCATTATATGTATAACAATCTGGAGCAAGAGGTACATTACAAACTGAAGAGAGGAGGAAGGGAGGGAAATGTACAACAATGAGTGAATGAAAACCCAAACTTTCTGTAAACTTTCATTAAAATAACAATAATAAAAAAGAAAGGGGCATGAAAGTCAGAAAATTTCACTTCTAAGATATGTCTACTTGCACATGGATATGTTGTTGTTATGTGCTGTCAAGTCACCTGCGACTCAGAGTGACTCTATGTACAACTACCCTAAACCCTGCTCTATCTTGTGCCAATCGCACTGTCTCTGACACACCTACCCACATTACCCCACCTCACAGAGGGTCTTCCCCTCCTGCACTGTTCCTCCACCTTCCCAAACGTAACATCCTTCTCCAAGGACCTGTCCTCCTTGCAACATGTTCAAAGTATGTCAGATGAAGCTTCAGAATCCTTGCCTCCAAGGAGCAGCCTGGTTTAATCCTCTAGGTCAAACCTGTTCGTTTTCTTAGCAGTCCATGGTATTTTCAATACTCTTCCCCAACACCACAGCTCAAAAGCATCAATTCTCCTGGTATCCTCCCTAGTTATTGTCCAGCTTTCTGATTCACAGCAAGTGATTGCAAAGACCATGGCCTGGATCAGGCATGCCTTAGTTTCCAAAGTGACATCATTGCTCTTCATTACTTTGAAGAGGTCTCTAAAAGCAGACTTTCCCATTGCAATATGTCTTTTAATTTCCTGACTGCTGGTGCCAAGAGTGTTGACTGTGGAGCCAAGTAAACGAAACCTGTTAATCTCAATGTCTTCACAATCAATACTGATGCTGCCAATTGGCCCAGTGGTGAGAATCTGTTTTCTTGATATTGAGCCTCAATCCATATTGAAGGCTGCAGTCCTTGACCCTCTGCAGCAAACACTTCAGGGTCTTCTCAGTTTCAACAAGCAGGGATGTGTCATCTGCATAGCGCAGATTGTTGAATTTTCCTCCAATCCTGATGCCACACTTCTCCTCATAGAACCCAGCCTCCCAGATACTCTGTTCTGCAAATAGGTTGAAAAGGTCTGGAGATAGGACACATCCCTGGCATATACCCTTCCCAATTTTGAACCATGCAGTGTTCCCTTGCTCTGTCCTATGTCTTGAAATACAATATTGTGAGCGACAGGATAATATCCATACACATACAAGGGAAGTCCAGTGAATACCACTATCATTCAGTCATATGCACCAACAACCTCAGCACAAGGATATTATACAGATTTAAAATTAATCATGATGGGCAGAGAGGTGGAGGAAGGAAGGAATTGCTCATTGAGGAGAAGCTGAGCTGTATTAAGAAAGATGAGGAAAATTGAGAGATTTGATAATGGAGATAAATGCACAGCATAAATCAGCATAATGAACGTCGCTGAAGTGTGTATGTGCAGCTCTGGGCAGAGGCCACAGAAAGCAGTGCTGCTAACCCAAAAGTTGGGCTTTCTGGCAGTTCAAATCCACCAGTGGTTCCAAAGGAGAAAGATGGGCAATCTCCTCCAGCACAATTTCTAGCATTAGAAACCCAATGGAGGTCAACTATGAGTCAGTTCCCATTCAACGAAAATGAGAGGAGGAAAAGTATTCGTGAAAAACATAAAATCAAACATTTGTTATTGTAATATGTCATAGTTAACATGCCATCAAGTTGCCCGTGACTCACAGCAACCCTATGTATAGTATCTCTGAAGACTGTCCTGAGTCAGTCTCACTGACTCCGACACACCTACCCCCTGTGCCCTGGTTACCTATTAATCCATCTCATCCGGGGGTCTTCCTCTCCTGCGCTGTCCTTGCACCCTTCCAAGTATGATGTCCTTCTCCAAGGATCTATCCCTCCTGGCCACGTGCCCAAATACGTGAGACAGGACTTTTAAAATCCTAGCCTCCAAGGATAAATGTGGTTTCATCCTATTTCATCCTATAGACAGACCTATTCTAATATCTTACTACAATTAAAAAAAAAAACCACCAAAATGTGAAGGAGGAATTAGGGGAGTTAAGAATGTTAACTGTGGTCACTTTCACAACATATAATCAAGATTACATAAAGGTAAAACAATTTTTAAAGGATGTACCTACCTCTTAACTCTTTAATGTTTTTCCACCCTAGTCAGATCCTTCAGGAAAAGTAAATTATTTTGCAGAATAAAAGCTTATAAATAGCACAGCAATTTTTTTTTGTTTCATTTCAGGGTTTTTTATATTGTATGATGGCAATGAAAGAGTTGAATACCAAGTAAAACCCAAATCTTTATGACTAGCTTCTTTGGTACAATCTTGTCAAATTGCTCATTTGGTGATCAACTTTTCTATCCATGTATCCACACAGGGTAACTGAAAAGTTGGAATAGTTTTTAATAATTATATATCACTTATTAGATAGGTCATCATTTTAAGTCTATTAAGAAGCTATAAGATGAATCAAGTACAGCTCCTAGAAACCCTATGAACCACTCATCTGTATGCTGTCCTATCCCATGCCATTCTCACTGTCTCTGAAACACTCAAGCTTACTGCTGCAGTCTCCATGTAAATCCACCTGGTCAAGGGTCTTCCTCTTTTGCCACCCCTCCACCTTTCCAAGCATCATGTCCCTCTCCAAGGAATAACCTCTCTAACAACATGCCCAAAGTATGTGATACAAAGCTTCATCATCTTTGCCTCCAAGAAGGAAATCTTTGTCTCTGGCTGCATCTTCTCCAAGACTGAGCAGTTTGCTCTTTTGGCAGTTCATGGGATCTTCAGCACTCTTAACATCACAGTTCAAAGGCATCAATTCTTCTTTCATTCTTAGTCATTGTCCAGCTCTCAGACGCACAGCAAGTGACTGAAAAGACTATGGCCTGATGAGAAGTAAAAAAGTAGAAGCCAGAATACCAATGCATCCATCTCTATCTTCCCTAAGTGAAGGTGTGATTTTTAATTTCAAACCGAGAGGAGGGCTCTGGTGGTCTAGTCCATGAAGACCTGTGCTGCTAAGCCATAGGTGGCATCTCTCTGGCAGCTCAAATCCACCAGCAGCTTTACAGGAGGATGATGGGCCATCTCCCCCCATGCAGTTTACAGCCTCTGAAAGCCCTCTGGAGGGCCAACTACGAGCCATGAACTCAACAGCAATGAGTTTGAGTTGAGAATAAGCAAGCACAGACAGACTTAAAAACTTTCTTACAACAAATAGGATTAAAAACATAACATGTTTATTTAAACCATTACTTTTCATAATCAATTTTATCACAAGTCAGTGTCTTCATTCTGCTTGTTTATGAGGTTCACACATTAGTGTTACATAAAACATAAAATTTCATATAAGATTAAATCTAAAAAGTATAGGTAAAACTAGGAACAGAGTGTCGTATTCAGAAATCCCTATAATAGTTTTATTTTCTGATTCAGGGATCTCTAGACTCCTTTTAGCTTTAAATAAGATAAAGCTATTCCTCTTTGACCTATCTCACCTGGACCCAATCATAGTTTTTTTATTTTTTATTGACCCAGTGATACCTGTCCACTCTCTGTCCTACCAACATAGCAGTCGTCCTATAACCTTTATGCGCAGCATAGCAAGGATTCCCAAGGAAGCCCACACGGCCATCGACCATATTCTTTTTGTGGGAGACATGGAACCAAGATTGAAAGGGTTGTCTCAGGTTTTCAGCCTGGAAAAAAGAGGGAGGGGAAAAAATAAGTACAAAGAACTTCTTTCAACTAAAAATCTAGCTGTGCCAGAAGAACAAACAAATTTGTCTTGAAGAGAATGCAAGTAGGGTGCTCCTTAGAGGTAAGGATGGTGAAACTTCATTTCCCATACATCTCACATGCTGTCAGGAGGGACCAGTTCTGGGAAAAGGATATCAGGCTGGGAAAGGGGAGGAAAAGACCCTTAAATACAGTGACTAACAATTGGCATGAGTATCCAGATTGCTAAGGATGGCACAGGATAGAGCAAGGTTCAGGCCCATTGTTCAGAGGGTCGCTGTGAGTTGTGGTCAGTTCATTAACAACAATGACTAAATGGTGTTCTACTTAGCACTGATGACTGAATGGTTAGAATTCTTGATTGCTAATTGAAAGTTTGCCAGTTCAAGTCCTGTGAGGCACCTTGGAAGAAAGGTCTGGCAATTAATTACTAGGGGCAGGAGTACGAAACGTCTGGCAATTATTAGGTGAAAGTTGGGGAATTAGTTCTAGGGGAACCCTGTGGAGAATAGTTCTGTTATGACACACAGAGTCACCATGACCTAGAACTGACTTAAAGGCAAGGTGGGTTGTTTTTGGATTGGTTTTGTTTTTTTTAGTTTTTAAATTTTTAAAGACTAAATACAAACCCCTAGGAGTTGCACTGCCAACCCAAAAGCAGACAGTTCAAATCCACCAACTGCTCTGTTAGAGAAAGATGAGCAATTTCCTTCCATGTGAAAAAATCCCCTGGAAAGTCAGCTGCGAGTCATTTCTGACTTGATGACACCCTAACAAGCCAGTAATCAAATCTGAGAGAGGAAGCTCAGGGGAGCAGTGAGCGTATGTTAGTGGTGGAGGAACACTAGGGAAAGAAGAGCAGAAAGGGTTACACAGTTCAAAGAACGTAGTCATTGTCACTCAACGACACATTTAGAAATTGATGAATTGGTGTCATTTTCTTGTTGAGAATATACACAGCAAAACATAAGTAAAATTTTTAAAATAAAAAGTATAGGAATTAAAATTAAAATGTCTAAAAATCATGTTGAGAAGAATGGTTAATTAATGGGCTTATGGCGGCTCCATGTTTGTTAAATTTGAACTGGGCTCCACAGGACTTTCAGTGATAAATGTTTACAGCGTGGACAATCAGCAAGCCTGTTTTCAGAGGCATTCTGAGTGGACTCAAGCATCCAGCCTTTAAGTGAGCAGCCTAAGGTATAAACCATTTGCATCAGCCAGGGACTCCTAAGTCTTCATACCTTTGAGCAGAATTCTTTAACCCAACTATTGCTGTTTGGTACCACTGAGTCGACTCAGACTGAGACCTTTTAAACAATGGATCTGGCCTGTCCTGTACCCTGTCCTGTACCATCGTCATCATCTGATATACTTGAGCCCATTTTTATAGCCAGTATAACATCAATCCTGGGCTGAGGTGGTGAAAGTTCTGGATCATAACCTCTAGACCACTATGGAAGTTTTAATCCTACTAGAATTTTTAAAACACATTTAGTTGAAATTCTTTAGTTTTCCACTTCTCTATTCTTCTACCTAATCATGACTTCTGGCTTTTAGATCTATCAATAAGCATTTTAAATATTTGTGATGATTGATAAAGATCTTTTACAGACCATGGGTTGGAAAAGAACATAAGTGACTAAAGCTCTGAGTCCTAAATGGACTAATGTCTAGCCCTGAACATGGTCACCAGTCTATGCCACAAAACGTGGAGGACAGCTGCCCGGTCAACTGATTGGAAGAGATCTCTGCTTGTTTCCATTCCCAAGGAAGGTGATACAACAGAATGTGGAAATTAGTTAACAATATCATTAATATTACATGCAAGTAAAATATTGCTAAGATCATCCAAACAGGCTAGAATACATAGACAGAAGTGTCAGAAGTTCAAGCTGGGTTTTGAAGAGGGCATGGCACCAGGGATACAATTGCTAATGTCAGATGAATCCTGGCTGAAAGCAAAGGGTTTCAAAAGAATGTCTATTTGCACTTTATTAACTATACAAAGGCATTTGACTGTGTGGATCATAACAAGTTATGGCTAACATTAAGATTGAGAATTCAACAACTCTTAACTATGCTCATGCAAATTTTACACCTGGATCAAGAGCTGTTGTGCAAACACAACAGAGGAAAATTACATAGTTTAAAATTAGGAAAGGCAAGTGTCAGGGTTGTATTAGCTCTCCATACCTATTCAATCTGTACACTGAGCAAATTATTCGAGAATATGGACTGTATGAAGAAAAATGTGGCATCAGAATCAGAGGAAGACTTAACAACCTGTGCCATGCAGATGACACAACCTTGCTTGCTGAACGTGAATACCTGAAGAAGGAGAAGATTGAACACTACAGCCTGCAATACAGATTACAACCCAACATCAAGAAAAAATTATTACCACTGGACTGATAAGCAACCTCATGATAGAAAGAGAAAAGATTTAAATTGTCAACAAGAGCATCTTACTTGGATCCACAATCAACACGTTTGGTACCAGCAGTCAGGAGATGTATTCCTTTCTGCAAGTCTGCAGTCAGAGACCTCTCCAAATTATTGAAGAGCAATGATGTCAGAAGACTGCACCTGATTCAAGCCATGGTCTTTTCAATCATTTGCCATGTATCTGAGAGCTTGACAATGAGTAAAGATGAAAGAATAGCTTTGAGCTATGTTGTTGAAGAAGAGAAGTGTATACCATTGATGGCCAGGAGAAAAGTACAATCAGAGTGATCCTTACAGGCAAAGATGATAAGCTCCATCTCACATACTTTGGACATGTTGCCAGGAGGGGGGCTGTTCCTAGGAAAGGGACATCATGCTTGGAAAGATGGAGGAATGGTGAAAGAGATAGATTGATAGTGATTACAGCAATAGGCCCCAGCATATAAAAAATGATGAGAATGATACAGGATAGGACAGAGTTCAGATCTGTTGTTCATAGTGTTGCTGTGAGTTGTACTCAACTCAAAGACACCTAACAACAACAAACAAATAGAATCAAAGCAAATATTTTATTACATCATTTTAAACTTGAGAAAACTGGCAAGTTAGGGGAAGATATTTGCTCCTAAGATGACAGGTTAAAATATCCTTGACCTTGGCCTAGTGGCAAGAAGCCGCAACTACAATCCCAGAGGTGCACGGTTCGAATCCACCAGATGCTCTGCCGGGGAAGGAGGGGCAATCTCCTCCTGTACCAGTCAGATCTGATTTGACGGTACACGCACACAAAAATAATAAAAATAAATAAATAAATAAAAATATCCTTGACCTGAGAAGAACTTTTAACAATACATTAAAGCTTCAAATGACAAATGAGAGAATATTTACAATTTTACAGAGAAAACTTTGTTGTTGTTAAGTGCCATCAAGTCATAGACAACACATATTGACCCTATGAATAAAAGTCTTGAGTGCAAAACTTTCATCTTTTCTCCAAGTTCATGGAGTTTCTGGAGCCAAGTTTGTTTTTGGTTTTTTTTTAAGTGGACGCCACTCCTGTTTCCAAGCCAGTTTTATTCAGGAGATCCTCAAAAAGCATTTAAAGGTAAGGCCAAATCCTATCATCTCACACCTTATTGTGAGCAAGAGCTGCACCCTAATCTCAATCCCAAACTAGAAAACACACCTCTGCAAAACCTGAGAATCAGAAAATTTTATGTGTCTAAAATATTTGAGCATCAAGTTTTTAAAATTGTTAATTAGATATTTAAAAGATAAATAGAATTTTTAACTAGATGTTCAAAATAGGTAACATTTTATCATCTAATTATCATACTTCAAATTTTAATGGTGTTACCATAAAGCCTATACTTTCACATAGACCTGAGAAGACTACATATAAATACGCTTTCAGTTACTTAAACCATTTATTAACTAGCAAAATGCTCATATTCAATTACATCATAATTCCATTCCTATGAATTGAATCAATAAACTTAAAATTAAAATATATTTATGCAAGTTAAAAGCTTTTTAAAAAATGTCACAACAATGTGGAAACAACCTAGATGTTAGCCAATAATAGATTAGCTAATTTATAAGAAAGGCAAATGAATATTAAAATGTTACTTTTAGTTATTAACATTTTAATATCAACATTTAAGAGAGCATACAAACAAGTGAACATAGAAGATTTTAAGAGATCTGCCTAGATCAGAGTTTTCCAAACTATGGGTTATTATCTGTGGTGTAAAGGATTTATTGTTCAAAATGGCTTTCCTAGCCATTAACTTTGCCACATGGATGGACGAGAGAGACCATACAACAAATAGACAGTCTATCCACAAGAAGATTGGCTAGTTTTGCCATTAAATTGAGTGGATTCAGCAGCATTTAGGAACGTCACCACCAGCAAAGAAACAGAATGCAGAGTGTACCTTTTGGGGGCCAAAGATTCCAGTGTTAGTCAGATTGGGGCCTACAGGAGCAGTAGCAGCCACAGACAACTAGAGGCCTGACAGGAGACAGACCTTGGGACTGTTGTTCCACAAAACCAGAGCCAGAGACTTGCTGGAGGAATGGGGGCAGAGGTCATAATTGGCAGGACTAAGAACTTTCTAACGCTGACCTAAGGCTGAAATTTTGAGCACACTTCTGAAGCTGTCCTAACTGACAATGTGACATTTCCTCAAAAAGCTGAACATAGATATTCTTTATAACCCAGCTATACCACTGCTAAGAATATACCCCAAGGAAATTAGAACTGAGACATGAGTGAAGATATATACAACTATGTTCATAGCCATATCATTCACAATAGAAAAAAAAAAATGGAAGCAGCCTAAATGCCCATCAACAAATGAATGGATTGAGAAAATGTGATACATTCACACAATAGGATACTATACAGCACTAAGGAAGAACTATTTTGTAAAATACTGTATAACATGGGAGAGTCTTGGTCTCAAATAGTGTAGAACACCATTATTGTAAAAATAAAAGGATAGCTGAGTAAGAGGTGTGTAAATATTCAAAAGGAGAAGGGAAAAGAGGGAAGGAAGCAGGAAAAGGAGAAGGGTGGAAATCACTCGGATAGTAGAGTTTAGTGGGCAGATGGGGGATAAAAGAATATAGAAGATTCAATGGGGAGTCAACAAGATGGAATAATAGTCATAGATCAATATTAATTATATAGAGTATATGAGTGATTGTATGAAACACAATGTAAATTAAAAAATTGTGTAACACAATGTACATGAATGAGGTACAATGTAGAAATGCTATATGCAAATCAATTTTTAAAAAAAAAACCAAACTGTCCTAGTTGAGCAATTGTATTACTGTTGCCTTTCTGAGCTTCAACCTGTTAACTATCCTAATAAGCCCTATAATCATGAGTATGGTTCTGTGTGATCTGCATAGCTATTGCAATGGATTTCAGACTCAGTAGGGCAGTAGGATTATTCCAGTAGTACTGGAATTAATGGAAAGGGGTATGAGAGCATTGTGGGCATGTCTGATCTCATAGGAATTGGTCTTATGTTGTGGATACTGTTAACAGGCACAGCTCTCCACTGTGGAGTTAGTGGGGGTCAGACATGGCTGTCCTCACATTGCCCTTGCTCTTTACACCACCACACTCTTCATTCACGAAATCAGTTTAGCTGTTGAATCATCAAGACAACTTGATAGAAAATGTTAGGCACATTGTACCTAGTACAAGTATTTGGTTTTTTATGAAATCCAATACAGATATACATATCTGTCCTTGAGTTAGTTGTGTTGCATTAAAAGGGGAGGGGAAATCTAACTTTTCTGGTGGTGATATTACATACCTTTGGCTTTGTCTGAATCAAGTTTTCTACTAGTGAGATGGAATTTCCTATTGACTACTCCTCCCCAAAATGCTTAATAATAAAGTCTAAACAAATTTAGTGAAAGACGATTTTGTGTATGCTTATATGCCATAAAGAACCTAGACCACAAAACATTGCACAGTTCTGAGGCATTCAGTCAAATAAAGAGAATATGAAAGGGGTGGGAGAAGTGGAGGACGTTTTGCAAAATATCAACAGTATAATTTTTTCTTTGTGTTTTCCCACTTTCACATTTTGTTCGGTTTTTGTTTTTTGTCTGTTTTTTGCTTTACATTGAGCGTATTCTATTAGAATTAGAATTTTAAAACCAAGAAGAACAGAACCACACTTTACCTGATAAACACTGTTTGGATTGCTGACCTTAGGAATTAACTGAGGTTCTTTGCTACAATTCTCTTCATCAGAAGAAGCACCAGATGAATACTCTAATGTGGCTCTATTAACAGCGTGATTGATTCGTTGAGATAGTTCCCTTCCCTCCGATCGGCTTTTAAAAGAAGCAATTGTAAATGGATTATTTCTCTCGCCATACCTGTGTAAGAAAGGAAAATCAAAGGACTCATTAAGAATTCAACTTCTCACAAGTTTCTCTGAAGACAACTCAAGAAGTTACAAAGTTATTAAAAAGGAATAGGTCTATGAAGTTGAAATGGCTTGTCAAAACAAATTGAAGGACATTATGGCTTTCAGCTACTGCACTGTAACAATTGTTGTTGTTGTTGTTATGTGCCATCGAGTCACTTGTGACTCATAGCAACCCTATGTACAACAGCTCTAAACTCTGCTGTCCTGTGCCAATCGCACTGTCTGACACACCCATCCCAATTATCCCAGTCACTGAATCAATCCACCTCATAGAGGGTCTTCCCCTCCTGCACTGTCCCTCCACCCTCCCAAGCATGATGTCCTTCTCCAAGGACCGTTCTCTCCTCACAACATGTCCAAAGTATGTTAGACGGAACCTCAGAATCCTTGCCTCCAAGGAGCCACTAGGTTTAACCCTTTCCAGGACAAATCTGTTTGTTTTCCTAGCAGTCCATGGTATTCTCAATACTCATCTCCAGCACCACAGCTCAAAGGCATCAATTCTCCTTCTATCCTCCTTGGTCATTGTCCAACTCTCTGATGCATAATAAGTGATTGCAAAGACCATGGCCTGTATCAGACGCACTTTAGTCTCCAGAGAGACACCATTGCTCTTCAGTACTTTGGATAGGTCCCTAACAGCAGACTTTCCCATGGCAGTGCGCCTTTTAATTTCCTGGCTGCTGGTGCCAAGACTGTTGATGGTGGAGCCAAGCAAACTAAAGCTGTGTACAATCTCAATCTCTTCACCATCCATCCTGATGCTGCCAATTGGTCCAGTGGTGAGAATCTTTGTGTTCTTGACATTGAGCCTCAATCCATATTGTAGGCTGCAGTCCTTGACCCTCTGCAGCAGGCGCTTCAGGTCCTCTTCAGTTTCAGCAAGCAGGGTTGTTGTTGATAAATCGTCCACCAATCTTAACCCCACATTTCTCCTCATAGAGCCCAGCCTCCCAGATAATCTGTTCTGCATATAGGTTGAAAAGGTATGGAGATAGGATGCATCCCTGGCGTATGCCCTTCCCAATTTTGAACCATGCAGTATTCTCCTGTTCTTTGGTAGAATTATTCAGGAGACTATTTTGATGGGGGGGGGGGAATGGAATGGAATGCATAAAGATCAACATCCTAGGCATTTAGTGGGCTGAGATGGACTGATATTGGCTATTTGAATCAGACAGCATGAGATCTATTATACTAAGAATGACAAATTGAAGAGCACCGGTGTTGCATTTATAGTCAAAAATGAAGAACAATGTTATGAAATAAGATACTACCCATATACATCAAGGAAGATCTACTAATACAACTATTATTCAAATATACATGCTAAGCATTAAAGCCAAAGATGAAGACATAAGAATTTCTACCAACTTTTGCAGTCTGAAATTGAACAAGTATGCAGTAAAGATGCATTAATAATGATTTGTGACTAGCATGCAAAAGTTGATGACAAAGAAAAATGACTGGTAGTTGGAAAATATGGTTTTGGTGACAAATAAAGCTGAAGATCTAATTACAGAATTCCAACAATCAAGCATTTATTCACTGCAAATATCTATGTCTGAAAAACAAAACAGGGACCTCACCTGATGGACTACACAGGAATCAGACTGACCATATGTGAACAAAGACTTGATAGAGTTCAGTTTCCGTAGTCAAAACAAGGACAGGGGCTGACTGTGGAAAAGATCATCAATTGAAACTCATGTGCAAGCTCAAAATGAGGCTAAAGAAAATCAAAAGAGCTCCAAGAATCAGAATATGACATTGAATGTATCCTACCTAAATTTAAAAGCCACCTAAAGAATAGATCTGATGCACTGAATCCTAATGACCAAAGACCAGATGAGTTGAGGGAGAAGAGAATCAAGGATATCATCCATGAAGAAAGCAAAACTTTATTAAAAAGGCAGGTGATAAGTAGAAGACCAAAATGTATGCCAAAAGATATCCTGAAACTTTCAGTATAATGTAGTTGTATACAATCAAGTTGGAGCCAACCCATAGCTGACCCTCCAGCTGGTTTCCAGAGACAATTAATCGCACAGGAGGATATTTTCCATCCTTCTTCTGAGGAGCAGTTGACTTATTAGAACCATGTGTCTTCAGGATTGCAACAGTTTCTTGCCTCTAGTGAATATAGAGAGGTCATAATAAAGGAAAGAAACACAGAAGAAAGAGATTCAGTGAAGATTTCAAAGGGTAACTCAAAAAGAAAAAGTACTATAACAAAATGTGCAAAAAGCTGGAATTAGAAGATAAAAGAGTATCATTGATAATTTCTCAACTTGAAAGTACAGAAGAACCAATTTAAGCCTGAAGTGTAATACTGAAAAATTCTATGGGCAAAGTCTTGAATGATGTAGGAAGCATCAAAAGACAATGGGAGGAATACACAGAGCTACTGTACCAAAAAGAATTGATTAGCACTGAACCATTTCAGGAAGTAGTATCTGATTAAGGACCAATGGTAACAAAAAGAAGTTCAAACTGCCCTGATGACAGCTTTTTGTATTGGCAAAATACAGCCTCAGAAGAGATGGAATGTCAATTGAGATGTTTCAATAAAACAAATTAATTCCGGATTGCTTGTTAATCCAAGCAAATAAATTTGAAAGACAACTACCTGACCAACTAACTGACTAGAAGAGATTCATATTTGTTACCATTTTTTAAAAAAGACAATCCAACAGATTGTGGCAATTATCAAGCATCTGCCATTAACTAAGTTATTGATACTTCATTAATACCCTATGCAAGTAAAATCTTATGGAAGATTATTTTTAAAGGGCTGGAACAATACATTGACAGAATTGCCAGAAATTCAAGCTGGATTCAGAAGAGGCTGTGACACCAGTAATATTAATTGCTGGTGTCAGATGGATCTTGAATTAAAATAGAAAATAACAAAGATTTTCTTGTGTCTTATTAACTATGCAAAGGCATTTGACTGTATAGTATAACAAATTATGGCTAACATTGAGAAAAAATAGGAATCCAAAACATTTGTGTTCATGAAAAACCTACAGGCCAAGAACAATTGACTCAACAGACAGAGCATGGTTTAAAATCAGGAAAGGAGTGCATCAGGGTTGTATCTTTTCTCTACACTTACTCGATTTGAATGCTGAGCTAATAATTTGAGATGCTAGACTATATGAGGAAGAATGTAGTATCAAGATTGGAGAAAGATTCATCAACAACCATTGTCATGTTAGATAAACAAGATAATACAACAATACTTGGAGAATAGTAAAGAATTGAAGCATTTATTGCAGAAGATCAAAGACTATAGCCTTCAGTTTGGATTGGGTCTCAACATCAAGAAAACAATCTTCACAACTAGACCAATAGACAAAAAAAAAAAATCATGACAGATGGAGAACAGAGTGAAGTTGTCAACAATTTCCTTTTACTTTGGAGCCATGGAAGTGGCAATCAAGAAATCAAAAGATGTGTTGCACTGAGGCAACCTCTCTAAAAAATGTTGAAGAGTAAAGATGTCAGTTTAAAGACTAAGGTGTATCTGATCCAGGCCATGGTATTTTAAATTCTTTCCTATGCATCTGAAAGTTGAGCAATGAATTAGGGTGACAGAAGAATTCTATACCTTTGGAATTTGGTGTTGGAGAAGAATACAGAATATCCCATGGGTTGTAATAAGAACTAGTCCGTCTTGGAGGAAGGGCAAACAGGATGTTCCTTAGAAGCAACAATCATGAAAATAAATCCCACACACTAAGGGCATGTTGTTAGGAGGGGCCAGTCCTTGGAAAAAGGACTCATCAACCTGAGAAAAATAGAGGGTCAGAAAGAGAGAGCATGACCTTCAACTAAATGGCATGACACCGTGACTATATCATGGCAAGACATCATGAGGATGGTGCCAGACAGGGCAGAGTTCTGGTCTGTTCTTCACAGGGCATCTATGAGTTGTAGTGGACTTGATGACAACTAACAACAACAATGTGCTAAATTACCCAGTAGTAGAGAATTCCTTCTTTCACTTGGTACTAAAATACCTAGAAGTTATGCTTACATTTGTAATAGGGTAAAGTGATTAAAATGAAATTTCAAATTCTATTTCTAAATTCTGTGTTCCCACTCCTAACAAAAGTCTACATCATATAAGTTTATATCTATACTCTTTACTAATGTCTTCACTACTAACTCAAGATTTTACTGCATCATTTCACAGATGTTTATAAACAAGTGGCCATCAAGTTGACTTTGGCAACTTCATCTGTCAGAATTGCGCTCCATTGGGTTTTTAATGGCCAATTTTTTGAAAGTAGATCCCTCGCTCTTTCTTCCAAGGCATCTCGGTGGACTTTAACTTCTAACCCAAATACTGGTGCAAAAAATGTAGAGGGTTAAATTAAGCTTCCTGGGGACTACAAAACACTTAGACTCCAACTCTAATGATAGCACTCACCTACAGCACACTTCAAAGGGATCTACCCATATGGTCATCTCCTTTGGAAGTCCCAGGTGAGAAAAATCCACGTTGCTTTCGGCACAAGCCCTTTCTAAAATGGGATCTTTAGTCTGGCAATTATTTATCCTGATACACCTTAAAGAGGAAAAAAGAAATACGAACAATGACAGATGTTTAGCAAGAGGGTCAAGTTGTAGCAGCTGGCTTCAATACACAAAACTCCCCATTTTACCTGTCCTCTCTTCCCCTTCCCACCATTTTCATAAATAAAAGTAAATATCCTCATACAGGTAGCTCAGGTGGCATAATCCTTTTTTAAAAAAAAGGTACTGCTAACCTCTCATGCCTCTCTGGTAGTTTGGATCTACCATAGGGGTCACAGGGGAAAGATAGGCAATCTCTTCCTAAGAGATTTGAAGCCTTGAAAATCCAACGGAGGATCAATTATGTGTTGGTTCTGACTTAACAAGTTTTTAGTGTTATACTTGTTCCTTTTCAGTTGACTCAGAATCTGTGTTTTCACTACTAGATCACAAATAATAATTCACAAATGTTTCCTTTCTACATGGCAAACACAAGTAACTCCATTTCACATAAAGGGTCTGCTCTGTAGCTTCAGATAATAATGTCATATACATATCTTTCTTTCTAGTCTATGTCCAAGAAAGTGAATGTGAGTTGACATAATGAAGTTATTTCTAGGTGTGTGACAGAATATGTTCTCTTTTCCTAGCAGAAGAGCGTTTGGTTGTTCACTTCCTTTTGCTTATCACATACAAGCTCTCACCTGAAGGCTTGTCCTTTAGAAGGGCAATCAGAGTGCCAATGGCTTCTGTATGTTTGAAATAAGATTGTCATCAATTTTTCTGAAAAGTCTTCCATTTGCTGTTTATTCAGCTTATCATGCTTTTTCACCAGTCTTGTGATAAAGAAAACGGCTGTTGCAATTTCATCTCTCATGATTCAAGAAAAAAAGCAGAATCTATGAGGTCTTCAATCATTTTAAGGCAAAAGTAAAGAGAAATGGGGTTTCATTTATCACCGACATATAATTGTCACTTGGCACCTTCACAGATCTCTAATTAAAATAAAAACTTATTTGCCAGAAAGAATTCCCCAGCAAATAAACTAATCACTTCAGTACAACATTTTTGTTGAGAACACTAAGTCCTCATTCAGTGAGTTTTTAAAACTTTCCGAAGGGGGGAAAATACACCCCATATTTTTAAAATACTTTAATATGTTTACAAAATAAGTGAAACATCATTACACAATATAAGTAAAAAAGATACTGAGGGCAATACATTACACTGAACAGCCATTAAAAAAAAAACATTTACAAGGAGCAAAAACATTTCCAAATACAATAGTTGTAAAATCTGGCTTTAGGTTGCACATCTTAGATAAAATTTAAGATTAATCAAACATCTTATTATACTTACGAGCAAAATCTCAGGAGCCACAACAAAACATGCGCAGAGTTAGAAGACCAACTGTTATCAACTCACCTGTATGTGCTTGTTCCTTTTCAGTTGACATTTATAAAATCCTGCGCCTCAAAGGCTTGAACTTGAAACAAGGTGCGATCCATTAAGTAATGTAAATTGAGGTTTTTTCAGATCTTAAGCATAGGACTCTTTGGAATACATCAACTCAACTCATTGCTATTGAGTCTGTTCCCTCCAGCAGATTTCCAAGGCTGTAAATCACATGGGAGGAAATTGCCCAACCTTTTCCCTCAGAGTCACTGGTGGTTTCAAATTAGCAGCACAACTTGTTATAGACTCTGTCACCAGAGCTTCCTCCAGGATACACAGGTGTGGGCAGATTTTCTAGTAAAGTCTTCAGGGAGTTCTAGTGGCTTGGTGATAAGGAACAATCAATTCAAAGGCAAGTGCTTCAGAACCAACCAGCTGCTCCATGGGATAAAGAAGGGCAGTCTCCGCCTGTGTAATTCACTGCCTCTGAAAACCCCATGGAGGCTCAGTTATGAGTCAGTTCTGACTCAAAAGTACATAACACCATCAACCTTAAAGTCTTAGGGATCTCTGAAGGCCTGGTGGGTAAAGATTTGTACTGCCAAACCAAATTCAGTGATGAGTCAGTTCCAACTCAATACCACATGATAACAACAACAACTAAAGTCTTGGTATTTGTTGCATACATTGAGAAGTAAGCCATCTCCTTCCAAATCTTAACATTGTACATCCTGAAAATTTCATCTCTAATGATCAATTTATAAATGAATTTTGGTTTAGATATTTTACAAAAATAAGACTTTCTTTAAAGCCCTTTTGCCAACCACATCTTTTTTTTTTTTCCACTGATGTATTTGTAGGCTAAATCCATTCATTCTCCAGGTGGAGGTCATTCATTGACTACCTGATTTGGATTCACTGGGTTGCTTGTAACAGATGGAGATTCTCAGACATCATCCCATATCTACTGGGACAATCCTTCTAAAGCAAAGGCCCAGAAAGTGTCAACAAGTTCTCCAGGTGAGTCTTATACCCATCAACATTTAAGAACCATAGTAGTGGATAAGGAGAAATCTTCTCTTTAATTATCCATACTAAGTGGTTCCGTTTCTTCACCAGTGAAAAAGGGTTAACTCTCTCACAAGGAAACCAACTTCATTTCTAAAAAGCTCCAAATACCAGGTAGCCCTGCCTCCTGGTGTGGAACCCAAGTGACCTCTCTGCCCCTCTCTATGTGCAGTAGAGTTTTTCCCTCTGGTGCTTTACAAAGGGCATCTAACCCTTCACACAGGATGACACTTCAAACACTAACTACCCAGCTGTCTCTAGGTAGTCTCCTCTGAAAGGCTAAATAAGCCTCCGCTTTTTTAACAATCCCCTGTAAACATACTATCCAGACCCTTCCTCTGGCCCACCATTTACCTGTGGGTGAGTTTCAAATGTAGTGAGAATTCTCATTTGAAGTGTGGCACCTATAATCACACATGATACCTCGGGTGCGTTCTGCCAGTACTGAAGAGGGTGGGGCTGTCCCCTCCTCCCTCAGAACACTCTGCTTCTAGAATGAATGTCTATGATGCCATTCAACATTCTTAAATGCCTCTGATGGTGCGCAACTCATTCATAGTGGTACCACTGAGCTTACAAGTAGTCTCTTTCACTCTAACTATTCTATCAAATTTTTTTTTCTGTCATGCATGGTATATACCATGCATATACTTATAGGTATTAGAGCTTTGGCTTGGGAGCTTGGTTCACCTAGATTCCTTTCCATATGAAGTGGAAGTTAAAGATCTCAAAAAGCCCCAGAGTGGCTGCTGGACTTGAACCACTGATCTTCCAGTGTAACCACTGTACTACCAGAACTCTTTTCATACATGCTTTTCCTTTCCCCCCCCCCATTTAAAAAAGAAATTGAGTGCAAGTTCATAAACTGGTGTTCATTCATTCATATACTCATTTTGTTTTACTATGTTAATTATAATTGATGGATGCAATTAATTATATTTCATTAAACCCTTTTAGCAGGTGAAGACACCAGTTGCTATCACACTCTATAAAGTGTCCTTATTTGATGCTTTTCATTTCATACTCATTGCTGCTGAGTGGGAACCAACTGAGTGTTCCCAAAATTGAATCTCTAAGTCTATAAACTACATGGAAGGAGTTTGCTCATCTTTCTCCCTCAGAACTGCTAGTGGATTTGAACAATCAGAGTGGTATGGCCTTTGAGTTAGCAGCATAATCCCAGGGAACTAGATCATCAGAGTTCCCTAAGCAGCCCCTACACAGAGCAAAGGTCACTGGAAGCCCGTACAAGTGAGAAGGTGATTCTGCACTGCTGGTGCCCTGTGAGGAGATCACAAGCGTGCTGTTGCTGTTAAACAGGAAAGGAGCTAAAATAAACAAACAATGAAAGGGTCTACTGACTGAAATAAAATGGAGATCATCATAAGTGAATTTTCAAACATTCAGAAAGGTTACTTCTTGTCAAACTTATTCAAAGCCAGTCTTTAGTAAATAAACGCCTGGCTTAGGTAAAAAGAGGCTCCTATCAAGATTATAACAGATAATATACCTGTTATAATGCACCTCATCCAGAGTCCAATAGTTACAATAGGGGAGCAACACCAGAAAACAGTTAAGAATCACTACAAAATCAAACATCCTGAGTTGAATCCAAGTCCTCTAGCTTACTATAAACCTAGGTGTGGAGTTTGTCTTTCAATGTTACTTCTCCTGCCCTTATTGGATATTGTTATACAGATAGGCTGGACTATGCAAATGAAGCATATTGGCCTAGCCACAAGGGGATCTGCTACCTCACAAGGAGATTGGCCAGTCTCAACAATCTACAAGAGGATTGGCTAGTCTTGCCAATAAATTGAAAAGCTGTAGCTGCAAAAACAGATTTTCCCGAACTAGAAGAAATTCTTCTCCCACCAGAAGAGGAAGGCAACCTCCCTCAACCCAGTGAAATGTAGGAGAAGATTTGGGACAACAACAGCAGCAGCAATGGCTGAACTAGAGAAATGATATAAGATGAAACTTGGAGGGTTGGGGGGAAGCTAAGTGGCAAGACAGAAAACTTTGTTGGGCAACTGGGGTCTGGGGGTGGGGGAAGTAAATATGGGCAGGACTGAAAACCTGGGACTGCTGTGAGACTCAAGACCAAGTTGCCTATGTGTGCATTTCGGGAGGTGTCTTGACTGTATTCTGTTATTAATCTGAATTATAACCTTTTTTAAAAATAAAATTTTCTTTTATACTGGTTTACTTACAATGTTTGTATACATTGTCTTTCACACCAGATCTTTCTCATTTCCTTTACCTACCCTTCCCTCTACTCAGCAAATTGACTTCCTCAATATAGTTCTATGTGGTCTGTGGGCAATCGGATTTTTGACCCAGCAAAGCAGTAAGATTGGTGTTGATGTGAGTAGAAAGATGCATGGGAGCATGGGGGCCATGTCTGACCTCATTGTATTGGTTTTTTGTTATTGATATTGTGGGTGGGGATAATTTCCTCCTATGAAGTTGGTAAAGGTTAGATGCGGCCCTTGCTCATTTTACACTGCAGAAATATTTCAACTTCTCTCACCTTTAGGATCTCTGTGTGTGAAAAGAACTGAATCTACCAAGCAGTGCAAATGCAGAAGTGTTAGAGGGTTAGAAGTGTTAGTGGGAATCAGGTCACTGGGTTTGTGTTCCAATTCTATTCACTGTGACCTTATGCATCTTATTCAATTTCTCTGTGCTCCAATTTCTTCCTTACTAAAAAAGGAGATGATAATACCCACTCGGCAACTTAATCTTACTTGGATCCATAGTCAATATGCTTGGTACCAGCAGCCAGGAGATCAGGAGACATATTGCACTGGATAAGTCAGTAGTCAGGGACCTCTCCAAATTATTGAGAAGTAATGATGTCAGTTCAAGGACAAAGGTGTGCCTGATTCAGGCCATGATCTTTTCAGTTACTTTTCAGGCATCTGAGAGCTGGACAATGAATAAGGATGACAGAAGAAGAATTGGGTCCTTTGAGCTGTGCTATTGGAGAAGAATACTGAAAATCCCATGAATTACCAAAAGAAGAAACAGATAATGTCTTGGAGAAGGTGCAGCCAGAGTGCTCCTTGGAGACAAAGATGATGAAGCTTCATCTCACATACTTTGGCGCATGTTGCTAGGAGAAGTTATTTCCAGGAAAGGGGTACCATGCTTGGAAAGATGGAGGGACAGTGAAGGAGAGGAAGACCCTCAACCAGGTGGGATGACATATAATGACTTTGGCAATGGGCTTGAGGGTGTCAGAGACTGTGAAGATGACATGGGATTGGACAGTATTCAGATTGGTTGTTCATAGGGTCACTATGAGTCATACGCAATCCAACAGCACCTAACAACAACAGTAGTACTGGTTTTACAAGGGGGAAAAAAGCAAAAATGCTTAGAACATACTCTTCTGCAGAATAAATGCTCTATGAATGCTAAGTATTATCCTTTCCATTAATATGGAACTCAACTGGCTTAGTTGGCCTGGTTGTTAAGAAGCTATGCTCAAACCCAAAGATACGTGGTTCAAACCCACAAGTTGCTCAGTGGGAGAAGGATGGGCAATCTCCTTCCATGCAATTTACTGCCTCTGAACACCTGCTGAAAGATCAGCTATGAATTGGTTCTGATTAGACAGCACACAACAGCAACAGTGACCTGGTGTCAAATACTTGCACTGCCAATCTAGAGGCATGCAGCTCAAATCCACCAGCTTCTCTACGGGAGATAAATGGGCAGTCTCATCCCATGTGGTTTACTGTCTCTGAAAAGCCACTGGAGGGTCAGCTATGAGATGGTTCCAATTTGAAAGTTCACAAGAACAACAATATTACTCTTAATACCACCATTACGGCTACTAATATCTAAAGTTAAAGATAAACGTGTACCAGGCATTTATTAAGTACAGTGCTTGATATCTAGTAAGTGCACCAAAGGTGGTGACCTTATTTTTAAACCTAAGTAAGGTTTTTTCTCTCTTTTTTACGTTAAATCGTTTTAAACACTTTGTAGGTTAAATGGGGCAAAGGACAACTACATAATGTGATGTTTTTGTTAGTTAGTAAATTATCTCTCCATTTTGGCTGTTGTTTAATTTGTTAAGAATTTTACTGTGTCCTCCTGAAGAGAATGAATAAACAATGCAGAACACGTTGTCAACTTCCTAGGAGATTCCTCTTCAGATTTTTATACTTTTAGAACTGCCATTTTCACTTTAACCAATTAGTCCACTCAAGGGGGCTCTAGTGGCTTACTCTGTGTAGAGCCAAGATCCTAGTTCAAAGATAGCACCTTTCTGGCCATTTCAATCCATCGGTGGTTCCACAGGAGAATGATGGGCAATCTCCTGCTGCGCTATTTACAACCTTCTATTTTCCCTGGAGGATTAGCTTTGAGTTCCAACAGCAATGAGTGAGAGATCAGGCACTGAACAACTAGTCGTTAGTGCAGTAGAAAGTAGTTTTAAATTATCTAAATCTACATACAATATTAGGAAGAGTTGAGGCACTTGCTGTAGAAGATCAAGAATTTCCATACGCATTTGATCTCAACATCAAGAAAACAAAGGTCCCCACCGCAAGACCAATAGTCAACATTATGATAGATGGAGAAAGGATTGAAGCTGTCAATGCTTTCATCTTCCCTAGATCACAATCAACACCCTTGGTACCAGCAATTAGAAAATCAGGAGACATATTGCATTGGGCAAGTCCTCTGCCAGGAGCATCTCTAGAGTGCTGAAGAGTAATGATGTCAGTTTGAAGACTAAGGTGTGCCTAATTCACATCATGGTCTTCTCAGTCGCCTGCTGCACGTTGGAGAGCTGGACAATGAATAAGAATGACAACAATAGTTGATGTCATTGAGTTGTGGTGCTAGAAAATAGTACTTAACACCTCATGAACTGCCAAAAGAACAAACAGCTGTGTCCTGGAGAAGGTGCAGCCAAAGTGCTCTTTGGAGGCAAAGATCACAAAGCTTCATCTCACATACTTTGGGCATGTAGCTAGGTGAGGCTATTCATCGGAGAGGGATACCATGCTTGGAGATGAGGGCTCAGCGAAGAAGACGACGACGACACTGCCCCGCAATGAGATGGATTGGCACGGTGACTTCAGCAATGGGCTTGAGAGTTTTGGAGATGGAGAGGATGGCACAGGATGGGGCAGGGTACAGGTTTGCTGTTCATAGGGTCATATTCAATTTGACAGCACCTAACAACATACCAATCCCTTCAATCTATTGATAAAGTAACCCTGTCTTAAAAGATGAAAGTTAATTTAACCTGGCATGCCTTGTTCTTCAGGATCCCATGCACTTCCAAGTAATCTCAAACTCCCTAATACTCAGTAAATATCTGTTTACTAAATTGTCTTTTAAAAATCCCCCCACAAGGGAGCTCTGGTGGCCTAGTGGTAAGAAGATGCACTGAAATCCCAGAAGTGTTCAAATCCACCAGATGTTCTGCTGGAAAAGGGGGGACAGTCTCCTCCTATACCAGTCAGATCTGATTTGACGGTACACACCCCCAAAAAAATAAAATAAATTTTTTTTTAAAAAGGAACCTTTCATCGTTTAAAAAAAAAAATCCCCCCACAGCAAACAACAAATGCTGGCGAGGTTGTGGAGAAACTGGAACCATTATTCACTGTTGGTGGGAGTGTAAAATGCTACAACTGTGGATAGTGGTATGGCACTTTCTCAAAAAGTTGCAAATAGAGATACCATTCGACCCAGCAATTCCACTACTGGGAATATACCCTGAAGAGACCATAACTGACATCCAAGCAGATATATGCACACCCATGTTTATCACAGCTTTGTTCACAATAGCAAGGAGCTGGAAACAACCTAAGTGCCCATCAACAAACGAATAGATAGAGAAGCTGTGGTATATTCACACAATGGAATACTATGCTGCATTGAAAAACAAGGAACTCATGCAATATTCTTTAAAATGGGTGACCCTGGAGGACATTATGCTGAGTGAAGTATCTCAGTCACAAAAGGACAAATACTGCGTGGTGCCACTGTTGTAAAGCAGGACTGACCTCAGGGTTGGGAGGAGACTGAGAAGGATGGGTTCAATAATGTACACTGCACTGAAACAGATGAAGGAGAAAACTGTTTAAGAGGGAAAATTATTAGGGATTTTTGTCATGATAGGAGTCCAGAGCAAAAGCTGTATAATGGAGTAGACCTGGGGGGAGGAATTGTAAAACAATGAAAGAATTTTTTTTTTACTTTTCGAAGAGGGTAGTGTACTAGGGGGGAGGGTTGGGAGGGGAGAAAAGTGCAACAATGAATGAATGGAAATCCAAAGTCTCTGTAAATTTTCATTGAAATTAATAATGTATTTTTTAAAAAAGAAAATTGGAGGAAGAAAAGATCTAATATGTTTAATTTAATAAAATCTAGAGCTTTAAAATAAATCCCCCCACTTAATTATCACTTCATGATATAGTCATATTAGAAAAATGCCATTCATTGAGTGTATAGTTTCTATCTCCTAATATGTTAAGGAGCTCTATGGTCTAATGGTAAGGAGTTGTGCTGCCAACACAAAGGCAAGAGGTTTGAATCCAGCAGCTGCTCTGCAGGAGAGAATAAGGAATCACCTAACATAAGCTAAGCCACTTCTAAAAACACCCTGGAGGGTTAGTTATGAGTCAGCTTTGAATTGATGGGAGTTAAGTGATTGACAAGGCAACAATTCTTCATTTATGTTATATAAATGTGTATATGCATCTGCATAGACAGAAATAGAAAAGATTTAGATTCTTATATTTGAAAGGAATTCTAGTGATGCCATGGTTAAAGCATTAACTCTAGGGAAGAAAGATGCAGCAATCTACTCCCACACTGATGACAGCCTTTGAAACTCTATGGGCTAGTTCTCCTCTGCCTTATGGAGCCATTATGAGTGATCATTGACTCAACAATAAAAAAGTTATAGCACAGATTTGCAATTTATAATTAAAGCTTCATATCCTGACATTCAAGGACAAAAACTTAGAACCACTTTGCTTTCATAAAATTAGTATAAAACAAAATTCTTGCACTTGACCATTCTGAAAGGAATTGCTGTAGAAGACCCTGAAGAGAGTAGGGGAGAATGTGGAACAAAACACAAAGTTTAGGCTAGGCTCACTAGTCCAACACAGACTGGTGGAATTCCCGAGACTATTACCCTAAAAACACCTTAAATGGCACAAGGAGAGATGCCTGTCTTCCTCCTGAGGAACAGAGGGTGGTTTCAAACCCATGCCTTTGGGTTGGCAGCAAAACTCCCTATTCACTAAGCTACCATAGCTCATGGCCCTTGCTTATCCTTTGAACCTCAAACAAAATTCATCTCAACTTTCAGTCAAACAATAGCTAGGCCTGTATGGTGACCAATAACTGCAGACAGGCACTCACTTCTTACAGGAACCAGCCATGTAAAGTCAAAGGAGCAGCATTTGTCTAAGGATAAAGCCCTGAAGGCAGAAAGGGGTGAGATAGAAGGATTAATGGAAATGAGAATTACTAAATACAGAAAGTGAGATTATATTGTGGTTCAAAATCAGGAAAGGAGTGTGCCAGGGATACATTCTATCTCCATATCTTTTCAGTCTATGTGGAACAAATAATTTTGGAGGCTGGACTTTATATCAGAATTGGAAGAAGATTCATAAACAACCTGCATTATGCAGATGACACAAATCTGCTTGCCAAAATTGAGGAGGACCTGATGTGTTTGCTGCAAAAGATCACAGACTGTAGTAGTCAATATGGAGTGAAACTCAACATTTAAAAAGCAAAGTTTCTTATCACTGGGACAAATGGCAGCACCATGATAGATAAAGAAGAGATTGACATTGTTAACAATTTCAGCTTACTCAATTCCACAATCAACACTGTTAGCACCAGCAGTCAGGAAATCAAAAGACAAATTGCACTGGGAAAATTTGCTGTCAGGGACCTCTCCAGAGTGCTAAAGAGCACAGTTGCTAAAATGGGATTTGGGAGTTGAATTTCTCTTTAACTGGCCAGCTGAAAAATCTCAGTGGTAGACGATAGATATGCCTAGATTCTGTTATCACATAGTGGTGCAACCACTAAAATTTTCCCCAGTGAAGAACTGGTCTATAGAATATAGATATTAGGCATGCACTGACTCTTTTACTATCTTTGAGCTTGACAGGGTCGTGAAATAGTAAATCTAACAGTTATGTAAATTGGATAGAACGTGGTGAGTGCCTTCATCTCTACAAATTCAGTAATAAAGTCAGTTCAGCTCAGGTTTGTGTTTAGTTGCTGACCTAAAAGCTGGTGGTTCAAATCTACCTGTCAGTCTACTTATCTCAGACTACAGCCAAGAAAACCCCATGAAACAATTGTGCGCTGACAAGCATGGGTCACCAAAAGTCTAAATCAACTCAACAGCAATGGACTTAAGGAATTACGAGCCCAGAATACAAAATAAAGGTGAAGATGAAGCCTTACTAATCTTTACCACAATAGTATTTTATTTAGTTCAAGTGTTTATAACACAATTCTTTTTTTCTCTTACTCGATGCCAAGGATTTCCAAACTACAGCATTTTGGAATTGCCTAGAAATCTATCTGTAAAGACCAGCCTCTGACTCTGACCTCCAGACACTCTGATTTGATGACTAAACTGTGCAACTGGGCATCAGGATTTTTTTTTAAAGCTCCCCAAGAATTTCTTTTTTTTATTTTCTTCTTTATGTGTGTGTACTGTCAAATCAGATCTGACTGGTACAAGAGCAAATTGTTCCTCCTTCTTCAGCAAAGCATCTGGTGGATTTGAACCATGCACCTCTGGGATTGCAGTGCAGCGTCTTGCCACTAGGCCACCAGAGCTCGCCTCCCCAAGAATTTCTATGGCACAACAAAGGTGAAAGAGCATGCCAGTCGTTATCTCCTGGTTGTTGAGTAAAACCACATTGTGGAAATGACGCAGAGTGAGTTTTTGTTGGCTGTGAATTGCTGGGAAGGAGACTGTCCATGGTTCTCCTGTGGAGCCACTATGGCTTTGAACGGCCAGGGAAAAGTCAGAGCTACCCACTATGGTACCAGAGCTTGAGACCAGTTGCCAAGAAGATCTTTTAATTATTTTACCATTATAATTTCTCAGCAATGCCTTAAACCTTAATAAAAATTGTTGTTAGGTGCCATCTAGTTAACTAAGACTCTGAAACGAAGTGAACAATAGATCAGAACCTTGCCCTGTCTGCACCATCACCAATCAGTATGGCGCATTTAGTGTGGCACATTTGCATCACACGGCCATAACTTTTCTTTTCTAGCCCTTTGCTGGAATAACTTTGGAAAGATTGTTTTTGTTTGTTTGTTTAATGCTGCAAGTGGGGGAAATTGAAAACTAGGATTACTACTTTCATAGTTTTTAAATAAAACTTGTTTCTAAACTAAAGGCAACATAAAACAAAAAAATCCCCAAAATAAACTAAAGGCAACATATGAATTATCACATCTACCTTGCCCTTTTCAAAAAGCTAATGTTTGTATTTCCAGTATGAAAATGGTTCTGGTGTTTAATTCTTTCATTTGTCATTTTCCCAGGTGACATACTGTTCTATTGTCCTTTGAGCTGTTGAAGTGCATTCGTGGTGAGGCTTTGAACCCTCTCCTAGCATTATTTTCTACAACAGGCCCAGGCAAGCCTTGGAAGTTAGGAACATAACAGTAGAAAAACAATGTACTTAGATTTCAGGAAACACAACCAAGTAGAAACGAAACACCATGCTAGATGTCTTTTGGTCACTTCTTCTTTAAACACCTTAAATCTCCTATCCATTATTGACAGCCACCTCCTTCTGTTTTAACCAGCATTCATTCAATGACTGTTTATTGACCTTACCACTGCAAATGCTGTGAGTAATAAAAAGAAAACCAAAGTTCTCCTTTCCGTTCTAGAGGCTTATTATATTCATAGGCAGAAATCAGATATGTATGTAAGTGACAGTTTGGATGCAGAGTAGGAGAAATAAGATAGCAGAACAGTACTCTAGCTTTCTAACATTAGTAACCAAGAGAATGATGCTATCATCGAAAGAATTAAAGAGTTCAGCAGAAGTGTCAGTATAAAATCATGGCTAGTTTAGCTTGAGATTTACTGAGATTTCCAACTAAACAACCAACCAGTTTCTATCAAGGTGATTCCAACTCGAAGTGACCTCGTGTTTCAGGGCAGAGCGAGGCTCTTAAGTATTTTTAATGGCTGTGACTTTTCAGATGTGGATCGTCAGGCCTTTCCTTCAAGGCATCCCAAGGTAGATTCACACTGCCAATCTTTCTGTTAGTACCTGAGCTCTGGTTGTGTCAACCAGAGACTGAACACTCAAGTTGTTCTTGTTGTTGTTAGGTGCCATTCAAGCTGACCACTAGTAGTTACAGTAGGAACAACAGATAGGAACCCTGCCCCATCCTGCGCCACCGTCACAGCCTCTGATGTTCTCTAACCCATTGTTACAGTGACTGTGTCAATCCATCTTGTTGAAGGTCTTCCTCTCTTTCTCTGACCTACCTTTCCCGGCATGATGTCTTTTTCCAAGGACTGACCCCTCCTGAAAACATGTTCAAAGTGCTCATCCTTGCCTCTAAAGAGCTCCACAGGTAGTGATGTCCATTAAAAAGACAGAGTTTAGTAGAATATGCAGTCTTGGGCTGGCCTACATTAGCCTCATACTTGCGTAGAACAGATAATGAATTCTAAAGTTTGAAGGACAGAAGAAAAATACAGCTTACCACTACAGACATTTATTCCCTTGCTTAAGGCACTGTCTTTTCAGTATTTCTGTAAACAAATCTACTCTATCTACAGATGGCTTGGGTAAACCTGGATGTGGAATCATGGACAACAGAATGAAATAGTCTCCTGCCATTTGGAGTGTAAAGGAAGTAAAAAAAAATAAAAATAAAAAAATAAAGGGAATGTGTCAAAGATATTTTACCATCTTAATAAGCCGGTGGAGCTCTGGTGGTACAATGGTTAGAGCACTTTGCCACAAACTAAAATAGCAGATTTTGAACCCATCATCCCCTCCCTGGAAGAAAAATGTAGCAATCTGCTTCCCTCAGGATTTCCTGTCCTGGAGACCCTCAGGGACAATTCTGCATTGATGTATAGGGCCACCAGGAGTCAGACTCCACTACAGCAGGTTTGAGTTTGATCTTGGCTTGTTAAGCCTGAAACACAGAATCAAATAATAATAATAAAAACTCAACATAAAAGTGGCCAGAACTATGTGGTCAAAGTATCCATTTCTATAATTGTATGTCTTCATTTTTAAAACGGCCATGTTTAATTTAATTAATTAGGCATCTTCAAGATCACTATCAGTAAAGGTTCATCAGAAAGGGCCAAACTCATTGCTGTCAAGCTGGAACCGACTGAGAGCTCATCATCTACACTGGTTTTCTGAGCCTGTAAACTACACAAGAGGACACTGCCCATGTCTCACCCACAGAGCCAGAGAGGCTCAGCCTTTGGGTCAGCAGCAGAACTCGCTACAGACTGTACTGCCAAGTTCTGGACTTCTCCATTTTAGCCAAACTTTGCCTTTAAAATGAAAATATGCTTATAACAGTTTCAAAATAGGCATCACTGTCAAATGTCATCTAAATGGAACAGTAAGTTTGCTGGACTCTTGATTCCACAGCCAATCTCATTATTTTCCTTGATTTAATGAGTTTCTTCTCTTCCTTAGTCTACAAGTTACAATCCTAAACTTATCCACACATTTGCAAATGTACATTATTGCTAATAAGTGAGAAAGTAAAGGAGTTTTATGAACAATCTCACTTCTGATGGGAAGTATAATTTTTTAGTACTATTTTTAAAAACATTAAAGGGCTAAAGAGTGCCAGAGATTGCTGATTCTTTAACACACACATAAACTCAGTTCCATTATGTTCAAGCCCAATACAAAGCAAGTTACATCATTTTTTTAAATGTATGTTCTTTTTTCCTGTTGTGAATCATTGAATCAGATCTGACTGGCACAGGAGGTGATTGTCCCACCTTCTCCAGCGGAGCGTCTGGTGGATTCAGACCACATGCCTTCGGGATTACAATGCAGCTTTTTGCCGCTAGGCCACCAGAGCTCCCTAGCAAGTTATATTATTGAAACAAAACAACATATCCCAAAAAGTGGCAAAAAAAGATTACACAAAGGCATTTGACTGTGTCAATCATAACAAAATCTGGATAGTAAAACAAATTGGAGTGCCTTAGCATTTAATTGTGCTAATGTAATAGTTATACATAAACCAACTGACCAACAGAACAAGGGGATACTATGTAGTCAAAGGCAGGAAAGATCTGTGTCTGGGTTACATAATTTCATCGTATTCATTCAGTCTGTTTATCAAGTCAATAACCCAAGAATATGGACTATCTGAAGAAGAATGAGACATCAGAATTAGAGGAAGTCTCATCAACAATAAATGATATGCCAATGACACAACCCTGCTTGCTATGAGTGAAGAGAACTTGAAACATTTTCTATGAAGATCAAATACTACAGCCTTTGGTATGTTTACATCATGAAAATAAAAATACTCTCAAGTGGACCAATAGGCAGCATCAGGATAAATGGAGAAAGACTGAAGTCAACAATTTGATTTTACTTTGATCCACAATTAACATTGTGGCATCCAAGCAACAATCAAGAAATCAAATATTATTGTTGCTGTTGTTAGGTGCCATCAAGTCAAGTGTGACTCATAATGACCCTATGAATATCTGAACCCTGTTCTATGATGTGCCGTCCTCACACTTCCTAACACACAACAAGAGCCTTTTGCAGCAATCACCATGTCAATCCACCTGGAAGTATATATAATCTGTTGGATGGAAAATCAATTTGCTCTGTAGACTTTCACCAAATCACAAAAAAAGTTTAACAGAAAGTACATGTTGTATAGCATTGGTCAACTCTGCTACATAAGATATCTTTAATGGTTAAAAAGCAAAGATGTTACTTTGAGTACTAAGATATGCCTGCCCCAGGTAATTATCCCAGGCAATAGCTAAGATTCATTTATTTTCAATTGATCCTTCAACAACAGAAAAATAATTTCTGCCTTTCAGTTGTAGTGTTGGAGATAAATACTGAGTATTCCATAGATTCTCAAAAAACAAATCTGTCTTGGAGAAAGTGGAATGACAATGCTTCCTCGAAGCAAGGATGGTAAAACTTCATCTGATATACTTTAGGCATGTTGTTAGGAGAGGGCAGTTCTTGGAGAAGGACATCATGACTGTAAAGGTAATGGGTCAGCGGAAGAGAGGAAGACCCTCGACAAGATGGATTAACGTGGTGACTGTAATATGCCAGGAGGTTGCAAGGGTGGCACAAGATAGGGCAGCTTTTGGGTTCATTGTTCGTAGGATCCCTGTGAGTTGTAGTTAACTCGATGGCACATAACACAACAAATTCATCTCATCAAGGGTCTTCCTCTCTTGCACTGTGCCTCCACCCTCCCAAGCATGAAGTCCCTCTCTAATAACTGATCCTGCTTTGCAATAGGTATGTCAGAGGAAGCTTCAATCAAAAAAGAAAAACCACTGAAGAATTGATGCATTTGGATTATGTTGGTAGAAAATATTAAATATACCATAGACTACCAGAGCAAAAAACCAATCTATCCTAGAAGAAGTCTAGTCAGACCATTTCCTAGAAGCAAAGATGGTGAGAGTTTGGAGATGTTATCAGGAGGAACCCATGTCTGGAGAAGGACATTGTGCTTGTTAAAGTAGTGCATCAGTGAGAAAAGAGGAAGACCCTCAATGAGTGGATTGACACAGTTGCTGTAGCAACAGGCTCAAATGATTGTGAGAACGTCACAGAACCAGGCAATGTTTCCTCAGTTGTACCCAGGGTTGTCATGAGTTGACCACAACTGAACAGCACTTAAGAGTACCACTTCTATAAAGATTTCTTGGTTGTGAAATTGTTAAGGGTTTGGTTGATTAATGAAAGGTCAGAGGTGGGAACTCAACAATGGCTCAATAAAAAGATAAAACTTGGCAAAACACGCTTCCATGAGGACTGTTGTTGTTGTTGTTGGTGGTGGTGGTATTATTATGTAACCTCGAGTAAGAAACTACAAATAGCTGGCCCAATGGGTTTTCAGAGGCAGGACATTGCACGGGAAGAGAATGCCCTTTTTTCTCTTGAGGAACAGTTGATGAATTCAAACCGTGTGCCTTTGGATTGACAACACAACTCCTGAGCATCAAGACTCTCCCGGCAGGATTGTTGTTGTGTACCATCACGTTAAAACCAATTCATTATTCATTGCCCAGCAGGTTTTAAGAGGCAGTAAATTACGTGGAAGGAGATTGCCCATCCTTCTCCACAAAGAAGTTTGAGGATTCAAATCAAGTTCCTCTGAGTTGACAGCACAACTCCTTAACACTAAAATCACAAGAGCCTATACAACCCCCTGGGTCAGCTCTGCTCTGCCCTAGCATGCTGCTATAATCCATAATAGACTTGATAGCATGCAGAAATGAAAGACAGTTTTCAGAAATTAAAGAATATCAATTCCATATAGGTAAAAAGACCTTAAGTGCTTAGTGAAACTAAAAATCAAATCTACTAACTTCAAGTCAACTCTAATTTATAAGACCTTGTAGGATTGGGTAGAAATGCCCTAGGGTTTCCAAGACTAAAAATCTTTACACAACTAAATCTTTATAGTTTCAGCCCTATATAGCTAACTTCACCGCAGCTCCTCCCATAACCTAAAACTCAGTATGACTAAGCCGAAGTGCATCATCAGTAATCTCTGGTTAGAGTTCTATTCTCATGATTTTCATTAGTTACCAAGTCCTGTAAACTTCCTATCATAAAGTCTCTCCCTTGTCCCATATTTTCTACATCACTTCATACTGAGACTATTAAAACAGTCTCCTTAATGGATTTTCAGTCCCCTTGGCCTCTCCCTCTTTTAATTCATGCTACTTCATAATTCTGTGTTGGACTGCAATGAGTTACTGTGAGTAGAATGAAATTAAACCAGTCTTTAAAAAAAAAAAAATTAAACCGTTCTGGCCTAACACTGACTACTAGTTTCCTGCCATTCTAATCATATTTCTGACACTATGTGTCAAACGCGATAATGGTTACCCATGGTGGACAGTGTTTGGTAGAACTCCTCAATTAAAATAAGCATGGAAGCAGGACTGGCATCTATTTCCGAAATAGCTTGCCTCCAGAAACTCTATGAACTTGGAGCAATGATAAAAAAACTGTTCAGGTCTTTCATTCATAGGGTTATTATGAGTTGTCTACAACTCGACGGCACTTGACAACAATTGTGCAAATATTCCATAGGTTTTCTATTCATTCGTTGATGGGCTCTTGGGTTGCTTCTAGCTCTTTGCTATTGTAAATAACGCAGCATTAAACATGGGGGTGCATATAACTGTTTAGGTGGCAGCTCTGGTTTCTTTAAGGTATATTCTTATATTTCAACCTATATGCAGAACAGATTATCCAGGAGGCTGGGCTCTATGAGGAGAAATGTGGGGTCAAGATTGGTGGACGATTTATCAACAATCTGCGTTATGCGGATGACACAACTCTGCTTGCTGAAACTGAAGAGGACCTGAAGTGCCTGCTGCAGAGCGTCAAGGACTGCAGCCTACAATATGGATTGAGGCTCAATGTCAAGAAGACAAAGATTCTCACCACTGGGCCACTTGGAAGCACCAGGATGGATGGTGAAGAGATTGAGATTGTTCACAGCTTTGGTTTGCTTGGCTCCACAGTCAACACCCTTGGCACCAGTAGCCAAGAAATTAAAAGGTGCATTGCCATGGGAAAGTCTGCTGTTACGGACCTCTCCAAAGTACTGAAGAGCAATGGTGTCTCTTTGGAGACTAAGGTGTGTCTGATACAGGCCATGGCCTTTGCAATCGCTTGTTGGACAATGACCAAGGAGGATAGAAGGAGAATTGATGCCTTTGAGCTGTGGTGCTGGAGATGAGTATTGAGAATACCATGGACTGCTAGGAAAATAAACAGATTTGTCCTGGAAAGGGTTAAAACGGGTGGCTCCTTGGAGGCAAAGATTCTGAGGCTTCATCTAACATACTTTGGACATGTTGTGAGGAGAGACAGGTCCTTGGAGAAGGACATCATGTTTGGGAGGGTGGAGGGACAGCGCAGGAGAGGAAGGCCCTCTTTGAGGTGGATTGATTCAGTGACTGGGATAATTGGGATGGGAGTGTCAGAGACAGTGCGATTGGCATAGGACAGAGCGGAGTTTAGGGCTGTTATACATAGGGTCGCTACGAGTCGCAAGCGACTCGACAGCACATAACAACAACAAACATATTCTTAGAGACTTTTGTCTTCTTGATATTGAGTTGCAATCCATATTGAAGACTGTATTTTTGATCTTCTGCAATAAGTCTTTGAAGTCCTCCTCATTTCAGCAAGCAAAATTGTGTCATCTGCATAATGCAAGTTGTTGATGGGTCTTTCCCCAAGCCTGATATTGTATTCTTCTTAATAAAGTCCAGCTTCTCAAATTATTAGCTCATCATACAAAAACTGAATAGGGATGGACAAAGGATACAGCTCTGATGTACATCTTTCTAGATTGTAAGCCATATAGTGTTCCCTTGCTATGTTAGGAGGACAGCTTTTCTAGGTCTATTTATAGGCTTCACTTTTGTGTAAGTGTTAAGTTTTGGTTTTGGAGAGGTAAGTAAAGCTAATATAAATGTGACACATCTAGTACAAGAATTATTTGTTTTCTATGCTCTTCTTGATATTCTCCTAATTTTCAACCTCACCTCCTCTCATTCCTTTGCCCTCTCTTCCAACCTCTTCAATCACCAAAAGCCAATAAATTAAAACAGTAACAACCCCAGCCATTCTCTTTTCCTCCATGTCAGCCATAGCTTGCTGTGATCCATACAGTCAAATGTCTTTGTGTAGTCAATAAAAGACAAAAAGACATTCTTCTGGTATTCTTGGATTTCAGCCAAGATCCATCTGCCATTAGCAATGATATTGTTGATGCTGTGGCCCCTTCTAACCCCAGCTTGAACTTCTGGAAGTTCTCTTTCAATGTATTTTTGTTGACCTTCAGCCATATTTTGCCTGTATATGAAACTATTTTGTTCGATGATTTCCACATTCTTAGTCTGTTGTAGTTAGCTATTTATGTATACAAATTGTCTAACTCTCCAACTAGACCATAAATCCTGGAGGCTATGTTCTTTTAAACTGGCAAGCATGAGGTATGGTGTCGGGGTTTTTTTCTCCTCTGCTCATGAAGTCAGAACTAAGGTCAAATGCAACTTTAATTGTAAAGTCTACTTTATTAGATTGTTTCTGATTAGCAAAAGATATATTAACATTTCCTTGAAAGTAACAGTATTGATTAATCAATAATATGCTCAAGAAGCTAATTAAGAACTTAGGGCCCTTTTACTAATAATGAGAGTACAATGAAATTAAATTATAAGTATGAAATTACAAAAACTGGCTGACAGTTTCTTTTAGCTAGAAAATCTCTCATAATTAAATAGATTCCTTGATTTTTAGTTCTATAAAGGCATTTAGTGTTGACTTCAATTTAGTCTTGCTTCAAAATAGTAAGTTCTAAGCAAAGCATCATGGCTGTTAATAAGTTAATTGGATATTTATTCATGTAGATTTAAAAATCAAACACATTTCCTATTTCCTAAGAGAAAAACATGCATTTAAAATATAAAACTCACAAAGGGTTACAAAGAGGCTGCTAAAATCTAGTAATTTTACTTAATATAATTCTTGACTTTTTTCAATAATATCCTTCAAAACTGCGGGAAATAGAAAATGTTCAGATTACGTGTTTTCCTGTGTTGAAATGAAAAAGATATTTCCAAAACCACAACTCCCACTTGGGTTTGAGTCTAAGAGTGGTTAAGTGATACCAGTGTAAATTTGCCACATGTAATACAAGAAGTGTTTGTTTTCTATCTCTTCTTGATCTCCTCCCAATTTTCAGCCTCACTTCCTCTCTTATTCCTTTACTCTCTCCTCCAACTTCTCCAATCACCAAACGCCCATAAATCAAAACAGTAAACAATTCCCCTGAAAGGTACCTTCCTGGTGCTGTCTAAAATAAATGCAATTTTCTGTTTGGGCGTTTAAAACACCACAAGCATTCTTACTTAGATTAAATTGTGGGTCTCCCTGGTCTCCAGGCATGCCTAGACATGAACCATAAAGGGAGTGAGTCCTTCAGAGTTTCTCTAGTAACTATGGGCCCAATCAACAGCAACCATAAGAACAAGCACCCATTCTTTCCCCCCCTTTTTCTTCCAATGTGAACGGAACTAGGCCACATATTTTTGTCATTTTTCAGTTGCATTAGATAAGTAATTCTAAACTACATTTTGGGGCGGGGGAACTTCAGGAAGCCATGTAATTCTGAAGATTTTTATATATGAATTTTCTTTTAGTAACTTGGAAGAAAAGTTCTAAAATTCTCAGTATCTACCTCTACTACTGTCCTGGATGGATTCAAATACAGGTAAGACACCTAAGATGCCACTAATGATCATAAACCATCAATTGTGAAGAAGTATTAAAATTAAGTAAAAATGACTAACAATTCGAGAAAACAAAACTGTTTGTAATAACTATGTCCTAACCTAAGAGATTTTGTGAGTCTCCATATTTGTTAATGGACTAGAGACTGTTTTACTTTTGGGGGTTTTTAATATTTAAATAAACATAAAATTATAAAATTGGATTTGCCATTATCTTGAGGTAGCCCAGAGGTTAATTAACCTTCACTGCCTTTGCTAAAATACACATTTGAATGAGTGTGATTTTCTTTATAGTTCACTTTGGTGTTCATAGAGCCCAAAAAATTTCTGGCAGAAATTTGCTATCTTTTATGTACAAACATAATGCAGTAACTCACTTGGACTCACCTTTGGGAAGAACTTGTGTTTAGTGATGTGGTTTTAGAATTTGTGCTGAATCATCTGGGTAACCTGGGCCTGTCCAGGTTGCTAGTAGCATGTAAGAGACCATTCGCGTTGGGTTTAGGGATTCAGTCTCCAGCTGCAAAGTCTTCCTTGTGGCAAGTTGAGGGTCAATGATGAGTGCATGCACTTTGCCAGGGGCATCTAGGTTTCATTCAAGGGAGCCTCCTACCACCTGAGTTCCACAAAGGCTGTAATCAGACAGTGTTCCTTTTCTTCTGATTCATTCTTTGAAGGAAAAGAAGGGAAGGCATAACTAAAAAGCTGTAAAGGTCCCACAGAAGTCCTCTGTAATAACTGCGTATTTTTCCTAATTCATTGCAAATACACAAACACATCCACATCTTTAAGAATGAAAATCTGAGAATCGCAAAATCTAACTGTTCACAAGACAGGATTTCTCTGGCCTCCACAACCCTCACCCTATATCTGAATTCCCTCTTGCATCAAGCTTCCACACTCCTCCTTTCATCTCCACAGATCTTCTATGTTCCTTGCTTCTATTTCTAGCAGTAAATTCTACACAGTTTAGTGATATTTTGAGTAGCGATTTCCCTTAATGTTATATACCTGGAATATACATTTTAAAGGGAGAGGGGCCATGCTTCTTTTTTCACGTTGTGAAAAAAGCAGGTATTTAAAGAAGTATGTGTTAGAAGCAGGAATTGTCTCACCAAAAATTGACCTTGAGAGTTCAAACAAGGAATTGCACTTTGATCCTAACTAAGGACCTGGTTGGCTGTCTTATTTGGCTAGAAGATTCAGCCTTCCACCTCACTGCATGGTGCCCTTCCACAAAGATCAGGCCAAGTTCCAAAGGGGACACCGCACAGGCACAGATAGGACGCTCAACAGTCTTCCCACCAGTCAGAAGCTACCCACGTCTACCTCCATTTGAAAAACCTACAATTTGTGGTTTCTGGACATCTTTTTGTCTCTGGATGGAATGGGCCAGTAGCCTTTGGGGCTCCTTGGGGAGGGGGATGAGAGGAGTTCGTTGCCCCTTCAGTTATTTCAAGGGGA
>NW_006399843.1:1751567-1756368 GCF_000299155.1 Elephantulus edwardii
ATCAGGGTTGGGGTAAGACTGAGAAAAACTGGATAAATTATGTATACTGCATTGAAACAGATGAGGGAGAGAATAATTTTAAAGCGATATATGATAGGGTATTGTAGTTATCAAAAGAGTCCAGAGTTAAGGGTACATAGTGGAGTGTACCTGGGGCTTGGGAGGGGTGCAGGGGTATTGTATACCAAAGAAAGAAATTTTCTTTTACTTTTTCAAAGAGAGGAGCAAACTGCGGGGTGGGGGGAGGAGGCTGGACAGGGAGAAAAGTGAAACAATGTTCATTAAAATAAAATTTTTTAAAAGGGGGGGAAGCATCTCTTAGGTCATGGCATCTTTTTAGCCAAAACAATATTGAATAACCTGGAAGGTGTATATTGTTGGCCAGAAGCATGTTAAGGATAGTGGTTTATAAGTCTAAGATGGGGGAACTTACACAGTTTTCTCAGGCATAGAAATTTCAGATTACTCAATGTGGTGATCTTTGCCAATGATTACTTCTCATTTATGTTTTTTTTTTTAGAGAAATACCATTCCCAGCCTTCTCCTGAGAACAGTAAGTATCGGATTTTTCTGCCTTTCAACATCTCAGACTCAGTGTTGTTCAGGACACATGTGCTAAGTATGTATTTATGTTGTGTTGAGTACCATTGAGTCAGCACCGACCCACAGTTGACCCTCCAACAGGTTTTCAGAGTCAGTGAATTTGTAGGGGAGGAGATTGCCTATATTTCTCCTTCAGAGCTGCTGGTGGACGCGAATCATATACTTGACAACACACCTCTACCACCATAGATAGATAGATCAATAGATCGACAGATAGACTTTTACATTTTGGTGTAACAATCTGAATTGTATAACTGATCCTGCCTCAGTCAGTTATTTATCCTGAGAATGATGCCTGATCCTGAATCCTCCCTTATTATCCCAAGGATGATACCTTTAAATAGGAATGTGGAAATGGAATTCTGATGTGTCAAATATATTCTTCTTAAAGACTTTTCCGTGTGTCTGGGCCCAACTAATGGGTTAGAAATTCTCAGTTATTCTTCATTCAATCTTCATAAAGACTAGGGAATCTGGTTGGTAGGCTTTTAAGGTACAGTATCTATTTGTGCTTTCCTTCCTAGTCTATTATCTATATCAAGATTATTGTCAAATTATGATAAAGTTATTTCAAATGGAATTTGACTTTTTTTCTTTTAGAGAGTTCAGCTATTGAGAAAGCCCTAAAGACTCAGGAATCTGAGGAAAAACTAAAGTATCTCCAAAAGGTAGGCCAGTATTGCAGAAGGCCGTTTGATTTTCCCATGTCCTAATAGCCTAGTGTTCTTCATTACATGTATATGAAATTTTTCTTTTTCTGTTGTTTGAGCAATTAGAAAAATACTGGAATTTTATTTGTTATTTCTGATTAGTAGGTATACATTTAGAGTTCTTATTTTGTGCTTTGCATCTGAACCAACTGATGGCTGACCCTCCAGCGGGTTTTTCAAAGGCAGGAAACCTCACAGGAGGGGCCTGCCTATATTTCTCCCTCGGAGCAGCTGGTGGATTCAAACCGTGTGTGCTTGGGTTGGCAGTGCAATTCCTTACCAGTAAGTCACCAGATAGATATAGAGAGTAATTGTAAACTAACATTGAGATTATTAGATGTCATTTAATCTGTCATTAAGAAATAAACTATGAATTTAATCTTTCAGACTTAAAGGACTGTGTTGCTGTGGTGCGCTGGTGCATTGATTCTCACATAGGAACTCTACAAGGCAAAACTCAAACTCACTGCAGTCAAGTCAGTTCCACAGCAGTCCTTCACTGGGTTCCTTGGATGTAAATCTTAATGGGAGGAAACTGCTCATCTTTCTTCCTCAAGGGCATGCTTGTTGTTGTGGACAGTCAAATCAGAACCCAATCATAGTTCACACTCCAGTGGGTTTTCAAAGGCAGTATAGCTCAAAAGATTGCCCATCCTTCTCCTGCAGAGCAGCTGGGCGATTCGAACCAAATGTCTTTGGATTGATAGCGCAGCACCTTACCACTGAGTTGCTCTGCGTGGATTCAAACTACCAGAGTTGCACAGCCTTGGACTAGGCCCCTGGAGCTCCCTAGCAACTTTGGGTTTTTAAATTTTTTTCTTTTTTTGCTCCCCTTTCCCACACCTCTCATCTCTGCTAACTCTAAGATTGATTCCTTTTGTGAGTAAACTCTCTCATAGATTTTATGACTCTTACAGGACAGAGTAAAACTTCTCCATAGGGTCTTCTAGGTTGTAATCTTTACAGGAACATAGCATCAAGCCTTTTCCTCCAATTGGTTACCAGCCAAGTGCTTAACCACTGAGCCACCAGTGTTGCTTTAAAGAACTCTTGCTAAGAAGTAGTAAACAAATAATTAGCTCCAGCAAATACAAAATTGACTTGCAGACAAATCTTTACAGCCTTACTAGCTTTTAAATGTAGAATCTTGTCTGTGAAAATAACAACAAATTGAGCTCTCTACTGGGTATCGCATTGGAAAACACCACCATGGCTAGAGTCTGTAAAGTCTTTAACACTTTCAAGAGGTCCTTGACAGCAGGTCGGCCCAGTGTGTCTGTTGTTTCATTTCTTGGCTGCTGCTTCTACTGACTGTTAAGGCTCCAAATAAAATCCTTGACAACTCAGTACTTTCTCCATTTATCCCAATGTTGTTTATTGGTCCAGTTGTGAGGACTTTCTGCTTTCCATATCACTAGGCCACCAGAGCTTTGATGGCCTAGGAGTAAGAAGCTACACTGCCAACTCAAAGACGCATGGTTTGAATTTATCAGCTGTTCCATGGGAGAAAGATGGGCAGTCCCCTTACGTGTGATTGACTACCCTTGAAAACCTGCTGGAAGGTCAGCTACAGGTCAATTCCAGCTTGACAGTACAGGACGTGACGAGCCACCAGGGATCTTACTTGGACCTACAGTCAACACTCTTGGTACCGGCTGGAGATCAGGAGACGTGTAGCTCTAGGGAAGTTTAGAGAAACCTCTCCAAAGTCCTGAAGAGCAGTGATAGCAGTTTAAAGACTAAGATGTACCTGATTCAAGCCATAGTTTTTCTAATCACCTGCTATGCATCTAGGAGCTGGACAGTGAATAAGAATGACAGAAGAATTGATGATGCATTTGAGTTGTGGTGTTGGAGAAGAATACTGAACATTCCATGGACTGCCAAAATAATAGCTATGTCTTGGGAAAAGCACAGTCAGATGTTCCTTAGAGATGAGAATAGTGAAGCTTCATCTCACATACTTTGGACATGTTTTTAGAAGGGCCTATTCCTTGGAGGGGGACATCATACTTGGGAAGGTCGGGGGGTCAGCAAAGGAGAAGACAACCCTCAATGAGATGAACTGACATATGGTCTGCAGCCATAGGCTCAAATGTACCAGAGATGGTGAGGACGGCACAGGACAGACCAAGACTCTGATCTGTTATTCATAGGTTCACAATGAATCGTATTTGACTTGGCGGTTCATAACAACAACAATGGTATTTTGTTCAGTATTACAACTCTATGCTTGTATTTCTTCTTCAGTTCTTTCAACTTGATAAATGCTGAGCATGTTCTTCCCTTTTTATTTTCCAGCTCTAGGTCTTTGTACATTTCCTTATAATACTCTGTCTTCACCAACTGTGCTCAAAATTTGTCCAGCTCTCTTAGCTCTTTCTGTTTCTTTAGCTTCTCTACGTTCTAGAGCAAGTTTTATCATTTTTTTACATCTGTTTTTATATTTTCTTTCTTTCCTGTCTTTTTAATGACCTTTTGCTTTCTTCATGGGTAATATTCTTAATAGCAACCTATTTTCTTCCCTGTCTTTCTAATGACCTTTTGATTTCTTCATAGATAATATTCTTTATATCATCCTATGACTCATATGGTCTTCCTTCTGTCATAAATATTCAGTAAATCAAATCTAATCTTGAAATTATCTCTAAATCAGATAGGATATGCTCATGGTCAATGAATATGGAAGACTTGTTAATTGATGCTTTTGGATTGTGGTGTTAGGGAACGTTGAATATACCATGAACTGACAAAAGAAGGAATGAATCTGTCTTGGAAAGGCAGGCAGTTTGAATCCACCAGCTGCTCCTTAGGTTAAAGATATGTGATCTCCATCTGTGCCATTTCCAGCCTCTGAGAGCCCACTGGAGGGTCAGCAATGAGTGAGTTCCAATTTGATGGCTTATAACAGCAACAGCATCTGTCATAGAAGAATAGCTACAGGTCTTCTTAGGAGTGAGAATGATGAGACTTCATTTCCTAGGTGTTAGGCATGTTATCAAGAGGGGCCAGTCCCTGTAGTAGGACATAATTTTTTTTTAAAGAAACAAGAGGGTCAAGTGAAAGAGAGGACAACCCTCAGCCAGATTGTACCAGAGACTGCAACAATATGTGTTAAGTACAGAAGAAATGTGAGCATGGGATGAAATTGGCAGGTTTTGTTCTGTTATCCATAGGGTCTCTGTGAGTCAGAAACAGTTCAATGCCACCTAACAACAACACTGGGTATAGTTGAGAAAGCATAATATTTAAGTTTAAATAAATGTCTGGATTTGAGAATCTGTCTTGGCCAAATGCCTTTGTCATTTGACATTCTTTGATAGCTCTTCTAATTACTTATTAAAGATAATTCTAATTATCTTTCTGAGCTTGAGTTTCTTCTTCTTTAAAATAAGTATATGGTGCCTGTCTCTGCTTTTTCACCAGATCATAGTTACAAACTTGTGAAGGCCTAGTATGTGTTTGATATGTTGTTGTTGTTATGTGCC